>NW_025335070.1:0-337310 GCF_018152115.1 Drosophila rhopaloa
AAATAACTGAATCTGCAATCTGGGAATCTGTTGAAAGGAAAAGATTATGTCAGTATGCCAATCTTATTTGCGAGATCTATATGATTTGTATACAATCTTAAAACATATGATTTCTCCAAAAATGTCAGTAAATGTTTCAAAACGCTTAAGTTGTGTTGATTTGCCTGTTATTTAATGATCATTCTAAGGCATCTATATGATATAGTCTTAAAATTTTTATAAAATTAAAACTATTATTCTGAGATTGCTAAAATTTACTATATCTTGGAGTATATGGAAATATTTTAGGAAACGACAAAGTTATAGTTACGAACTGACGGAAGATGTATTCGAATCGCCTGATATAACAATGAAGCTAGGTCGATTTTACTCTCAAGTTTTCGGTCATTTCTATGAAAGCTATATGATATTATTGTCCGATTTCAATAAAAATTAAAACGTAAATCTAAAATATTCAAGATTTACTATATCTTGAAGTATATTTATTTAAATTAATAAACATCGAAGTAATAATTTTTTTTTTGTCATTTATTTCATATAATTGTTCCGATTGTTCCTATGGGAGCTATATGATACTGTCATCCGATTTTAATAAAATTAAAACCGTAATTCCATAGTATTTAAATATTAACAAATCCTGAAGAACAAAAAAAAAACATTAAAACAACAAAGTTATATTTTAAAAAAACAAAATTTTCCGATTTTTCCTATGGGAGCTATAAGATATAGTCGCCCGATCCGGCTCGTTCTGACTTATATACTACCTGCAATAGAAAGACAAGTTTTGCGAAAGTTTCAAGCAGATAGCTTTACAACTGAGGGACTAGTTTGCGTAGAAACGGACGGACAGACGGACAGACGGACGGACATACGGACAGACGGACATGGCTAGATCGACTCTCCTGGTGATGCTGATCAAGAATATATATACTTTATAGGGTCGGAAATGTCTCCTTCACTGCGTTGCAAACTTTTGACTGAAATTATAATACCCTCTGCAAGGGTATAAAAACACAAGCTATGCTAGAATATATTCCGAATTTAAATACATCTTTGACGCCATCGTGCCTTTGGACAATGTTTTAATTTCAACGCGCAAGATTACAACTGACACAGACTTTTTTAAAGGCTCTTGTTTAAATAAAAAATCAGCAAATTCTACCCTAATAAATACTATTATCCAGGAAAAAATGAATTATCTATTATGCAAAAATTTTGAATTATTTTATACTGACTTTCTATAAATGAAACTTTTACTGGTTTCTGAGCTTTTATGAACAAAAGCGCAACCTGTAAAATTTTCATTTATAGAGCCGTCAGTATAAAATAATTCAAAATTTCCTGGATAAGAGTATTTATTAGGGTAGGATTTGCTGATTTTTTATTTAAACAAGAGCCTTTAAAAAAGTCTGTGTCAGTTGTAATCTTGCGCGTTGAAATTAAAACATTGTCCAAAGGCACGATGGCGTCAAAGATGTATTTAAATTCGGAATATATTCTAGCATAGCTTGTGTTTTTAGCAATAAAAGAGTTAGACAAAAGAGATGCTACAGGTAAACCGTATGCAAAAGTTTTGGCTAACTCTTTAGCAGTGATAAATTTTTGTCTGAACTCCGGGGGGGGTTCAGACGCTAAATTATAAATTATATTTATAGGAGTTGATTTTATTAAACCAAGAGCACGTCGCAAATAAAAATTTATATGCACTTTTATCTTTTTAGAAACAACAGTAGAAATATTAGCAAATGATGAACATGAATACTCTAATTTAGAGCGTACAAAGGCTTTATAAAATAAAAGCGATTTATTGGGGTGAACACGAAAATGACAACCACTGAGCATTTGCAGAAACATATTAGTTTTATTGGCTTTAGAAATAATCTGATCAATATGATTGACTGAGGAATTATTAGCATTAATAATTCTACCTAAATAGTTGACTTTTTCTACTTCTAATATTGCAATATTATCACAGACTATGTTTGCAGGCTGTCTTCTTTTATTGAAATGTATGATTGATGATTTATTGGAATTAAAAGTAAGATTGTTGATATTGCACAAGTTATTGAAAGCATTTATCTTAAGTTCTAAAATATCTCTAGCTTTTGTAAACTGTCTATCATAACACACTAAAAAGAAATCATCTGCATACTGGAAGAATATACAGTTTTCGTCATTGATGGAATGAAAATCTATAGTATAAATGTAAGGTGGGTTATTAAGTCACCTCGGTTTTATTATTAATATTAGGTATAGATTATAAGTATATGGTGGAAAAATACAAGATAACTGCGTAGTTTCTCTATTCTGCTTATTCTGCCTCGTTTTTCTGCTTCCGTTCTGCTGCTGTCGTCTCCGCTGAATGCCTCCTGTTAATCTCCTGTTCTTCTGCTGTTTTGCTGCTGTTCTGCTGTTCTTCTGCTGTTCTGCTGCTGTTCTGCTGTTCTTCTGCTGTTCTTCTGCTGTTCTGCTGTTCCTGCTGTTACTACTACTACTGCTGTTCCTACTGTTATTCTGCTGTTATTATTCTCTATTTCGCCTACACAGTCTTACATTCGGCCATTCCTGATTACTCATCTGTCCCGGATGACCAAGCATCCTCATTGTCCTTCACGTAACGCCACAACTTCATGTGATCACAGCTGGTGGAAGTGTTAGATGGACCTTCTACATCCGCTGCCTTCCGAACCTCATATCTGCCATTTCCTCTTGACTCTTGTTATTTCATACGGTCCCAAATATTCTCCAGCGAGCTTTTTCCTGCAACAAACTGTGTCCGGCGTATAGCGACTAAATCTCCAACTTGATAGTTGACCTCCGGCTTCCGCTTTTGGTCAAAGTGCCTCTTGTATGAATCCTGTGCACGTTGAATCTCAATCTTTGCATCTACTCTAAGTTGCTGCCGTTGCTCGTCAAAGCTTAAATACATTTCTTCCTCTAAAAGCTGAATAATACGATCAGTTGGCTTATTGTTCATCTTCACGCCAAACAATATCTCAAACGGTGACTTCTTCGTTGAAGCGTGTAAGTGGGAATTAACAGCTCTCTGCACCTCTGGTACTGACTTAAACCACTTACCTGGATCATCCTCCGAAATCTTAGAAATTATTGACAAGATCATGCGATTTACCGTATCCATTTGACCATTTCCACTGGAACTCCGGTTGTGCTCCACACGTGCTCGATACCGTTTTTCTCCATGTGCTCTGCAAACAAGTTGGCAGTAAAAGCGGAGCCTCTATCCGAAACCATCCGCACTGGGTTGCCAAAAATATCGGTCCATATCTCTATTTACTTCAGCGTTTCCTCGCAGCTGGTAGTTTTTATAGGGAAAAGCCATATAAACTTCGAAAATGAATCCACCATCGCAAATATGTACTTATATTGCTTCCCAGTGGCATCCATGGGGCCCAGATGATCAACGTGCAGCGTATGAAGAGACTGATCACCTTTATCAATGCAGTTTAAAAATCCTTCTTTCTTGCCAAGCTTCTTGTTGTAAATGATGCATCTTACACAGTTGTTCACAACCTGCTGAACTTTTTGCTCCAAATGAGGAATCCAATAGGATTGTTGCACAGCATTTGTAGCGCAAAATGACCCGCACTGTGGGCGTCAACAATAACTTCTTTTTCCATCGCTTTCGGGATTACGAGAAGATCATTGCCGTTCACCTCCTTATAGACCAGTCCCGCTTTCATCTTGTACCCCTCATATGGACAGCTGGCTAAAATTGCCGTAATTGCCTTCAGCATCTCATCTTTTCCTTGAACTTTTTGATGCGCGCAGTGATCTCCAACGACACAAGCATAACGCGGTCGGGATAGCGACTGAGACAGTCAACATGCTTTAATCGTTCTCCAGGGCGATGTTCCACTGCAAACTCGAAATCTTGCAGATAAACAATCCACTGCGTGACTGCTCTTGGTACATCTGTCTTCTGTAAAGTTTGCTTGAAAGCCGAGCAATCTGTTATCAACTTAAACGGCGATCCCAGCAGATAATGTCTGAATTTCTTTACCGCCAGATACACGGCTTTTGCTTCCAAGATGTAACTGTGCTGGCGAGACTCAGCTTCTGTTGTCTTCTTGCTCCAATACTGGATTGGGTGGAGTCTGCCATCGAACCACTGCATTAATACCGCGGCAAATCCGTCTTTTGATGCATCCGTATGTAACTCAGTTTTGGCCCCTCTGATATACAATTTCAAAACGGGTTCCTTAGTCAAGGCATCCTTCAGACTCTGGAACGCATTCATCTGAGGCTCAGCCATTTCAAAATGGACCTCTTTTCGCAGCAGGTCAGTCAACGGGCGTGCAATCTGCGAGTAATTCAGAACAAATTTTCTAAAAAACCCAGTCAGCCCCAGAAAAGCTTGAACTGCTCTGACATTCTTCGGCACCGAAAACTTGCTAACCGCAGCAGTTTTTTCTTGTCCAGGCCACAGGTTTCCGTCTTCAATATTGTGGCCCAAGAAGTAAATCTTCCTTTGCAAGAAGTGACATTTTCGCCACTTGATCTTCAGGCCAAACGCTCCTGCTCTTTTGAAAACGAGTGCCATCTTTTCCAAGCATTGCTCTGCAGTCTCGGCGTGAATTATTATATCATCCATGTACAAATCGAGGATATTTTTGTTCATCAGCTCCTGAAACACATGGTTTACATAGCGAATAAACACCGCTGGCGAGTTCCGAAATCCAAATGGCGTTCTATTGAATTCGTACAGTCCGGATTTGGTAATGAATGCAGTGAATTTCTTGCTTTCCTCCTCAATGGCAACGTGAAAGAAACCGTTCTCCAAATCCATCACCGTAAAATAACTCGCTTTCTGCAGCTTTTCGAGCACGTCGTCGATTACAGGGACGGGAAAGCAGTCTCTCAACACCATCGAGTTCAGCTTACGGAAATCAACGCAGATACGGCGTGTGCCATCCTTTTTGTTTACGAGCACCAGACGGCTGGCAAAGTTTGATGTAGATGGGCGTATAATTCCAGCAGTTAACCATTCGTCGATCTGCTTTTCGACATCCTTCTCTTCGGCAATTGCGAATCGACTCGGTGACTGACGAAATGGAACGATCTCGCCATCCGGAACAATTCGTAGCTTGACTGGAACCTCTGCTACTGCATCCACCGCCTTGTAGTTCCTAATTAGCATCGATACCTCCTTTGCATACTGGGGGGGAGCATCGATTTCATCATTTGTATTAATAAAATTATAAATACTCATCTGGTTTGGTTCCTCTAGCTTTCTCCCCCAGCGGGGAAGAAAACTTGTATCCTTCTGCCGACAATGAAAAATTGAACTTCGAAACGAAATCAAATCCAAGCAGCGCGTCATACTCGATGTCTTCGTCCTCCACGACAACGAACTTGTGTGGCGTCATCTTCTCATCTACTGCTACCTCAGCCAAAAAGCATCCAACTGGGCACGTGGTCTTCTTTCCTAGTCCACGAAGCTTCGAAGCACATCTCTCCAAAATAATATTGGGTATTTTTTTAAAGATGAACTTTCTCAATATAAATACATCGGCTCCAGTATCCACTAAGCACTCCACTTCGACATCGTTGATAGTAATCTTCTTCATGCGACTTGCACTGCACACAACTTGGACACCAGCAGCTAACCCAGGGCAATCTCTAGACATGTGGCCCTCTTTATTGCACCTAAAGCATTTCGTGGCAACTTTGCAGTCCTTGCGGAGCTGATCAGCAGATCCACAATTGAAACAATGACTCTTTCTGTCGTTGAACTCGTGCTGCTTCTTCTGATTCGGCGTCCATTTTCCATCGTTCGGCTGAAACGGCTTATTTCCCTTTTCGCCGACGCGTTCAAACACCTCATACTGCTCCTGCAGCTCTTTAAAGGACTTGCAACTGTAGAGAGTGTATTTGAAGTCACTCCTTAAGTTTAAACCGTCCACGATGTAGCGGATTACAGAACGTGCATCTATACTGCCAAGAGCTGCAATCTTCCTCATCTGCAGAAGGTACTCGTGAAACGATTCCTGCTTCCGTTTCTTGCGATCACGGAGCTGCTCATGAATATCCGCGCTGCACACATATTGACGACTAAATTCTGTCTGCAGCAACAAACGCATCTCTGTGTATTGATGTACGTAAGTAGAGTCCAAAAACAATTTTGCTGTGTTCGTCATTTTGGCACGTGCCTGTACATACATCTGCTTTATGTTCAGACCATAAGCTGCAGCATTTAGCTCGAAATTGTCAAACCAATTCTTGACCGGCATGGATTCTCCGTCAAACTCCGGAATGATTTTCGCGAAGCTTTCCGCCGTTATTGAGCAACCACTGATTTGCTCTTCTGCTCCCATCTTCATGGCCAGAAGCTGGACAAGCTCCTTCAGTGTTTTTGTATTTTCGTCGATTGAAGACACTTTGGTTGTTCCGGCTGCGGTATTTTGCCCCACACCTGCTTCGACCAGATTCTGCTCACTTTTTCGGGTTCACTCATGCTGTGTTTTTTCTCTGCTGCGGCAACTGATCTTGTATAATACAGCTGTCTCCTTTTCGCAATCGGAATTTTAGAATGTTCCTGCTTTATGGGCTTCTCCCTCATCAGCTTATTCCCTTTTGCGATCAAACTTCTCGGCGTCAGTTAAACTTTTTGGGACTTCTCGGGACGGCGTCACTTTTCACTTGCGATTTCCACGTTAGGACGAGCCCCCAAATGTAAGGTGGGTTATTAAGTCATCTCGGTTTTATTATTAATATTAGGTATAGATTAGGTATAGGTATATGCTTCCGTTCTGCTGCTGTCGTCTCCGCTGAATGCCTCCTGTTAATCTCCTGTTCTTCTGCTGTTCTGCTGCTGTTCTGCTGTTCTTCTGCTGTTCTGCTGCTGTTCTGCTGTTCTTCTGCTGTTCTTCTGCTGTTCTGCTGTTCCTGCTGTTACTACTACTACTGCTGTTCCTACTGTTATTCTGCTGTTATTATTCTCTATTTCGCCTACACAGTCTTACATAAATATTAAAAAGATTGGGACTCAGACAACTACCTTGACATACATCTTTGTTTACAACTATTTCTTGGTTATTACTTACTAAAACTCTTTTTTCTAGAAATTTTATTATGAACCCTATATATGCACTATCAAAATTATAACTTGTTAGCTTTTGACAGAGCAAAGGAATATTTACTGCGTCAAAAGCTTTACTTATGTCCAATACAGCGGCTATAACTTGCATTCCTTTTGCTTTAAGATTTGCTATATTATTTATTACGTCATTAATACACTGGGAAGTCGAATGATTTTTTCTAAAAGCGTAAGATCTATCAAGTAATAGGTGATTAAAATTAATAAAAGATTCAAACCGCACTTTAATCATACCTTCTAAGCACTTAAATAAAATACTAAGAAGGCAAATCGGTCTATTGTTTGACACAATAGAGGCGTCTAAATTTTTTTTCGGTACTGGAACCACTTTTATTTTGCGCCAACTATCAGGGAAAATTACAAAAAATTTCATTTAAAAGGGATAATAAATTTTCCATTGATTATTGGGAAGGCTCAGAATCATTTTGTAAGAAATGTTGTCCAATCCTTTAGCTGAATTTGGGTTTCTAGTTTTAAGAAAAGTTATAAAATCATCTAAATTAACGTTAAGACTAAAATTAGGAAGATCCAAACTCGTTGGAATCGTGGTTTGAGCGCAATTTGTGGTATTTGGAATATTTGCTATTTGATGCAAAAATTCCTTATGTTTTGCTACGTTCCAAGAGCTTTTAACCGGCTTAATTTGTTTATACACTTTAAGGTTTTTTATCTTTTGCCACATATCTTTTGGTGATGTTGGATTAGACAAATCGTCAGATAGAGCGTTCATATTCAATTTTTTTACTTTAAAACAAGAGAGAATTCTATAGTCGAGTGCCTCGACTATTAGATACCCGTTACTCAGCTAAACAACTTAATATAAATATGCCTTCTTGTGTTTTTTTTTTTTTTTTTTTTTTAACATAATGTGAATTATAGTGACCACAGGAAAAAACGACAAATTATCAATTTGAATTCGGCGATCTCTTAGTGCTGGCAGCTTTACAGCACGAGCATCAGCACCAGCGCTGCTTTAGCGCAGGCAGCTTTTGTCCTGCACCAGCAGCTGTGTTTATGTTTATGTTTTTGAGTGCAATAAATTGACTAGAAATATTAAACATACATACTTATATTGGCTAAACACATACATTCTTAAATAGTATTATGTATATTAAAGTCTAAATGTTTGCACAACACGAGTAACGGGTATAGCGAATAGCTTTCTTTGAAAGGAGTTATCTTTGCCGGGCAATTGCAACTGTGTACAATGTAAATACATAAATATGTATATGCTTACATACAAACATACATACGCCATTGTTTGACTCAGACCTCCAATTTGGCTAACTAGATTTGATTTACATAGTTCTTGGGATATAGTTCGGTATTGGCAAATGAAAACCATCGCAATTTCCTTTAATGGAAATCCTTACCGAGAATTAACATTGACTCTGTTGAGCACCTTGGCCAGCTGTTCCAAAGTAATCCGTTAGATGGCGCCATGAAAGGCAGAAATGTAGGCGCTAGCCAGGCTTAAGCGTTTAGTGGGTTTTTGGGCGTTAGAGTGGGCGTGGCAAACTTTTATTAGGCCAATCGATATTTATTGACGAAACAAATACATATCAATTAAAATTTTCATAATATCATCAAAACTGTGGCCACAGTTTGTGGCTTGTGGGCGTCAGAGGGAGCGTGGCACCATTTTGAAACAAACTTGCGCTGCGTATTAACTCCTAAAATCTACATGCAAAATGCCAATCTTCTAGCTTTTATAGTTTCCGAGATCTCAGCGTTCATACGGACAGACAGACGGACAGACGGACATGGCTAGATCGACTCGGCTAGTGATCCTGAACAAGAATATATATACTTTATAGGGTCGGAAACGCTTCCTTCTACCTGTTACATACTTTTGCACGAATACAATATACCCTTTTACTCTACGAGTAACGGGTATAAATATAATTGTTTAATGTTTTGTTGGCTTTGTTGTACTCAATTGCGTCAGAAAATAATTTTGTTTTATAATACTTTTGGCGACTAGAGTTTCTTAATCTAAACAATCTATCACAGGATTTTTTTTTTTTTTATTTAACTTTGCTTTTATTTATTGAATCTTCTCTTAATTTTGAGACTAACAATAAGTTTACGAATCTTAACATTAAAATTTAACTAACAGTATAATAAGACTGCATTCTGGTTGCGCGTGCCTCAAGTCGGCCGCTGGGTGGGTAAAAGGCGTGATTGGTTGATCAACCTTGTAAGACCTCTCGCCAGGTGGTTAGGGTGCAACGATATCTTGGTAAAGTACTTTTCCTTCTGTTCTGCGATCACTTCTTTGACTGGTAGAATGTTTAAGTCGCGATGTATGTTTTCGTTGCGAACGTACCACGGTGCCCCGGTGATTGTTCTCAAGATCTTCGACTGAGCTCGCTGGACTATGTCAATATTGCTATTGCTGGCATTCCCCCATAACTGAGAGCCGTACATCCATATAGGTTTTAGTACCGAGTTATACAGCAGGACTTTATATTCAAGACTAAGGGGGACCGAACGTTGATAAGCCAATGAAGGCCACTTGTGTTTATCGGAGTCAATACGCATTTTTCAAAGAGTTTAGATAAGCATGAAAGTAGGCTTATAGGTCTATACGACGTGGGAATTGTGTGGTCCTTTCCTGGCTTTGCTATCATTATTATAATCGACTTTTTCTATCTCACTGGAAAGTGGCCAAGTTTTGCGATGGCATTAAAAAGCTGGGTGATAGTGCAAACGGCGCAATATGGGAGCTCAATAATCATTTTGGGAGTTATGAGGTCGCAGCCCGGGGATTTTTACGGATTCAGCTGATTTTTGATGATGTTAACGATTTCGTTTGGGCGAAATTCAATTGGTTCATGTTGAAGCTGAGGCTCATCTGGTAAAGTCGGCAAGGTGAACGCACTAGTGGCAGGATTTGGTTGGAAGACATTTTAAAGGTGGTTGGCAAACGTGCTGGCTCTGTCTGCATCGCTGCGCGCCCAGCCGCCTGTGGGATTTCTAATAGGCATCACGGTTACTTTCGGTGAGCTTAGAGTAGGGTGAGCTCTCCATAGTGAGTGTTTTGTACTAGATGTTGACAATTGCTCTATGTAGCGTCGGTGGACCTGTGCTTCTTCTTGCTGTAAAGCTTTTGTGAGTTGACGTGAGGCATATTTTAAGCTTTGCCTAGCAGATGGTGATCTGTGGAGTTGCCACTCTCGACGTAAGCGTCGCTTTTCGAGGACGAGCTGTTCTATTTGTAGATTTGTCTTCTTTTGGTTGCTTTGTGTACTTGTAGTTTGGGGTGTTGAAACTCGATCACTTTTAGCGCTCTTTGGCTGCAGAGACGTCGATGGTAGCGAGGGGGAGCAAGAACGCGCTCTCTCGCTCGCTACGTTTAAGAATTCGGTCAAGTTGGGGGTAATTGCCTGCGCTTGATCAGAGCTTGCATTATTTTCGGTTGCTTTAAAAAAGAAGTACGCGTTATTTCTTTGTACTAAGAGCCGTCTCTCGTCTTGCTCACGTTGACGTTGTGTGGGAACGTCGTTCAGACTCATTGTATTCGTGGTAAAGTTAGAGTTAGAGTTTTAAGTGCGAATTCATCGTAGAAAGCGTCTTTTCGCGTTATAGTAGATTTATTAAAACGGTCACTGCACTTTTGTGATTTTATTGAATAATTTTTCCCGGAGCACAATAAATACACGTCTGCATGCGACGACCGCTTAACAAATTAGTGCCTTTTTGAAAAAAAATATTGTTTCTTCATGCCTCTCGTTGATCAATTCCATCATTGCTTTAGAATTCTCTGCTTTATAAATGCCTCCTGATAAATGTAACTCATCAAATTTCTTTATGAGACTTTGTTAAATAATTTCTGTTGAATTGGGAGCGACTCAGAGGTACGCTCCCAAGCTTTTTATTTTCAATTCTGATTTCTTAATTCTATTACATGTTTGCATAAAGCTAAGATCGGCCGGCTATGTCGGCAGAGACGGCGGCAGAGCTGCGGTCGACGCTTATGTATAATTGTCTTTATATATGAGAGAGAGAGATACTATGTTCACTTGGCCGTCGGAGCGGTCGCACATATCAAATATGCTGACACTGCAGTTCCCACGCATTCGAGGGCGGTCATATAACCGGGCACTCGGGAACTGCTAGGTTTATATATTTGTGTTTTGTGTCTGTACTTAAATCGATGCGTAACACTGAGTACAGTGTGCATTCGATATGTGAACATACTACAATTGCATAAAAAATCTATCCCCAACAACCCGTCAAACTGTGGTGAATTGCGGGCTAATAAAAATATAAAGGTTACCTCCGGTTTAAACTCCTCAAATAATTCATATTTCACTACTTTTTTTTATCTTAAACGTATCAATTACCCCCACTACGTCAATACTTTTTAGTATATAAGCCTGATGTTCAGCAGGTATTAACTCCGGATCTACAAAAGAGCCTTGAGCGCCTGTGTCTATTAAAAATTTTATCGGACTTCCGAACGGAGATTTAATTAATATGTAAAGCAAAGATCCACCTAAATCTGATCTGTCGTTTGCGTTGAGGCTTTTAACAGAAATTATTGGGTCTGCATGTTATGTCCCCATCGCTGGCCATAATTATTAAACGCATTTGTGTAATTATTATTATTCCTTCTATTTCCAAAAGTCGCGTTAAAACCTCTATCATACCCTTGGTTAAGTCTGTTGCTATTTGTTACCTGTGGCTTTTCCACTGTCATGTTTCTGTCTCTTATAAATTTATCTCTTAATTGTTTTGCCACTTCGTGAGCCTTTCTTAAGGTTGCCCCTCAGTCCTGCAATAAACCTTTCAATGCACTTCTTTTCTATATTTTTCTCTTTCTCTTTTTTTATTTTTATTTCTTTGTTCTTCTCTTCCTTCTTAATAACTCTCATGAATCCTGTCCTTATGTTAGCGATTTCTTCAAATAATTTGTCCATGCTAAATCCCTTCCTAGACACATCTCTCAAATCATCCATTAAATCATCATCGTCTCTCTTATCTGAGAAATGTTGGATCAAAGATTCTTTCTTATCATCCCATACTAATGTCGTCGCGTCTCTTTCTAGCATTGTATTGGGTTGTCCAAGAATTATATTTCGAATTGCCCCTAATAGTACCTCTCCATATGGTGTGTTTTCCGTGTCTTTAACTAAAATTAGTACCCTCTCGACTTGTTCTATAAAATTATTGGGTTCAACTTCCCCACTATATGTTGGCCAGGGTTTTTTGATCCCAGGGATCTGCAACTCATTCCTATTTTCTGGATTCATTCTTACTACTTCCTGTTCTTCCCGCTCAGTTACTTCAATAATCTGATCTATCAGACTTCCCTGTCTCGACGCCGATCTTGTCAACCCATCTGTCAACGGAATTATCCTTTGCTTTGATCCCTTTTTTGACATTAATGTTTATTCTCCTTTACTTTATTTCTTTGTTCCTCGAATCCGTGTTTAACAGTCAATATCAATATCAATATCAAATTTGTATTATTATTATCGGACTCCGATTATGTGTTGCTCTTATTTCCAGTTGAATGCATTTTGTTTTCAAAATAGGGGGTGCTTTTTTTTTTTTTTGTTATCCCCTTAAACTGAAGTGGGTCTCTCTTATTCTAAGTGTCGAATTTGAGATCAAGGGTTTCTTGCAGCTGTTAGTTGGTCTTTCTTATTTTTATGGGTGGTCTTAGAAACTAGTGTATTTGTAGATGGTGTATGATGTTTGTTCTTATATACATACACCTCAGGCTACCTGTAAGATTTCTCTTAGACCAGTGCACTGAACGAATAGAACACTGCTAATCTAGATTCTGCGTCTATGATTTCGCTTTTAATATAGGTTTTCATGAGTTTTTCCTACACTTTCTTCTTTTGTTCTTCTTTTCTTTGCTATTACTCTTTTGTAACGCACATTTACTTTCACTTTGCCACTAATGTACTCACATAGCTAATATAATCGCTTCTTGGAGGTTCTTCATCGTCGGCCCTTTTTCCTGTCCAACGTTGAGTCCGGCTGCGCCAGTTACCAGTCGTGGGTTGAAGCGTTGACGAAGTTGGTAACAATATGATTTGTTGTACTATTGTTGTATTCTTTATTATTATACCCGTTACTCGTAGAGTAAAAGGGTATATTGTATTCGTGCAAAAGTATGTAACAGGTAGAAGGAAGCGTTTCCGACCTTATAAAGTATATATATTCTTGCTAATTCGAGCGGCGAAAAACATACAAGAAGGCATATTTATATTAAGTTGTTTAGCTGAGTAACGGGTATCTAATAGTAGAGGCACTCGACTATAGCGTTCTCTCTTGTTTTTGTTTGTGAGGAGCACAGAATTGTAGTTGAGATTTGTGAATTTAGACGATCCTGTCGGGGTCTCCTCTCGGCATATCTTCTCCCTTTTCACTGGGTCTGGATAGTCATCTCGCGTTAATTGATTTGCTGGATAAGTTCTTTTATAATTGTTTTGGAAAGATTGATCTCAACGAAAAGTCTGGTTGGTTTGGTTGGTAGTGACGAACTGATTTTTAATAATGTCAAATATGAGTTTGTAACCTACGCTGCACACAGGCAGCGCTTATGTAAAGTACAATTCGGTTATATATTATATGTATATATCTTAATGTATATGCCTCAAGTGGTTTGTCCCTCAGTCGCCGCTTCCAATGTTCTGCCTATATTGCATTTCTTCGGCCGCTGCCGCTTATACCCGGATGCCGACTTGTTGGATTGCATATTATAACTCAGACAACAATTGCCCTATTTTTAATGTGTGCCGGGTGCGGGGTGTTTGGCAGCCCGCAACCCACTTATGTTTGCTAGTTTAATGGAACGGCCCTATACGTGAAGAGGTGTGGGGAGTTGGTTATCGCTAACTAGGTAACCTGCAACGGGATGGCATCACACACCCGCTCCAAGTCCGTCTGCGCCAGCCAGGTCTCGACCCGCGCCTACTACAAGAGGCACGAGCGCCACAGAGGATCACATTGATGTGCAAGTGTGTTCCGTTTCGGCTCAAGAGCCGTCCTACTGGTCATAGCCCTTATAAACATTTGCCATCTAGGGTTCAATTTCCAGGCGCGAGCCCTGATCGACTCTGGTTCCGAGGCAACCTTTTTTACGAAACTCTGTCATTTTTTATTCGATCGCTTTCAAGACCTGAGCTGCAATTAGAAACTTCAGCTTACGTTCTTCTGCAGCTGGCCGGGAATCTGCCTTCGTATCCAGTCTCTCGAGATCTTCTTAAGGGAATTTCTGACATCCCCCTTGCGGAACCCAAGTTATTCGGGAGCTCCCAAATCGATGTCTTGATAGGGCCGACATTCTTCCGTCCATCCACCTCGGCAACTCCAGGGCTAACAATTGCGGTTCACTTCTCGACCAGGAAACCAGTTTTGAATGGGTGTTGCCAGCCCCATATATCCAGGGGCCCCCCGCAGTGTGTCCGCCTTCTCAACGCGAGTTACCTGCGGCCTCGACGATTCGTTGGATAAGTTGGATGGATGTTGACAGGCCCATATCTGCAGCGGCCCCCGCAATGTGTCCGCCTTCTCCACGCAAGTTACCTCCGGCCTCGACGACACGTTGGTTCATCCACACAGATAGTCAGCGAGTCTGATTCTGTCTGTGAACACAATTTTGTCCAAACTGAAAGAAGGGACAATTGTGGCAAATATTCCGATTCCGAGCATAATGGTTCCGAGCTCGCATCTTCACGATCCTTTGCTCTGGCTCAGTTCCTGCGTAACGAGCAGCGCCTAAAAAGGGATTCTCCCCTGACGATATGACGCTGTGATCCAAGAATACCTCGATTTAGGTCCCACGGCCGAAATTTCTTTCACGAGCAGCTCCGCCTTTTACCATCTTCCACATTATGCTGTTCTCAAGCCCGAGAGCACAACCACTAAAATGCGGGTGGTTTTCAACGCATCTAGCCCTTCCGCAAACGGGACCAGTCTGTATGACATACTTTACGCGGGCCAGGCCTTACAATCCGACCTCACGATTTAAATCCTAAAGTGGCGATACTTTAGGTTTGTTTTCAACGCCGACATCGAGAAGATGTATCAGCAAATTTGGGTAGACCCCAAGCATACTCCCGTCCAGCGTATTTTGTTCCGCAATTCCGATAGGGAAATCCGCGACTACGAATTGAAGACCTTCGGAGTCAATTGTACCCCGTTCCTGGTGATCCGTGTCCTGCAACACCTCCCTCGAGTTTTTTGCCAAAGATGGTTGACTTCCTGGAAAATTCTCCGCTATCGATCAGATCCGGATTCCCCGATGGGCGGCTTTCCAACCACATTTGAAAATCGAGCATCACGGGCTCTGTGACGCCTCGCAGAAGGCATACGGCGCAGCCATTTACGTCCGAATTAAGGTTGGGTCCGCGGAAGTGGTGAACCAGATACAGCAAAGACGCGGGTGACCCCAGTAAAAACGGTGTCGCTCCCGAGGCTCGAGTTGAGCGGAGCCTTGTTATTGTCCGAAATGGCCAACGCCGTTCTTCCGAAGATGCCCGGGCCGGCGTCCGTCCTCATTGTTGGACGGTAGAGAAATGGGCACATGTCCGCTCCGAGCATAACCCGGCAGATCTCGCTAGCCGGGGGTAGCGCTTCAAGACCTCGCGGACAGCCAGCCTGGCTGCAAAGGCATCGCTGCGAGTGGCGAATTCAAGGCTATGACCCCCGGTGACACGGGTCACGGCCTGCGAACTTCTCTAGTATGATGAACGGCATCCTGTCATCCTTCCATACGACTGCCATCTGTCTCGACTCCTCGACCTTTTTACGCATCGTATATCGGTTCACGGCGGAAATCAGCTGATGATCCGTGATTGTAGTTTTATTTGTTATTTATAGAAATGGTTGCCCCTAGAACATATTTTAGAGACGATAGGTTGCTAACCCAGCTCTTAAACTGGTTTAACTCGGAGGGATCATGCGTATGAGGGCCAAAGACACAGCGATGCTCACTCGTAGAACGCAGAGTAGTTGAATACACATGTATTGCTTGAGTACTGATTTTATTAGGGCAAAGGTCGGGTTTATATACACGTTTTCAGAGTCAAGGGCCACCATAGCAAAGAAGTGGTATGGTGTTCTTAGTTAAAAATACATTGCATTGCTTACGTTCCAAGATATACAAAAATACAGAGTCATCACCTATAACCCTATACGCTAGGGTTAGTAAAAATAGAAAAGGTAGCTCAGGCAGAGCTGGCGCTGTCCATGGGCTTCATGTGGCTTAGCGACTCAAGTGGTACGCTAACAATCCGTCTGATCCGTTCCAAGTTCTGGATCCCGAGGGTGAGGAATTTGGTCAAGTCCTTTATATATTCGTGTAAAATCTACACGGGACGAGCCTGTCTTATTACAAAGGGGTTTGCGTTGGAGTTCGTGTGCTTCGACACTAAGGCCATCCACTTAGAGCGTACGTCCGACCTTGCGACTGAGAAGTTTTTCGCCGCCTTCGCTCCCTTCGTGTCCCGAAGAGGATGCCCCGTCAAGTTCAGTCGGGCAATGAGAAGACCTGTAGTTCCTATAGTTCCAATTCGTAGTTCTTATCGGTAGTGATCCATATTTTTCATTTGTCCTATTCCGCCAATCAGATCTCACACGATGTCTCCACGTCCACGCAGCGCCATCGCATTGGAAAACAGACGTACTCGAGGTATGCAACGGGATCCATCCGCTTCGAAAATGTCGTCGGTTCCTCCATCTGAGTGCCGAGGAGAGGCTCCGGGGTGTCCTTGCCACCGGTTCTGCCACCGCTGTTTGGCCCACGAGCACTCCGACGGAGCGTGTCGACGAGGTGATCGCTGCTAAATGTGCGGCCAGGATCACCAGACGCTCCTACATCTCCACGAACCGCCGATGTCTTAACGGCAGTCCCGCCCGGCAACACGCCGGTCGCAGAGCACCGTTGTCAGTCCACGGCACTCTTCGGTCGCTCCTCGGCCCTCTTTCGCCACTCCATGGCACTCTTCCGACGCTCCGCGGCATTCTTTAGCCGCTTCTCAGCAATTTTCTGCCACTACTCGGGGTGCAACGCAGACCGCGGTCGCCGCTCCGTCCTGCAGCGGCACAGTATAAACCCCCATCAAGACTGCTTCGGTGCGGTTAGATACCGGGACTCGAGTCTTCGACACTGCGGCGCTTATCGACCCGCCTACGCCTACGAGCTGCATCGACGCTTCGCGGCGTGTTTCCGCTTGCCGACTACCAACGTCGGAGGCGAACAGATTTGTTCGGCAACCGTGGGGTCTAAGATCGACGCGGTGCGGACCCACTTCCGGCATATTACGCGTTTTTACCTCCCCGCGACGATCTCCATCATCCTGTATATGTATATGTATCCGAAGGTGATGGGGCCGGGCTTCCTTAAGATACAGGATGGACTGCCGGTGGCCCAAAGCACAGTGTTGGGGTGGGTCGTGACCGGAGCCTGCCACCAGCCGTGAGAAGAGCAATTAGGCTATGTTGCAACCCGGGAGCGCGGTTTTATGTTTAAGTTATGTTAAGTCTCATGTATGCAGCGTAATTTGAAGTACCACGACGCCCCCGACTTCTTCATTTTCCTTCACTTTGCGTTCGCGCCGAGGGATTTTACAAAGGAGTCTTTTAGTGGCAGGATCGCCCCCCTATATCAGTTACCAAATCCCAAAGAACAAAAAAAAATTTAAAATAACAAACTATACTTTTTATACCCTTGCAGAGGGTATTAAAATTTTGGTCAAAAGTGTGCAACGCAGTGAAGGAGACATCTCGGGAGACATCAAACTAGTCTCTCAGTTTTAAAGCTATCGAATTGAAACTTTGCACACACCCTTCTTTCCTTTGCACGCAATATATAAGTCGGAACAGCCGGGATCGGCCGACTATATCTTATAGCTGCCATATAACTGATTGATCGGAAATGCCATAACTTTGGTGTTTGTAAAGTTAGAAAGTTTGGGTTTTTTATGAGTATTAAGAATGCATCATATGAATAATTTTGGAGAATATAATTTAAAGAGTATTCTGCAAGGGTATATCAACTTCGGCTCCGCCCGAAGTTAGCTTTATCCTATAGCCGCCATATAACTGATTAATCGGAAATGCCATAACTTTGGTGTTTGTTAAGTTAGGAAGTTGGGATTTTCTATGGGTTTTATTTTTGGCCAATCAATCCGACCTATCAAATTTCATAAGGATCGGACGACTATATCCTATAGCTGCCATATAACTGAACGATTGGAAATGCCATAACTTTGGTGTTTTTAAAGTTAGGAAGTTGGGATATTTTATGACTATTAAGAATGCATCATATGAATAATTTTGGAGAATATAATTTACAGAGTATTCTGCAAGGGTAGCACAGTTCTGATTTCTTCCCACCATTATATTTAGTCTTAAGCCAATCTTCAAATAATAAAGACACAGCACCGCATTCAATTGTGTTTTAATTCAAAGGTCGGCGTTGATCTTAACCCAACGGGTTGATCATTTATTCGACTCAAACCCAAAAATCTTACTATATACACTTTATAGGGCATATAGCGCAATAAATCGAATGTCTTACTACCTATAGCACAGCATGATTTTATTGACGGCCTGCTTGACATATCCTTATCTCAAGTAAACCATGTTCGAAATTGCATTGCTCGAATTGTATTTGTTTTTATCAAATCCTGAAGGTGTGTTTCTGTCCAGAGTAGCACAACTCACGCAACCTGAAGATCCATACCCCCCTACAATCAAACTTACATTTGACATGTTTGAAATGTAAAATCTTATTCTTACACCGTATCCAAGTCAAACCTCATATTCTGTCCCACTTTAACAGAAAGTTCTCTTCTTTTGGACCTTCTTCGTATTAAGCCTGTTTATTCGCCAGGGCCCGATGGTTTTCCTGGTTTTTTCCTCTTTAGGCGGGTCCAAAGTCCGCCCATTCACCGTATGACCTCGTTGCCCTTGCCATATGAGGGTCCAAGGTCCGAATGTTTCCCGTTTGACCTGGATGCCCTTTATTTCTCCGGCTTTCTCGCCTCCTCCGCTGTTGCTAGGCCGATCTTCTGCATCGGGATTTGTGGGGAGTTTAAGACTCCTCATAGATGTTTCCCAGACAGTTCCCCGAAAGACTTAATCTTTCCCCAGAATGTTTTCCTAAAAGACCTACAGCTCCTTTAAAGACTTGAACTATCCCGCGACTGTTTCCCTAAAAGACTTTTCCATACAGCTCCTTGAAAGATTATTTTCCCAGATTGTTTCCCTGTTCCCCAGACAGTTCCCCGTTCCCAGACAGTTCCCAGTTCCCAGACAGATCCCAGTTCCCAAACAGTTCCCAGTTCCCAGACAGTTCCCTGCGTGGAATTCGAATTTTCCCGCTCAGACATTTCCCCAAACTAAAAGTCACCATTTCGTTTTCCCTCGGTCCGGCAACTCCCTGGAATCTCACCACGATCGCGTTTATCGATTGTGGGTTCCAGTGTTGCCATCGTCGATGCCTCTTCGTTGTCTTAAGTTGCCATTTGAATTTTTGAACATAGAAATAACCAATTTTGTTAACCCATCGATCGCAACTATCGATCGACCGCCTATCTCGGCGCCCCCGTCCCTATTGCCTATGTCCGGCAACCCCCTGCTCCCAAATGTAAATAAATGGCTCTCCCGGTGACGGCCACAGCACACCCTTCTCCAGAACCTCCGGCTGTCCGCCGAGCCGTTTTGCTGGCCGCGTCGAGTTGGCGGTGTTTCCGCTCCGTGCCGCCCCCCCCCTCCCCCCTCCCCCTCACGGCTTTGCTCTTGCTGCTGCTGCGTACTGGCATGTTGGGCGACCTGATTTAAATAGGCCCGTCTTGTGGCGCTCGCGCGCCATCGGTTTCCGATGGTTCCTGGTTCCGTTGTCCGCGGCGGCCTTTGGACTCTCCCTTGCTACGGGGCTCCAACGGGTCCTCTCTTTTGTGTTCGTTACCCGGTAGCGGTATCCGCATCCTATGACCCTCCCTCTCCTGCTCAAGCACTCCTAACGCATCTGTGTGCGTTCGATACTGTGTATCGACCTTTCCCTCTCTTTGGATTTACAGTGTGCCCCCGCTAAGTCCGACTTTGATCCTCGGTTCTGGCCACCAATGCCTTGTGGTTTTAATTGGCTAATGTTTTTTCTTTGCCAGTATTTTCATGCCGCAAATTGCATATCACCGGCGAATTAAAATGTATTATCTGAAACAGCCCATCGTACTTTGGTGCCAATTTTGCGGCGAATCCTTCTGCAGCCTTGGACAGATGGTGTTCCTTAGCCCAGACTGTCACCAAGACCATATAATCATAGATGCGTAAGCACAATGTTTGAATATGAGTCTTTTGTGGCACAAATTGTCTTCCGCTGCAAGTTGGGGCGTAAAATCTAAAATAGAATTGCACAATAAGAAAGTGGTATTGTGGTATTTGTTCAAGACGATTTTTCAGAAATCATTTCTGACTAAGAAACTAATTGTGTGTCAAAGAACTTCTATGATTGAACAGGATGATTATTTAAATTGCATTTATGTAATATATGTATATGGCAATGAAGCTTGATGTAAAACTTTTTATATACCTTAAAAATTAATATCTGCATATTTATTCAAAGTTTCTTTACATATTTAAATTAAGCTAAAACATAACTTTTAATACAAAAATATAAAACTGCTTGATTAAATTTAAAAATATTTCAATAAAGTTTAATAGATTTGAATATACTATGATTGTTAAACAAAACAAAGCGAACTATATCTAAATTTAATATATTTAAAGGATATTTAATTAAATATATTCGCTTTTTTTTATCCATGGCTGTTATTATTAACTTTAAAATGGAAATATTAAATTTAATTTTTATTCAAATATATCAAACTTTGATCTAATGACTTAAAATATTTAAAGTAAATACGAATAACATCATATCTAATATTATCAACCTGCACTTAAATCTATTCTTATTTACTCAAGCAGTTTTATATGTTTTGTGTTAAAAGGTATAATTAATTTAAATATATAAAACGAAAATTTAATTTAATATTCAGATATTCATTTTTATTTATCCATCTTTTTTTGTATACCTAATAAATATTTAAAGCTCATATTATTATTTTATAAAAGTTAAACTATTTATAATATTTATAATTGAATGCTTAATTATAAAACTAAGCTGGTTCTATTTATATTTAATATTACGTACATACATATTTATTTTATAAAATGTATATTTAATATTTAAGTATGTATTTTATATTAACTATTTTAATTAGAATAGTATTTAATATATTAACTATTTTAATTATTAAATAGTATATTCCATATATTGACTACTTAATTATTTAATTAATTTGTAGATATTAACTATTTCAATTACTTAGTATATTTAATATATTTTATTAAATATACTAATAGTTTAATAGTTAATATACAAATATAATATTTATTAGTTATTTTAACAGGGTAGGTTTAATTTTCAAGTTTATACTCCTAGTATATTTAAATTAAATACAAGTACATTTTTAAGTTATCAATTTTAGAATTTCGTATATAAAATAAAATTAGCTTTAATGATTTTGTGCTTTAAATTTGATTTGAAAAGGCGCGCCTATGTTTGAAGAAAGCGCGCAAACCTTTTTTGTTTCCCTTTGTTCTCTTTTTCTAAATAATTAAAATAGTTAACTTACAATATTTATATAAATTTAATTTATATTATGATAATAATTTTATATAATGTTATTATAATACGTATAATATAAAATACCACATATTTTTAATCCAAATTTTAAATTCAATAAATATAAAAATATTCATCCTGTTCAATCGCAAAATTTCTAAGGCTCCTAAAAATCGTTCACAGTGCATGCTGAATACCTAATGACAATTATTCCAATGTGAAGTCATGTATGAAATAAATTATGTTATTTTTTTATACTTAGATATATTTGGTCATTACTAAAAATATTATACATTCGAATAATTAGTAAATAAGTAAATATAAAGGCAATACAAATAAGTATTTTAATAATGTTATAATTTTAAATAAAGAGTATATTTCGACGCGCTGCAGAATTTCTTCGCTTGTGAATACATGTCACACAACTTCGTCGACTGTCGTATGCTAAAGCGGCTGGCTTTTGAGCGCCTCTCCTGGCTTTTGGCAGCGAAAGCATTGAAAAGCCAGACAAAAATTCGTTCAAAAATCGTATGGCTTACTCTTGTTTTATATTGTCTTTGGTGTCACCGATGTTCGGTTTCCATGGGCGCCCGACGAAATCTGCGCATACAGTGGCATACGGATCTTCCGGTACTTGGGTCAGCATTTTTCCGGCCGCCTGTAGTTGGCTTGGCTTATACCGTAGGCAGCTCTCGCAGTTTTGCACATATTTCCTTATGTCGCGGTGCATTCCCGGGCAATGGTATCTTGCTGCGACTCTGGCCCATGTGGCCAGCTGTCGGTGAGTTGTGGTTCTCCGACATTACCCGTCGCCTGGACCCCGTTGGCACGCACAGCTTCCATGATGTGACATCCTCGTTGCCCGCTCTGTGCGGTATGTGTCGATATAGCTGGTCGGCTTCCGTTATGTAGTCTGGATATTTTTGGGGATCTTGGGCTATCTTGCTCCGCTTATCCCTTATCCAGTTACACTCGCCGGTTTCCTTCTGCTGTTCATGTGTTTTTACCCGTCGAGACGTTTCTGGCAGTGGCTGTCGCGATAGTGCGTCTGCTACTATATTCAGCTGGCCCTTTCTGTACGCGATCTCAAAGTCATATTGTTGCAGTTCCAGCGCCCATCGTGCGATTCTTCCTGTTTGGGCTCGCGATGCTAATCAACCACTTCAGTGCCATGTGATCCGTGATCACTTTGAAGTGGTAGCCCTCCAAGTATGGCCTTAACTTGCGTATGGCCCACACAATTGCCAGGCATTCCTTCTCAGTCGCTGAGATATTTCTTTCCGATCCATTCAGGGACCTGCTGGAATACGAGATCACCCTCTCGCCTTGGTCGGAATTCTGTGTGAGAATAGCACCGAGCCCGTAATCGCTGGCGTCTGGGCATGCTAAGATTGGGTCTGCGATTAGCCTGGCCTTGACAGCTTCAAAAGCCTGTTGATGGTCCTCTGTCCACTCCCATTTTGTGCTTTTTCGGAGCAGGCTATTCAACGGATGCACCAACGTTGCAAAATCTGGCACAAAACGCCTGTACCACGACGCCACTCCCAAGTATTGTCGCATCTTCTTAATATTGGCCGGGGGTTTTATTAAGGCAATTGCCGATACTTTTTCTGGGTCTGTTCCGATGCCTTGGTCTATTATGCGATGCCCCAAGTATTGCAGTTCCTTTCTGTAAAACTTGGATTTTTCCGCGTTTACTTTCAGGTTGGCAGCCCGTAGTCTCCTAAACACTTCCTTCAGGTTTTCCATATGCTCTTCTAGCGTTCGTCCGATGACGATAATGTCGTCCTGATACGCAAAAGCGTGCGGCATCATTTCTGGTCCAATGACCTGATGCAATGCCCGCTGGAATGTTGCCGACGCGGAGTGTAGGCCAAATGGCATCACCTTCCATTGGAGCAGGCCCTTCCCTGGTACAGTAAACGCCGTGTACTGCCTGCTGTCTGCCTCCAAGGGGATCTGCCAGTAACCGTCCTTTAAGTCGAGACTGCTGATGTACTTTGCCTCCCGCAGCTGGTCCAGGATGTAGTTTATCATCGGCATCGGGTATGCGTCCTTTACGGACCTCGCGTTTATTTGCCGGAAATCCACACACAGCCTCCACTTTCCAGTCTTCTTTCTCACCATCACTATTGGTGTGCTGTAGGGACTCCTGGACGGCTCGATACATCCTTTTTCCAGCAGCTCGTCTACCTTGGCATTTATCTCACCCTGCATTTTTGGATTTTTAGGGTAGTACCGCTGTTTGACTGGTTGGTCGTCCTTCATGGTGATCCTATGTACGGCCACGTTGGATGTTCCCTTTATTCCTTTTACAGTTCGTCCAACTCGGCTTTTAAATATCCCTCCACATCCTTTTCCGCAAATCTTTTGGGTGTTTCAACTATTGCCACTGACAGTTTCTCCTCCAGCCATCCTCCTCGTCTATTCTTTGCCGGTATCGACGCGCTGTGTCCTGCGCACTCGACTTCGGCCCCGATTCTGGTGAGGCAATTCCATCCCAACACCAGGGCGTCGATCAGTCCTGGTAAAATCAGCGTCTCCATTGAACTTGTTTTCGTGCCCAGTCCAATTTTGGTCTCCAGCTGTGATCTTATTTCCCCGCAGCGACCGTCTGCCATCCGTATTTGCCTACTCGTGGGTCCGACCCTTCCTGCCGCCTGCAGCCTGTCCGCCAGCTCTTTGTTGATGAAACTCGCCGTGGCGCCGGTATCCACCGTGGCCTTAATTTTACTTTCACCTATAAGCACCGTGGCGGACAGTTGTATTTCTTCCGCCTGCAGGTCGCCCATTCATTTCGAGAGCACCTTGTGATCCCTGGCCGCCCCCTCGGAGGCTGGGGTCGCTGGGCGTTTCCCGACCCGGAACAGCATTGAACCGTCCGAACTCCTATTTTTCCGCATCGCCAGCAGAACGTAAGCCGTTGGTTTCGGCATTCCTTCGCCCAGTGGTCTGGACCCCCGCATCTGCGGCAGGCCTGGGTAGGATTTACTACGTATCCGCCGCGATTGTTTGCTGGTTCGTGGCCGCTCGGCGTACTTCGTGGTTGTGCGTCCGGGTCCTCCTGGCACCGCCTGCACACCGCACCCTGGTCTGTTCTTGGCCTTGGTACTGGGTGGCTCTGCCCTTGCTGCTTATTGTTTTCCAGCTCGAATTTCTCCCGCTGCTGGTCGAGTTCCTCAAACTCGTCTGCCAGCGCCATCAAGGTATCCAAATTTCGACATTCGTATGGGCGAACGAACATGCGGAGTGCCGGCGTGCTGTTCTCTTTTATTCTCTCCAGCGTTTCTTTGGTCGACATATTCAGTGGCCGCATCAGGGTCTGCATGTCCACCATGAAATCTTTGAAGCTTTCCCCGTAGGCTTGCTTGCTCTGTCTGACCTGGTCCGCCTTTCTTCCCCGAGGATACATAGCCTCGGGGAAGAAAGTAATTTTATTTTTTTTAAATTTTGTCTTTGACTTTCAAAATGAACGGTCGTATTTTTTTTCTGCGCTTCGAATTTGTGTATTTTGGTTTCGTATATTCCCATCGTTGGGTTTTATCAAAACAATTTTAATTTTCTTCCGGTTATTCAAACATAAATTTAAACTCCGTTCGCTTCGCGAGTGTACTTTGTATTAATAGTAATAAATTGTTTTAGTTTTCGTAATTCTTATCTGTGTTTTCTTTTTTCTATCCCCGCCGTTTCTCTTTTGTGCATGCACTTTAACTTACTTACGCTCCCGCTCTCTTGCTCTCTTTGCTTTGAAAGTTCTAAGCGTGCAGTTTCTGCGCTCTTGCGGTACTTATAACTGCTCGCTTATAAATTTCAATTCGCTTTCTTGGTACAGTGGTCCCAATAAATAAAATGAATAATAACAAGAGAGAACGCTATATTTGGGTGCCCCGAATATCAGATACCCGTTACTCAGGTAAAGGGAGTGCGAGGGAGATGGAGATAGAAACTTTGATCACGCATAACTTTTTAACGAATGGTCAGATTTGAAAAATTTCTTCTACATTTCGATAGGTATTGATTAACTCAATAAAACTGCATTTTTACTTTTCCGAAATATTTAAATTTTTAAAATCGTATATGAGCGATTGTGGGCGTTAAAGGGGGCGTGGCACCTTTTTGAAAAAAACTTGCGCTGCGTAGGAACTCCTAGAATCTGCATGCAAAATGCCAATCTTCTAGCTTTTATAGTTTCCGAGATCTCAGCGTTCATACGGACGGACAGACAGACGGACAGACGGACAGACGGACATGGCTATATCGACTCGGCTAGTGACCCTGATCAAGAATATATATACTTTATAGGGTCGGAAACGCTTCCTTCTAGCTGTTACATACTTTTGCACGAATACAATATACCCTTTTACTCTACGAGTAACGGGTATAAAAATTTAGTCTGCTTCTGCAAAAAATGCAGCCTCTTAATCAGGGCTGACCAGTCTAATATAACTTACTGGCTGTGTGAAAATATGGTGCACACCAAGTGCGCCGGTAAAACTGGCCGGACAAGTGATGACCTTTCAAAGGGGCCCAATTTGCAGTTTTGTTGTGACGCTTGTGTCGAGGTTGCGAACGAGATGAAATCGTTCATGCGCCAAACTAAAGGCGGCCTGATGGGGCTGATTAGCTGTTTCGGAGTTGCTAGAGATAGTTTTCGCCGAGCTGATAATCTCCTCTCTGCGCTGGACCCGCAGTTTAATAGTCGTAAGCTATTAGAAGAGTCCCCTAAGCGCAAAAAGGCCGCTGGTGGTAAGGAGGAAAAGGGGAACACCCCGCAACCGAAATCAAAAGAACAACAGAGCATTCCGGCGGATCAGCAGCTGATTTCAGCAAACCCTCAAATGTTGCTAGGATCAGCAGCTAAAAAGATTCGGTATCCGAACAATCCGTAACAGAATGCATGCAACCAGGGACTTCTAAGAATTCCGATTTGTCCGTAGCGGTTTCACAGTTAGTGGATCCACCTATCTCTCAGAATGTAGCATCACCACCACAAGGGGCTACTGAGTCCGGACAACCGGCTCAAGTTGGTTTTGCAGAAACAATGTCTGCTCCACCAAAATCCCTTTTAGTGGTTCCATTAAAGAAACAAATTTTCGTTTCTCGGCTTTCCCCTGATCAAACATCTTCTGATGTATTATCTTATATACAAGACAAAACTAAAGCCGATTGTAATAGTGTAAAGGTGGAAAAGTTTAAGTTTTCTTATGCTAGAGACATTTCATCTTCCAAGATAACTGTCCCTAACGAGCTTTTTGAACCCATATGCTCGGGCGACTTTTGGCCGGATAATATGGTTGTAAAAGAGTTCGAGGCTAAGATAAAGAAGAAGGGGCCCGTGGGAGTAAAACTTCCTAGTCGAGGCCAAACCACTGTACCAGTTTCAAAAAACTAACTTCGAACCTCCTTCTTTCCTATCAGAATGCAAGAGGTTTGCGTAGCAAACTCACTATTATTGTGTTCACAGAAACCTGGTTAAAGCCGGAGATCTTTAGCTCCGAAGTTTTTCCAGGTAAGTACACAATATATAGGTATGACCGTCCCTATAGACGGGGAGGTGGAGTCTTAATTGGAGTTGATTCAAACTTCTTGTCTGAGGAGTTATTTTTTGATGAATTCAATACCATTGAATTTATTTGTGTAAAGTTATCGCTTCCTGGTAACTTTATATACATAACTTGCTCATATATTCCGCCGTTGTCTGAACTTCCTGATTATTTAAATCACCTATCCGTTATTAAGTCCGTTGGAAATAAGCTTTCCGATAGGGATCAGTTGGTAGTTCTAGATGATTTTAATATACCTGGAGATACTTGGTCCACTGAGGATGGATCGAATGTCTTACTACCTATAGCACAGCATGATTTTATTGACGGCCTGCTTGACATATCTCTATCTCAAGTAAACCATGTTCGAAATTCATTAGGTCGCCTACTTGATTTGTGTTTTGTATCAAATCCTGAAGGTAGAGTAGCACCACTCACGCAACCTGAAGATCCATATCACCCTACAATCGAACTTTCATTTGATACGGGTAGAGTTATAGAAGAAAAATCAGAAAAATCATCCAAACGAATACATTGTTTTCGCAAGGCAGACTTTCTGAGGCTAAATAATTTTATTTCTGGCTTTAATTGGTCTGATCTTTACTTATGCAATAATATGTCCGATGCAGTTAATGTTTTTTACACTGCAATAAACTCATTTTTTAATTCCTGAGTTCCGTGATACTATCTGTCAACTTCCAATAAATCACCTTGGTTTAGAAAAGAGTTGACACACTTAAGAAATGTAAAGTTCAGACTTTTTAGGAAATATACAAATTTCGGTTCTCAATCTGTTTTTACTAGATATTTAAGTGCTCGGTCAAGATTTACCGTGCTTAATGCTAAGTGTTATAATAGTTACTTAAACCGTTGTAAGGTCCAGTTCTCTCAGGACCCGAAACAGTTTTATAATTTTGTTAACACCAAGCGTAAATCTAATTCTTTTCCTTCCTCGCTGTCGTTCGAAAACATGACGGCAACCACAGATCAGGCAATAGCCGATTTATTTGCCCAATTTTTTCAAACGACTTACTCTACTTTAGATTATTCATCACTGCCTTATTCTTACACCATGTCCAAGGTAAACCTCATATTCTGTCCCACTTTAACAGAAAGCTCTCTTCTTTTGGATCTTCTTCGTATTAAGCCTATTTATTCTCCAGGGCCCGATGGTATTCCTGGGTGCGAGCTTAGGTATTGCGCTAAGGCCCTGTGCAAACCTCTTCACAAGTTGTTTACCTTATCTCTAGAAACCTCCCAATTCCCAAATATTTGGAAGGAATCATTTGTTATTCCTCTTTTCAAAAAAGGTAACAAGTTAGAAGCCAGTTGTCAGCTATTCCTAAGCTTTTTGAAAAATCATTACTCCTCATTTGCAGCACCTTTGTAGATTAATAATTTCTCCGTGTCAACACGGATTTATTAAACGTAGATCCACAATCACAAACCTTCTAGAGCTCACTACATTTGTGATACAAGGCTTTAATAGTAGTTTTCAAACAGACGTCATTTACAATGACTTTAGTAAAGCATTTGACTCTGTAAATCACTTCCTTCTTGTTCAAAAACTTGACCTGTTAGGTTTTCCAGTTGATCTGCTTAAATGGATTTCAAGTTATCGAATGGTCACAAAGGGTCCTTTTTAAAAATTCAATTTCTGAAATTCTCCGTGTTACCTCCGGTGTCCCACAAGGGAGCCATCTGGGTCCGTTACTTTTTACATTATTTATTAACGATCTTCCCTCAATTATAAGTCATTCTCGCGTACTTGTGTACGCAGATGATGTTAAGTTGTGCTTGCAGTATAAGGACATTTCCTGCCATTTAGATTTACAATTCGATCTAGATATTTTACTAAATTTAAACGGTTCCAAGTGTAAGCTGATGACTTTTTATTGAATCAATCCGATATACGCGACTTACACATTAAGTGGCAGCTCTTTGGATAGAATAACTCTTGTAAACGATTTTGGGCTTCTCTTGGGCCCCAAATTAAAATTTTCTAATCACATTTCGTCCATGGTTAATAAAGCTAGAGGAGTGTGTGAGGAGTTGAATAAATGCTCACAAATAAAAGAGAGTTTGGAGAATACAGCTGAAAAAAATTTGGAGAATACATCTGGAGAGAGTTTGGAGAATACAGCTGGAGAGAGTTTGGAGAGAAACGAGAAGGGAGTTTGGAGAATACGGCTAGAGAGAGTTTGGAGAGAATGAGGAGAGAGAGAGAGTTTGGAGAGAAGGAGTACCGGTAGAAGGCGGCGGACTTTGGACCCTAGTATAGTGCCGTGCGCAAAGACGAAAAAGGAAAAGCCAAAAATTAACGGGATTCGCCGGCCTATATATGCAGGCCGAGCGCAGGAAGCGGGATCAGTCGATCACAAGGAGTCAATCCAACGAGATCAGTAGACAAGCAGCAAATCAATGAACAACACAAGCCAAGTTAACATCAGGAGGAAGGAGAGCCGCACCAAGTCAACAAGGAGCAAGATCGCTACATCAAAACGTTCGGGACTTAGAGTCGAAGTCTCCGAGCTGAGAAACAGGTAGCTGAGGTCCTTAAGGCATCACGCCGCTTAGTCCAGGCACTTTGTTCTAATTCTTGTCGCGATTTGAGCTTGGCGTATTGCTCGGCGAGTCCGAGAGAGTTGAATAAAAAGAGTCCTTCGACAAAGAACCGTGGGCTGGGAAGGGAAGTTCTCCAGAACCCGCTGCCGTGCGAAAACAATTGCCTTGTCAAATTCCGGCGTACGCCTGAACCGGCAGATGAGAATTGCGCAGGCCCTGGTGCGACTAGCCAAGAAGGACGCGCGTCCGAACTACGGGTGTCTCGAGAGGCGTATGCGTCGAGAGCACAGTAGTTCACCGCCAGAGCCCTAGACAGGCAGCTGACCGAATCCCGAGAGCCAAAGACCCGCTGCACTAGTCTCACAAGAGCACGCAGACAACGGAGCCAGGATATCGAGCCGTGAGCAGAGCAAGGACACCGAGGACACAAGAAACGACGAGCAGTCATCGCAGGCCCAGCAGCAACCAAGCCATACTCCGATGTATCCAGCCAACGGCTAAGAGTCGAGGGCGGAAGCGTTCGTCTTGAACCTAGCGTCCTGCCACAGGGACTGCATTGGCCGCCTTCCGGCGTATGCCTGAACCAATTTGGTAGAAACTGTGTAGGCGTCTGATGTGACCGGCCGGGAGAGATCCAGGGACAGGAGGCTGTGGCTGCGAAAGGCGTATGCTTTGAGAGCCCAGTGCCTGTTCACCCTAGTATGGGAACGGTAACGCATCCCTAGACCCTTACAGCCCCGAGGCCAAAGACAACGGAGGCTTTCCGGAGCAGCGAGCAACGAGGCAGCGGAGAGCGACGGTGGAGCAGCCACAGGGAAGGCGTTAAGACGACCATCTGTCACCATTAGTCCCATGCCGAGGGACAAGTCGGCGAATAATGATTCTATTAAAAACATCCTAACATTCTGTGCGTTCTTTTTTTTTTTTTTTTTTTTTTCGGGCGGGGTCCCACGGCCCACTTACCCGCCCAACCGACCGAGGGGCGCAGCCGTGTATCGTACGGCACGATTCGCGATAGGATAGACGCGAGATAGGAAAATAAAGGTAAAGGTCCGGGGAAAAAAGTAATAGTTAGATCAATCTTGTGCCAATGAAGCAAGTATTAATCGTTTTAGGAGCGGCAGAGAGTCAAGATTTGATATTACAGGAAAAAGTCTATTATAGTCAGAACATAATACTCTGAAAGGCTCATGCAAGGCATAGTTAGATCTACAATGATTTAAAATTAGGGGAATATAATTTCTAGTTAATCTACTTGGCACAGAAAAGTTTAGCCGACTTAACAAGTCGGGGCAGTCAATATCACCATGTATAAGGTTATAAATAAAGATAGTACCAAGCATCGTTCTACGGTTGGCTAGGGATGGTAAATTAATCAAAAGAAGTCTACTAGAATAAGAAGGTAAGATAAGATTTGCATCCCAGTTTAGGCGCCGCTAAGCAAAAAAGAAGGAAGTTTTTTTGTACAGATTCAATACGACCAATATGTATTCCGTATTGTGGACTCCAGACGGGAGACCCATACTCCAGAATCGGACGGACTAGCGAAATAAATAAAGTTTTAGTCAAATAAGGATCATCGAATTCTTTTGACCACCTTTTAATAAATCCAAGCACTCCTCTGGCTTTATTAACCATGGACGAAATGTGATTAGAAAATTTTAGTTTAGGGTCCAAGAGAACGCCAAGATCGTTTACAAGAGTTATTCTATCCAAAGAGCTGCCACTTAACGTGTAAGTCGCGTATATCGGATTGGCCCGATAAAAAGTCATCAGCTTGCACTTGGAGCCGTTTAAATTTAGTAAATTATCTCGGCACCAGTTTTGAAAATTATCTAGATCGGATTGCAAGTCTAAATGGCAGGAAATGTCCTTATACTGCAGGCACAACTTAACATCATCTGCGTACATAAGTACGCGAGAATGACTTATAATTGAGGGAAGATCGTTAATAAATAATGTAAAAAGTAACGGACTCAGATGGCTCCCTTGTGGGACACCGGAGGTAACACGGAGAATTTCAGAAATTGAATTTTTAAAAAGGACCCTTTGTGACCTGCCATTTAGATAACTTGAAATCCATTTAAGCAGATCAACTGGAAAACCTAAAAGGTCAAGTTTATGAATAAGAAGTAAGTGATTTACAGAGTCAAATGCTTTACTAAAGTCAGTGTAAATGACATCTGTTTGAAAACTACTATTGAAGCCTTTTATCACAAATGTAGTGAGCTCTAGAAGGTTTGTAATTGTGGATCTACGTTTAATAAATCCGTGTTGACACGGAGAAATAATTGATCTGCAAAAGTGCTGCAAATGAGGAGTAATAATTTTTTCAAAAAGCTTAGGAATAGCTGACAACTTAGAAATACCTCTGTAGTTACTGGCTTCTAACTTGTTACCTTTTTTGAAAAGAGGAATAACAAATGATTCCTTCCAAATATTTGGGAATTGGGACGTTTCTAGAGATAAGGTAAACAACTTGTGAAGAGGTTTGCACAGGGCCTTAGCGCAATACCTAAGCACGCACCCAGGAATACCATCGGGCCCTGGCGAATAAACAGGCTTAATACGAAGAAGATCCAAAAGAAGAGAGCTTTCTGTTAAAGTGGGACAGAATATGAGGTTTGATTTGGGCATGGTGTAAGAATAAGGCTGAGATGAATAATCTAAAGTACAGTAAGTCGTTTGAAAAAATTGGGCAAATATATCGGCTATTGCCTGATCTGTGGTTCCCGTCATGTTTTCAAACGACAGCGAGGAAGGAAAAGAATTAGATTTACGCTTGGTGTTAACAAAATTATAAAACTGTTTCGGGTCCTGAGAGAACAGGACCTTACAACGGTTTAAGTAACTATTATAACACTGAGCATTAAGCACGGTAAATCTTGACCGAGCACTTAGATATCTAGTAAAAACAGATTGAGAACCGGTATTTTTATATATCCTAAAAAGTCTGGACTTTACATTTCTTAAGTGTGTCAACTCTTTGCTAAACCAAGGAGATTTATTGGACGTTGACGGATAGTACCACGGAACACAGGAATTAAAAAATGAGTTTATTGCAGTATAAAAAACATTAACTGCATCGGACATATTATTGCATAAGTAAAGATCAGACCAATTAAAGCCAGAAATAAAATTATTAAGCCTCAGAAAGTCTGCCTTGCGAAAACAATGTATTCGTTTGGATTTTTCTGATTTTTCTTCTATAACTCTACCCGTATCAAATGAAAGTTCGATTGTTGGGTGATATGGATCTTCAGGTTGCGTGAGTGGTGCTACTCTGGACAGAAACACACCTTCAGGATTCGATACAAAACACAAATCAAGTAGGCGACCTAATGAATTTCGAACATGGTTTACTTGAGATAGAGATATGTCAAGCAGGCCATCAATAAAATCATGTTGTGCTATAGGTAGTAAGACATTTGATCCATCCTCAGTGGACCAAGTAACTCCAGGTATATTAAAATCACCTAGAACTATCAACTGATCCCTATCGGAAAGCTTATTTGCAACGGACTTAATAACGGATAGGTGATTTAAATAATCAGGAAGTTCAGACAACGGCGGAATATAAGAGCAAGTTATGTATATAAAGTTACCAGGAAGCGATAACTTTACACAAATAAATTCAATGGTATTGAATTCATAAAAAAAATAACTCCTCAGACGGGAAGTTTGAATCAACTCCAATTAAGACTCCACCTCCCCGTCTAGAGGGACGGTCATACCTATATATTGTGTACTTACCTGGAAAAACTTCGGAGCTAAAGATCTCCGGCTTTAACCAGGTTTCTGTGAACACAATAATATGAGATGCAAAGGAAAGGCTATCAGAATACAATTTAGTGAGTTTGCTACGCAAACCTCTTGCATTCTGATAGGAAAGAAGGAGGTTCGAAGTTAGTTTTTGAAATTGGTACACTGGTTTGGCCTCGACTAGGAAGTTTTACTCCTACGGGCCCCTTCTTCTTTATCTTAGCCTCGAACTCTTTTACAACCATATTATCCGGCCAAAAGTCGCCCGAGCATATGGCTTCAAAAAGCTCGTTAGGGACAGTTATCTTGAAAGATGAAATGTCTCTAGCATAAGAAAACTTAAACTTTTCCACCTTTACACTATTACAATCGGCTTTAGTTTTGTCTTGTATATAAGACAATACATCAGAAGATGTTTGATCAGGGGAAAGCCGAGAAACGAAAATTTGTTTCTTTAGTGGAACCACTAAAAGGGATTTTGGTGGAGCAGACATTGTTTCTGCAAAACCAACTTGAGCCGGTTGTCCGGACTTAGTAGTCCCTTGTGGTGGTGATACTACATTCTGAGACATAGGTGGATCCACTAATTGTGAAACCACTACGGACAAATCGGAATTCTCAGAAGTCCCTGGTTGCATGCATTCTGTAACGGATTGTTCGGATGCTGCTGATCCGCCGGAATGCTCTGTTGTTCTTTTGATTTCGGTTGCGGGGTGTTCCCCTTTTGCTCCTTACCACCAGCGGCCTTTTTGCGCTTAGGGGACTCTTCTAATAGCTTACGACTATTAAACTGCGAGTCCAGCGCAGATAGGAGATCATCAGCTCGGCGAAAACTATCTCTAGCCACTCCGAAACAGCTAATCAGTCCCATCAGGCCGCCTTTAGTTTGGCGCATGAACGATTTCATCTCGTTCGCAACCTCGACACAAGCGTCACAACAAAACTGCAAATTGGGCCCCTTTGAAAGGTCATCACTTGTCCGGCCAGTAAAACCGGCGCACTTGGTGTGCACCATATTTTCACACAGCCAGCAAGTCATATTAGACTGGTCAGCCCTGATTACGAGGCTGCATTTTTTGCAGAAGCAGACTAAATTTTTATTATTCATTTTATTTATTTACCACTGTACCAAGAAAGCGAAATTGAAATTTATAAGCGAGCAGTTATAAGTACCGCAAGAGCGCAGAAACTGCACGCTTAGAACTTTCAAAAGCAAAGAGAGCAAGAGAGCGGGAGCGTAAATAAGTTAAAGTGCATGCACAAAAGAGAAACAGCGTGGATATAAATAGGATAGAAAACACAGATAAGAATTACGAAAAACTAAAACAATTTATTAGTATCAATACAAAGTGCACTCGCGAAGCGAACGGAGTTTAAATTTATGTTTAAATAACCGAAAGAAAATTTAGTGTTGTTTTTATAAAACCCACCGATGGGAATAAACGAAAACAAAATACAAAATTCGAAGCGCAGAAAAAAAACACGACCGTTTACTTTGAAAGTCAAAGACGATTCTCACTCGACAATCGGGCGGTCGCGTTTATATAAATTTGGTGGGACGAACAACGCACATCTTCTGAGCTAGCCGCACGATACTCGTAGCGAGCAGACCATATAAATCAGTTCGTTACATCTGGCGCCCAAAACGTGATTGTCCGGTCAGTGAGAATCATCATCTAAACAGAAATGGGGAAAGGATGGATAATTCCGTCAAGAAAGTGGATTTCACAAAAATAGGAGCCAAGTTAGGCATCACAAGGAAACAGAATGACCCAGGAGTAGCAGAGATCTGGGCTGAGTTGGAAGAGAAGTACGACAATAAGCCAGGCCCAACAGTCAAATTGCTGAACCCTGACGCCGAGGCGTTTCCCGACCCGGAACAGCACTGAACCGTCCGAACTCCTATTTTTCCGCATCGCCAGCAGAACGTAAGCCGTTGGTTTCGGCATTCCTTCGCCCAGTGGTCTGGACCCCGCATCTGCGGCAGGCCTGGGTAGGATTTGCTACGTCTCCGCCGCGATTGTTTGCTGGTTCGTGGCCGCTCGGCGTACTTCGTGGTTGTGCGTCCGGGTCCTCCTGGCACCGCCTGCACACCGCACCCTGGTCTGTTATTGGCCTTGGTACTGGGTGGCTCTGCCCTTGCTGCTTATTGTTTACCAGCTCGAATTTCTCCCGCTGCTGGTCGAGTTCCTCAAACTCGTCTGCCAGCGCCATCAAGGTATCCAAATTTCGACATTCGTATGGGCGAACGAACATGCGGAGTGCCGGCGTGCTGTTTTCTTTTATTCTCTCCAGCGTTTCTGTGGTCGACATATTCAGTCGCCGCATCAGGGTCTGCATGTCCACCATGAAATCTTTGAAGCTTTCCCCGTAGGCTTGCTTGCTCTGTCTGACCTGGTCCGCCTTTCTTCCCCGAGGATACATGGCCTCGGGGAAGAAAGTAATTTTATTTTTTTTAAATTTTGTCTTTGACTTTCAAAATGAACGGTCGTATTTTTTTTCTGCGCTTCGAATTTGTGTATTTTGGTTTCGTATATTCCCATCGTTGGGTTTTATCAAAACAATTTTAATTTTCTTCCGGTTATTCAAACATAAATTTAAACTCCGTTCGCTTCGCGAGTGTACTTTGTATTAATAGTAATAAATTGTTTTAGTTTTCGTAATTCTTATCTGTGTTTTCTTTTTTCTATCCCCGCCGTTTCTCTTTTGTGCATGCACTTTAACTTATTTACGATCCCGCTCTCTTGCTCTCTTTGCTTTGAAAGTTCTAAGAGTGCAGTTTCTGCGCTCTTGCGGTACTTATAACTGCTCGCTTATAAATTTCAATTCGCTTTCTTGGTACAGTGGTCCCAATAAATAAAATGAATAATAACAAGAGAGAACGCTATATTTGGGTCCCTGAATATCAGATACCCGTTACTCAGGTAAAGGGAGTGCGAGGGAGATGGAGATAGAAACTTTGATCACGCATAACTTTTTAACGAAGGGTCCGATTTGAAAAATTTCTTCTACATTTCGATAGGTATTGATAAACACAATAAAACTGCATTTTTACTTTTCCGAAATATTTAAATTTTTAAAATCGTATATGAGCGATTGTGGGCGTTAAACAAACTTTTTGAAACAAACTTGCGCTGCGTAGGAACTTCTAGAATCTGCATGCAAAATGCCAATCTTCTAGCTTTCATAGTTTCCGAGATCTCAGCGTTCATACGGACGGACAGACAGACGGACAGACGGACATGGCTATATCGACTCGGCTAGTGACCCTGATCAAGAATATATATACTTTATAGGGTCGGAAACGCTTCCTTCTAGCTGTTACATACTTTTCACGAATACAATATACCCTTTTACTCTACGAGTAACGGGTATAAAAATTTAGTCTGCTTCTGCAAAAATGCAGCCTCTTAATCAGGGCTGATCAGTCTAATATGACTTGCTGGCTGTGTGAAAATATGGTGCACACCAAGTGCGCCGGTTTTACTGGCCGGACAAGTGATGACCTTTCAAAGGGGCCCAATTTGCAGTTTTGTTGTGATGCTTGTGTCGAGGTTGCGAACGAGATGAAATCGTTCATGCGCCAAACTATTCGCTGATTCGCTGATTCAGAGTTGCTAGAGATAGTTTTGGCCGAGCTGATGATCTCCTCTCTGCGCTGTATTCGCAGTTTAATAGTCGTAAGCTATTAGAAGAGTCCCCTAAGCGCAAAAAGGCCGTTGGTGGTAAGCAACAAAAGGGGAACACTCCGCAACCGAAAACAAAAGAACAACAGAGCATTCCGGCGGATCAGCAGCTGATTGCAACAAACCCTCAAATGTTGCTAAGATCAGCAGCTAAAAAAGATTCCGTATCCGAACAATCCCTAACAGAATGCATGCAACCAGGGACTTCTAAGAATTCCGATTTGCCGATAGTGGATTTTTCCGATTTTTCCGTAGTGGATTCACAATTGGTGGATCCACCTATCTCTCAGAATGTAGCATCACCACCACAAGGGACTACTGAGTCCGGACAACCGGCTAAAGTTGGTTTTGCAGAAACAATGTCTGCTCCAACAAAATCCCTTTAAGTGGTTCCACTAAAGAAACAAATTGTCGTATCTCGGCTTTCCCCTGATCAAACATCTTCTGATGTATTGTCTTATATACAACTCAAAGGTGTAAAGGTGAAAAAGTTTAAGTTTTCTTATGTTAGAGATATTTCATCTTTCAACATTACTGTCCCTAACGAGCTTTTTGAAGCCATATGCTCGGCGACTTTTGGCCGGATAAGATAAAGAAGAAGGGGCCCATGTAAGTAAAACTTCCTAGTCGAGGCCAAACCAGTGTACCAATTTCAAAAAACCAACTTCTAACCTTCTTCTTTCCTATCAGAATGCAAGAGGCTTGCGTAGCAAGCTCACTGTATTGTATTCCGATAGCCTTTTCTTTGCATCTCATATTATTGTGTTTACAGAAACCTGGTTAAATCCGGAGATCTTTAGCTCCGAAGTTTTTCCAGGTAAGTACACAATATATAGGTATGACCGTCCCTCTAGACGGGGAGGTGAGTCTTAATTGGAGTTGATTCAAACCTCCCGTCTGAGGAGTTATTTTTTGATGAATTCAATACCATTGAATTTTGTTTGTATAAAGTTATCGCTTCCTGGTAGCTCTATATACATAACTTGCTCATATATTCCGCCTATGTCTGAACTTCCTGATTATTTAAATTTCTTTTCCGTTATTAAGTCTATTGCAAATTAGCTTTCCGATAGGGATCAGTTGGTAGTTCTAGGTTATTTTAATATACCTGGAGTTACTTGGTGCATTGACGGTTACTTGGTGGATTGAATGTCTTACTACCTATAGCACAGCATGATTTTATTGACGGCCTGCTTGACATATCTTTATCTCAAGTAAACCATTCTTTAGGTCGCCTACTTGATTTGTGTTTTGTACAAATCTTGGAGGTGTGTTTCTGTCCAGAGTAGCACCACTCACGCAACCTGAAGATCCATATCACCCTACAATCGAACTTTCATTTGATACGGGTAGAGTTATAGAAGAAAAATCAGAAAAATCATCCAAACGAATACATTATTTTTAGGGTTTTGAGGAAAAAATTTTTTTTTTTTTTAATTTTTTTTATTTTTAATTAAAAAAAAATATAAAAAATTTAATTTTTTTTTTTTAAAAAAAAAAAAATTTATTTTCGTGTAAAGTTCAGTAATTTAATAAATCACCTTTTTTAGGAAATATACAAAATACCGGTTCTTAATCTGTTTTTTACTAGATATTTAAGTCATCGGTCAAGATATACCGTGCTTAATGCTCAGTGCTATAATAGTTACTTAAACCGTTGTAAGGTCCAGTTCTCTCAGGACCCGAAACAGTTTTATAATTTCGTTAACACCAAGCGTAAATCTAATTATTTTCCTTCCTCGCTGTCGTACGAAAACATGACGGCAACCACAGATCAGGCAATAGCCGATTTATTTGCCCAATTTTTTCAAAACGACCTACTCTACTTTAGATTATTCATCACAGTCTTATTCTTACACCATATCCAAGTCAAACCTCATATTCTGTTCCACTTTAACGGAAAGCTCTCTTCTTTTGGATTCGTATTCTTCGTATTAAGCCTCTTTATTCGCCACGACCCGATGGTATTCCTGGGTGCATGCTTAGGTATTGCCACTAAGGCCCTGTGCAAACCTCTTCACAAATTGTTTACCTTATCTCTAGAAACTTCCCAATTCCCAAATATTTGGAAGGAATCATTTGTTATTCCTCTTTTTAAAAAAGGTAACAAGTTAGAAGCCAGTAACTACAGAGGTATTTCTAAGTTGTCACCTATTCCTAAGCGTTTTGGAAAAATCATTACTCCTCATTTGGGGCACCATTGTAGATCAATCATTTCTCCGTGTCAACACGGATTTATTAAACGTAGATCCACAATCACAAACCTTCTAGAGCTCACTACATTTGTGATAAAAGGCTTCAATAGTAGTTTTCAAACAGACGTCATTTACACTGACTTTAGTAGAGCATTTGACTCTGTAAATCACTTACTTCTTGTTCAAAAACTTGACCTGTTAGGTTTTCCAGTTGATCTGCTTAAATGAATTCAAGTTATCTGAATGGCAGGTCACAAAGGGTCCTTTTTAAAAATTCAATTTCTGAAATACTCCGTGTTATCTCCGGTGTCCCACAAGGGAGTCATCTGGGTCCGTTACTTTTTACATTATTTATTAACGATCTTCCCTCAATTATAAGTCATTCTCGCTTACTTATGTACGCATATGATGTTAAGTTGTGCCTGCAGTATAAGGACATTTCCTGCCATTTAGACTTACAATCCGATCTAGATAATTTTCAAAACTGGTCCCGAGATAATTTACTAAATTTAAACGCATCCAAGTGCAAGCTGATGACTTCATTAATGTGGTCAATCTCGATATATAGATTAACCTAGAAACGATTATGGGATTCCCCTGAATATTAAATCTTTGTAGATCCATTTCGTCCATGGTTATAAGCTTGAGCCTTTCAGGAGTATTATGTTCTGACAAATATAATAGACTTTTTCCTATAATATCAAATCTTGGGACTCTCTGGCCGCTCCTGGAAAAACGATTAATACTAGCTTGCATTGGCACAAAATTGATCTTTCTATTAAAATAGGTAATATATTTTTTTATCGGTGAAGCGGCGTTTCTATCTTCGTCGCAACGAAATCGAATGCCGAAAGATTAACGGGCTGCGCCGCCTTATTCGGCCGAGCGCAGGAAGCGGGTCAGTCGGCCGGGAGTCAATCCACGCGACGAAAGAGCAAATCAAAACAACACAAGAAGTTAACATCAGGAGGAAGCAGAGCCGCGCGAGTTGTATCCGAGCTAAGAAACATGTAGCTGAGGTCCTTAAGGCATCACGCGGCGTATTGCTCGGCGAGTCCAGCAGAATTGAATAAAAAGAGCCCTTCGACAAAGAACTGTGCGCTCGGAAGGGAAGTTGTCTAGAACCAGCTGCCGTGCGAAAGCAATTGCCTTGTCGAATTCCGGCGTACGCCTGAACCGTCATGCGAAAATTGTGCAGGCCCTGGTACGACTAGCCAAGAAGGACGCGCGACTGAACCACGGGTGTCTCGAGAGGCGTATGCGTCGAGAGCACAGTAGTTCACCGCCAGAGTCCTAGACAGGCAGCTGACCAAATCCCGAGAGCCAAAGACCAGCTGCACCTAGTCTCACAAGAGCACGCAGACAGCGGAGCCAGGATATCGCGCCGTGAGCAGAGCAAGGACATCGAGGACACAAGAAACGACGAGCAGTCATCGCAGGCCCAGCAGCAACCAAGCCATACTCAAACGTATCCAGTCTACGGCTAAGAGGCGAGGGCGGAAGCGTTCGTCTTTAACCTAGCGTCCTGCCACAGGGACTGAATTGGCGGCCTTCCGGCGTATGCCTGAACCGTCAGTTAGAAACTGTGTAGGCATCTGGTTTGACTGGCCGGGACAGATCCAGGGGCACGAGGCTGTGGCTGCGAAAGGCGTATGCTTTGAGAGCCCAGTGCCTGTTCATCGTAGTCTGGGAACGGTAACGCATCCCTAGACCCTCATAGCCCCAAGTCGAAAGACAACGGAGGCGTTCCGGATCAGCACGAAACGAGGCAGCGGAGAGCGACGGTGGAGCAACCAAAACTCATCGGAGAAGGCGTTGAGATACCAGCTTGTCACCATTAGTCCCGGGCCGAGGGCCAAGTCGGCAAATAAAGATAGTAAATACATCCTAACCTTCTGTGCGTTCTCATTAGACAATCGGGCGGTCACGTTTATATAAATTTGGTGGGACGAGCAACACACATCTTCTGAGCTAGCCGCACGATACTCGTAGCGAGCAGACCATAAAAATCAGTTCGTTATATCTGGCGCCCAATACGTGTCCGGTCGGTGAGAATCAGCATCTAAACAGAAATGAGGAAAGGATTGATATATCTCCTCAAGAAAGAGGATTTCGCAAAAATAGGAGCCAAGTTGGGCTGAGCTGGAAGAGAAGTACGACAATAAGCCAGGCCCAACCGTCAAATTGCTGAACGCTGACGCCGAGGAGCTCATAGCAAGTCTTGGAGTGGATAGCATGAAGGAAGCTGGCAGGAGTCAAAACACAAGCCAAGAGAGAAAATCAGGGCAGCAAATATCTAGCACACCAGATTACGCCAAAGTCGCAACGCAAGTGTGAGAATGGTCGTTCAAATTCGATGGCACAGAGAAGCCACTGGAATTCCTAGAACAGGTAGAGTGTTCCGCAAACAGGTACGGTTTGAACCTGATCATGATCCCACGTGCAATGCCAGAGCTATTGCAAGGCAAAGCACTGAAATGGTTTATTTCAAACAATAAACATTGGAGAACATGGGGAGATTTCAGCGAAAGTGTCCAGACATACTTTCTGCCGAGAGGGTTTTTCTCGAGGGGAAACAGCGGAAACAGGGTTTCAGGGAACCGTTCAAAGATTACATGGTGGACATGCAGACTTTGATGAGGAAGAGTTCGTTCATGAACACAAGTTTTCACGAAACAAAACGGCAGCACCACCACAAACAACATGCATGAGATGTGAAGGTAAGTGTAACACATCAAAGACAGCCAATGACCACATTATGGAGGCCACCAAACACCACTCAGATGACACGCAACCCAAGGCCAAGAGCCACCAATGCACAGACCCACATAATGCACCCATAGGAGGCATGTCGCCGTTGTGGAGGGCACGAACACTGGGCACGAGGATGCAGAAACCAAAGATTACTGTTCTGCTGGGTGTGCGGCAAGGTTGGGGTCAGGAGCGTAGAGTGCTGCCAAAAGTCGGGAAATCGGCAGCGATCCCAATCGCAAAGTGCCTCCTCTCCAAACTAACTGGCAAACTGATCGAGGAAGAGCAGCAGTTGTCCGCGACCGTTGAAATTGGAGGTGTCGCATACAAGGCCACAATTGACACGGGAGCCACGTAAAGTTTCATTAACGAGGAGCTGTCGGATACACTGGCTGACAAAGGAAGGATCACAAGGACAAGACGGCATGTTAGGTTGGCAGACGGCAGATGCAGCAGTATAAGCTCACAGCTCGAGGTCACGGTTGAGTTTGGAAACAAACAAATGCAGATGAATCTTCTAATACTTCCAGGAGTAGTGGATGAGTTAGTGCTGGGATAGAATTTCCTCACAGGAGTCGGGGCCGAAATAAAATGTGCCGGGCATAAATTGCAAATACCTGCAAGAAAACGGCACAATATATGTCTAGAAGAAAGGCTGTCGGTGGCTGTAGATTCTCACGGAAGTGACAGCTAGAAGTGACAGACAGCTAGCAGAATTCAGCAATTCAGGAACATCTACAGTGGCCGTGCACAAAATCACCGTGAAAGACGACAAGCCAATCAAACAGAGGTATTATCCTAAGAACCCAAGAGTCCAAGGAGAGATCAATGCCAAAGTGGACGAGCTGTTACAAATGGGCTTCATGGAACATTCAAGAAGTCCATACAGCTCGCCCACTAAGCGTTGATTTCAGACAAATAAACGCGAAGTCCATAAAAGATGCCTACCCGATGCAGCGGATCAATTATACCCTGGACCAACTCAGAGAGGCAAAATACATAAGCAGTCGAGACTTGAAATACCGATATTGGCAAGTCCCTTTGGAGGTAAATAGTAGGTTAAATAACGAGCTTACAGTACCCGGCAAAGGTTTGTTCCAATGGAAAGTAATGCCGTTCGGACTACACTCAGCATCGGCCACGTTCCAAGGGGCTCTGGATCAGGTAATCGTTTGAATTCCAAGATGACATTATTGTGATCGGACGCACGCTGAAAGAACACGTGGAGAACCTAAAGGAAGTGTTTAGGCGCCTCAAGGAAGCAAACTTAAGAATAAACGCCGTGAATGCAAATTCAACAAGCAAGAGCTGCTTTACCTAGGACATCGCGTTACTAGCGAAGGGATAGGCACATATCCCGAGAAGGTAGCGGCCATAGCCGAACTAGAGCCACCGTCGACGGTACGCGAACTACGACAATACCTAGGCGTTGCTTCATGGTACCGACGATTTGTCCCAGATTTTGCGCGTATAGTAAAACCACTTAATGATCTTCTACGCAAAGGCAAAAGTGCATATGGACGCCGGAACACCAACAGGCTTTCGAAGAGGTAAAGGCACGATTAGTGGCCGATCCAGTGCTGGCGTGCCATGATTTCGAGAAAAAGTTCATCCTTCAAACGGGCGCCAGTGACTATGGTTTAGGTGCAATCCTGACTCAAGAGACAGAGGACGGCTAAAGGGTCATTTCATACTCAAGCCGGACACTAAACGGCGCGGAGAAAAATTATTCCACAACAGAGAAGGAGTGCTTGGCAATCGTGTGGGCAACCATTTTAAAGTGGTTACAGACCACATGGCTTTAAAGTGGTTAAACAGCATAGAAAGCCCTTCTGGAAGGATAGCAAGATGGGCCTTGGAGCATACAGCAGTACGACTTCGAGATAGCGTACAGGAAAGGATAGCTGAACGTGGTGGCAGACGCCCTATCACGACAACCGTTGCCGGAGACTCTTAGGACCATGAAAGACGCATCGGAAAAACCAACCAATAGCTGCAGCTGGATCAGGAGCAGCAATTCACGGCGCCCTACACACCGCAGGAAAACCCAACAGAACGGGCTAACGGTACGGTAAAGACGATGATAGCAAAATTCGCAGGAAAGGATCAAAGAACTTTGGACGAGAACTGACCACTGCTAGCAGCTTGATACTCCCCAGCGTTTCTCACACAAGGCCGAGAGCCCCGTTTGCCAAACGCATTATACGCCAGGGAAACATTAGGCTCAGGGAGAATTACATAGACCCCGAAAGAAAACGCCAACAAGTTAAAAGAGGTCTTCGAAATCGTACGTCGGAACATGGAAAAGGCATCCCAGGACCAAGCCAGACACTAAAATCTGAGGAGGAGGCAGTGGACACCAGCGGTGGGCGGCATAGTGTGGGCCAAAGAACACCTTCTATCCAAAGCAGCCGCGGGATTCGCGGCGAAACTAGCCCCGCGGTACGATGCTCCTTACCAGGCTATGGATTTCGTCTCTCCAGTGATCTGCAAAATACGGCACACACATTCAAAGAAAGAGCGGACGGTTCACGTTAATGCGCTTAAGCAACAACAATCAGAAACGGCAAACGAGCAGACAGAGGAAACATCGGAGGACTAGGACAAGGATTTCACATTGATCCAGACTGCGAGGCAACAGAACTAGGCGTCAGGCCGAAGCGAGAGTCATCCATACGCCACGCAGAAAGGACAATCACTAATATAAGACACAAGGACATGAATGGAAAAGGATGCTGGGGACCACGACTACGAGGCAGACGGATTCGGCGTCGGGTATAAGTCCGAGTCATCCATCGATACGCCGCGTAGATAAGTTGTAACAAATAAAAAAAGGGGGACCCATACAACGAGGCAGTCGAATTCAGCGTCGAGCATACGCCCGAGTCATCCGCCTATACGCCGCGTAAATAGGGTCCTAAGGAAAAGAAAGGTTGCATAAAAACCCCAACGAGGCAGTCGGATTCAGCGTCGGGCATACGCCCGAGTCATCCGCCTATACGCCGCGTGGAATAGGTTTATAAAACACGACCAGCAACGCCAAACTCTCTATACGGATTAGATCAGGCTATATATAAACATAGAAAACCCTGGCACAGGGAACACAGAAAAAACGGGCACAGCAAACATAACAAACGCACACAATACAATCAAATAAATAACACAAAAACCAAAAAAAAAAAGGGAACAGGCGGCATCGGTCTTCCCGTTCACGACATCGAGGCCCTACGGCCAAAGGCGACTGGAGGGCGAAAGGCTAAAAGAGAGAGTAAAAAGTGAGAAGGGTGAAAGTGGAGAAAGAAAGGAAAAAAATTACCATTGAAAATTTCTTGTCATGTCGCACATCTAAAGGGATGGGGGCGCTTCGATTAATAAGCGGTCGATTGGCACTGGACGATAGTGTCGATCGATGGGCACAGAACACTGAGATGTCGGCACAGGAAGGGTCAAACTAAAAAAATATCGCCACCACCGGATGGAAACGCTGCGCTAATTCTAATCATCGAGATCGGCAACGACAACGGAGGAAACGAGATGCTTTGAACGCGAAGCATAAGGGGAAAACATCTTGGGCGGAACATTCAAGCAGGGAGGAGAACACGAGACGTCTGTGGGGAAATATCTTGGGCGGGAAAAGGAATGGAACATCGGCGGTGTGGAACTCAGGTACGAGCTGTGAGCGTCGAGGGAACCATTTGCAGGAGCAAGAAGACTCGAAGGCTACAAGGATTTACAAGGAAGACAGCCGGAGAGAAGAAAATCAAGTCTATGGGGGAAATATCTTGGGGCGGAAACTGCATAGAACGAGAAGGAGCGACGTCGAGGAAAGGAGGACCAACATCAGCGATCCAGAACAACGGATCTAGAGAGAACTCCGAGATAAAAGCCGGAGAAGAGGTCTCACTTCTTTCCCGAAGAAAGGGGAGAATGTGAGGAGTTGAATAACTCCTCACATATAAAAGAGAGTTTGGAGAATAAAGCTGAATAGAGTTTGGAGAATACAGCTGGAGAGAGTTTGGAGAATACAGCTGGAGAGAGTTTGGAGAGAAACGAGAAGAGAGTTTGGAGAATGAGGAGAGAGAGAGAGTTTGGAGAGAAGGAGTAACGGTAGAAGGCGGCGGACTTTGGACCGCCGGCCTATATAAGCAGGCCGAGCGCAGGAAGCGGGATCAGTCGATCACAAGGAGTCAATCCAACGAGATCAGTAGACAAGCAGCAAATCAGTGAACAACACAACCCAAGTTAACATCAGGAGGAAGGAGAGCCGCGCCGAGTCAACAAGGAGCAAGATCGCTACATCAAGACGTTCGGGACTTAGAGTCGAAGTCTCCGAGCTGAGAAACAGGTAGCTGATATCCTTAAGGCATCACGCGGTTAAGTCCAGGCGCTTTGTTCCAATTATTGTCGCTTGGCGTATTGCTCGGCGAGTCCGAGAGAGTTGAATAAAAAGAGTCCTTCGACAAAGAACCGTGGGCTCGGAAGGGAAGTTGTCCAGAACCAGCTGCCGTGCGAAAACAATTGCCGAATTCCGGCGTACGCCTGAACCGGCAGGCGAGAATTGCGCAGGCCCTGGTGCGACTAGCCAAGAAGGACGCGCGTCCGAACCACGGGTGTCTCGAGAGGCGTATGCGTCGAGAGCACAGTAGTTCACCGCCAGAGTCCGCACGATACTCGTAGCGAGCAGACAATAAAAACTAGTTCGTTACAAGTGCTTGGGTTTATTAAAAGGTGGTCAAAAGAATTCGGTGATCCTTATTTAACAAAAACTTTATTTATTTCGCTAGTCCGTCCAGTCCGGAATCCTCAATGGGGAATACATATTGGTCGTATTGAATCAGTACAAAAAACGTTCTTCTTTTTGCTTTACGGCGCCTAATCTGGGATGCAAATTTTTTAACAGAAGTAGACTTCTGATGATTAATTTACCCTCCCTAGCCAACCGTAGAACGATGCGTGGTACTGTCTTCATTTATAACCTAATACATGGTGATATTGACTGTCCCGACTTTGTAAGTCGGCTAAACTTTTCTGTTTCAAGTAGATTAACTAGAAATTATGTTCCCCTAATTTTAAATCATTGTAGATCTAACTATGCCTTGCATGACCCTATTTATTATGTTCTGACTATAATAGACTTTTTCCTATAATATCAAATCTTGACTCTCTGCCACTCCTAAAACGATTAATACTAGCTTCATTGGCACAAAATTGATCTAACTGTTAATTTTTTTCCCCGGACTTTTACCTATATCTTCATGTCTCGCGTCTATCTTCTCGCGAATCGTGCCGTACGATACACGGCTCCAACCCTCGGTCGGTTGGGCGGGCAAACATTTGTTGATTAATTGAATTTACGCTTCCAGAAATAAAATATTTTATTCAAAGTTTTCAATATAAAAGTATTGATATCGTTTAAAAAAATAATACCTGGCTAGCTAGAGTATAAAAAACTGTTTGGATAAATGTAGAGATGTCGTTTAAAAATAATATTATCTTGCTAGCTAGAGTATAAAAAACTGTTACTTGTTAAAATATGTTTTCATTAAAATAAAATAAGGGAATAAAATATTTTAAAAATTTAACATTATTCTTATTTATTTTAGATCAACCCAACATACTACTTGTTGTTCGAGATTACCCAAACGGCACAGTTTTCGATATAAAAACCAACAAATATGTTGGACCAAAGGCAGGGAAGCCTGCACAGCTAAAGCTGCTGGACAGATATTTGGCCTCCGAACAACGATTTCTGTTGGGAAAATTCCTATTCCCAGACAAACTTAAGGACTTACAGGGTCGAGAAGTCGTCATTGCTGGGTTTGATTACAGACCCTACACTGTTATAAAACATGTAAGCATTTACTCCTTCCTGCTAATTTACTTAAAATAAAAACGTGGTCACACGAACTGAGTTCTTATTTATTTTAAAGGTCTTCGTGCCACAAAAAGAAATGCACTTTTAAAACTTTTAAAAAATTTTTAAAAGTATGAGGTGCATATTTTTTGTTTGTAAAAAATCTTCAGTGTAACTTTATTTCCGTGTCAAAGGCAACGAACAACGGGTTCGAAATATGTTTTTCGAAAAATAATGCAAGCGTCAAAAATAAGATCGGTGAAACGGAGTTGAAAGGAAACATAAAGAATGACTTGTTTATTGTCGAAAATGAAAACTAAATGGCTTTTGCTGCAAACGGGAAAATAAACCAAGTAATAACGTTGCACAACAGATTCCGACTTTTGAATTTCCAAAGTTTAAAAACCATGATTCGAAAAAAATTAGTGTATGGTCTGGATGGAGTTACCGGTAACATAAATGACTTTGTTTGCAAGACGTGTGCGAAAAGCAAGATTTGCGTAAAACAGTTCCCAAAAATGTCAGAAAATCGTTTGATTAAAGTGTTGGGTCTGATTCATACGGACGTATGCGGTCCTATAAGTACTGTTTCTAAAGGAGGAGCGCGATATTTTGCTACATTTATCGACGACAAGATGCGTTACGTATTGGTGTATATGCTAAAAACAAAAGATCAACTTTTCGACAAATTCAAAGAATTTAAATTGTTGGCTGAAACACAAACTGGATAGCAGATTAAAGCCATACGGAGCGATAAGGGTAGAGAGTACATCAACGGTGCGTTTGAATATTTTTTGATAAGTCATGGGATTTAGAGGCAGCTTACCGTTCCCCATACTCCGCAGCAAAACGGCGTTGCTGAGCGTGCCAATAGGACGCTAGTGGAAATGGCAAGAAGCATGATGGTTCATTCCAGTGCTGGTGAATCACTATGGGGGAAGCGATAATGCGATGTACTTGAGAAACAGATCTGAAACGTCTACATTACCAGATATGACTCCGTACGGAGCATGGCTTGGGAAAAAACCCGGAGTGTCCCACCTGAATGTTTTTGGTACAAAGGCCGTAGTTCTAGACAAGACAAGGAAAAGAACATTTTCTCAGAAAGGGATAGAGCATATCTTGGTTGGTGACTCAGAAACTGCCAAAGCATATATGCTCTTCAATCCTGATAAGCAAACTATCAAGGAAGCCAGCGATGGTGTGTTCCTTAAGCACGGTTATGATGAAAAATGAGGATATATCGTCCGTAGAGTTGACAGAAAACTCAAACTTATTGAATATGCATACAAATGGTGAGCAAGATAAAAATAACGAAGATCCAGAAAGGGATGAACAGTCAGAGGCCAATGATGATGAAGACGAGTTAGTTGAGAACGTCAACCGAGTCCAGAGAGGCCCAGGGAGGACGAAGTTAATCCGTACGGGAAAGCCAGGGCGACCACGTAAGGAATACAATAAGCTAAACGCTATTGGAGTTGCCAACATCCAAGTGCCGAGCGGAGTCAAGGAGGCGCTAAAGTATTGGGAGCAAATGGGTCTTTGCCATCAAGGGTTATCAATCTGGCTACGTGGAATTTAAGGCTCGCTTCGTCGCAAAAGGTTATGGACAGGAGTATATACGTAGAGAATTACACAGAAACATTTTCCCCCTGGCATGGTATTCTTCCATCCGATTGGTGATTGCACTGGCTGTCGGAAATAAAATGTTTATTCACCAAATGGACTTCTCAGCTGCGTATCTCAACAGTGACCTACAAGGTGTAGTATAGGGTGCTGAGGTTGCACAAGGCGTTGTACGGTGTGAAGCAGAGTAGACGGGAATGGAACCAGAAATTGGTTCTTCAGCATATTGGTTTTGTCCAGTGCCCTAGTGAGCCATGCATTTACACCAAGAAAATTGGCGGAAGTCTTAGCATATTTGTTTTATATGTTGATGATCTAATTATTGTTTGTTCCAGAAAAGAAGACCTTGTCAACATTAAACTTGAAATCACACAGAAATTTTATCTAGTAGATGGCGGAGAGCTGAACCATTTCTTGGGCATGGAAAACGAACGGAATGTAGAGACGGGCAGCGTGACGATTGGTCATAAGCAGTATATCGACGGGCTGTTACGAGAATATAGCATTTAAAACTGTAAGCCGAATGCCACACCTTTAGAGGTTGGTTATCAGAGCCTGTGTACTGTGGTTGACTGCCCAAGAGCTAACCAAAAGCAGTATCAATCACTATTGGGTCATTGCTGTACTTAGCCATGACCACAAGACCAGACATTGTACACTCCGTGGCAAAGTTGGCACAGAGGTGCCATGAAGAATATGAGGTGGCTGCTAAAAGAGTCCTTCGCTACCTAAAAGGAATTTCGGGCTTGCAGTTGCATTATGCTCGATCTAGTTTGCCTGTTCACTGCTATGTCGATGCAGATTGGGCAGGAGACAGCATAGTTCTTCATGGCTGGAGCAGCGTTTTCGTGGGAGTCAAAGAAGCAGAGCATCATAGCACTCAGTAGAACGGAGGCAGAGTATGTAGCGCTTTCAACATCAGCTAAGGAGGCTGCTTACGTCCAGAAAATAATATCTGAAATGGGTTTTAAGACGGCGTCAACATTGATGATCTACAGTGACAATCAGAGCGCTCAATGTCTAGCTAAGAATGCTACTTTTCATGCAAGAAGTAAACACATAGATAAGAGATTTATATAAGAAGAAAGTCATTGATATTGAATATGTACCAACCGAAGATTTGATTTCAGATGTGTTAACAAAGAATTTAAGTAAAGTTAAGCACATAAAATGTATAAGTTCGCTAGGGTTAAACTGAAAAAGAACCACATCTAAATAGTAAGAACACAGCTAAAACTGAATGAATTGAATTAAGTACCAAGTTTTTCTGTTAGTAACGAGTATAAATATAACAATTATAAACACGAATAAAATTGCAAATAATATTGTACGAGTACCTTTCATATAATGTAGAAATTCAGTGAAGTTTTCAGGTACAGAAAAACTGGTACAAAAATCGGAATGACATAGCGATGCCTTTTTTTCTAATTCAGTAATTATAATATACCATAATTATTGTTTGTTCAGTAGCCAAACCAGTAAAATATCAAAGCAACACTAAAAGTAGTGATGCAACGCGTATGCTTTAAACTTCATAACTTTGCAATATATAAAAAATTATATATTGTTATCTCTTTTCTCTTTTCTTTAAAAAAGCCCAGATCATTTAATTACAATTACAATGATTTCCTTCTGAAATCACAAAGAACTAAACTGAAATTGATTTCGTCTAACTTTCTGACTGTTCACGGATCTTTGATCACATTCCTCTTGAAATACATTTGTGTGCTGCTGCCCCCCCACAACTGGTGAAACCAAGGCTGCGATAACTATGGCGACGCTAGATGCGTACACGTTATCCTCAAGACTTAGCAGTTTTTAAAAGGGCTGAAACTCTATTGAGAAAATAAGTTCTTTCATATATCCGGAGCAGTGGAAGCATGCGAATGTTGCTATGATTCAGCATTGTCTGAATCCGAATCCAGCCTCACATTGCCCCAATTGTCAATTTTTAAACCAAACAGACTATCTTCAAAAACGCAAACCCCCTAAACCTTCTTAGAGACCTCAACCCAGACAACATTGAACAAATCCTTTATTTTCTAAAATCAACCACACCATCCCAAAATCTTTGTCAACATATAAGCCTAAGGTCCTGCAGCCATCGCTATATCACATAAGTAGGTATAGTTTTAAGTATAGTCTCTTATTATAATAATAATATTACATGCTTTCACATTTTTCATTTTCATACCCATTGCACGGTATTTTATATACAACATAGTATTTGTCAGATATTTGTTTTATTAAAAGAGTTTTGGAGGGCCCAACAACGCTTATCTGCTATTTTTATACCCGTTACTCGTAGAGTAAAAGAGTATATTGTATTCGTGCAAAAGTATGTAACAGCTAGAAGGAAGCGTTTCCGACCCTATAAAGTATATATATTCTTGATCAGGGTCACTAGCCGAGTCGATATAGCCATGTCCGTCTGTCCGTCTGTCTGTCCGTCCGTATAAACGCTGAGATCTCGGAAACTATAAAAGCTAGAAGATTGGCATTTTGCATGCAGATTCTAGGAGTTCCTACGCAGCGCAAGTTTTTTTCAAAAAGGTGCCACGCCCCCTTTAACGCCCACAATCGCTTATATACGATTTTAAAAATTTAAATATTTCGGAAAAGTAAAAATGCAGTTTTATTGTGTTTATCAATACCTATCGAATTTTTCAAATCGGACCATTCGTTAAAAAGTTATGCGTGATCAAAGTTTTTATCTCCATCTCCCTCGCACTCCCTTTACCTGAGTAACGGGTATCTGATAGTCGGGGCACCCGACTATAGCGTTCTCTCTTATTTTGTCTATATTGTAGCATTATTATAGTCTTGAAGTTTGTATAACGGACATAAACTGTGAAGGTTCTAGACATCTTGGCTTTTGCGCAATGGTTTGGAGTCTTTTTAATAATTTTAATTAAATGGTAAGAAAAGTCATTGTCTCTTAAAATCAGACTTACCTCTTCTTGTGCTTTGTCAGAAATGTTTAACATCCGTAGTATTCAACGTACTGCTTTATATTTATAATTATTTTTTAAAGTTAAAGTTAATTATTCGTCCTGGTAATGTTGGATTTGTATACCACTTTCGATTAAAAATGTTTCCATGTCTATAAGCTATTGAGTTCAAATATGTCAGCTTTCCATCGCCTTCATTCTTTTCTTTTTTAGATGGTTGAAATTTTTTGAGAAAATTGCTAAATCATTTTTCTTTCTTAGTTCTTCTTATCTTATTAGGGTGGCCATCTATTGAGAAATCCAGTATTTTTTATGCAACGATCGCCACTGCTGTGGCGCTAACCGTCATGGCACCCTCATTTTTTTTTAATGATACAACCGGTTTATTTTTATTTCTGTTATCCCGTGAATTGGTCTTTGAGGGAATAACCCGGCTCTGGGTACTTCAGTGCGGTATCGCTGCCCGTCTATAACGAAGAGTTTGGGTCCTGCTGCGACTGACTCTGACTGCGTCCACTCCTAGGCCACGCCTGCACCACGATGATACTCCCAAGTACTGCCGCGGATTCGTTTTTTCCGATGCCTGGGTCTATAATTCAATGCCGCAAAAATTGCAGCTCCTTCCTGAAGAAATTTGCACTTATCAGCATTTTATCCTTACGCCCGTTGGAATGTCGCTAATAAAGAGTGCAGACCGAAGGGCATTTCATCAATTTTCCTGTTTTTTTCTCTATGATAACACAGGCCAACAATTTCTAGACCCAAAAACTGGACACACTTTTTCTTATGCAATTTTTCGCGCTGAATCCAAATCCAAAATTGCTCCAGCACCCACAGTTTTTGGCATATTTCTCAACGTGCACATCCTAACCTTTAAAATTTTTTTGTTTTTTAAATACGATTATTCGATTCTGAGATATGACCATTTAAAGAATGTCACTTTAATATTTTTGTTGAACCCCTTAACGCCCAAATCAAAATAAGAATAGTTATTTACAGAAACTTTACAGTTCTTTAAATATCTAAACTGAGGGTGCTGGAGCAATTTTGGCACCGGATTTGGATTCAGCGCGAAAAATTGCATAAGAAAAAGTGGGTCCAGTTTTTGTGTCCGGGATTTTCTAAAATTTTGTTGGCCTGTGTAATTGTTCTTGGCTCAATGCACCCATTTCCGATGAGCTTTTTTGCCTTGGTTTTGGTTTCCTATTGTACTTTCCGATTTCTCGAGTAGTTATGTTAAACAACGCGTCTATATCCGGTTTTGCGAATATGTCTGTCGTAGTTACCCTATATGTTGGTCCCTTGCCGGTATTAACCTTTTAAATGAACTGCTGTATCAATATCGTGCCAAATCCGATTTCGATCCATATATTATATTTATATTTCCTATTTTACCGCACCGTCCGTCTGCCATCTATACCAGTATTCTCAGGTCTTTGCTGGTATACCCTGTGACCTTAGTCCTTTCGTCACCTTTAAGCACTGAGGCAGACAGTTTCATTATTTTCACCTTGAACGTCAGGACGCCTATTAATTGCGACAGACGGCACCTTGCCTCCTTCTTCCCTGAATCCCGTTGCATTTTAAGTGGGAATCGGCTGAAAAGAAATAATAAAGGAGGTAAGCGGTTACTTAGATTTGGAAATGGCCCAGGTAGCAGTTTTTTTTTGTGTTTTAGAGACACATCCAGTGGCGAGCAAAAGTGAATGCATGTTCACGAAACTGACTTTTGTCGCCCATAAAAACCTAACGTTACGAGATAATCAAGCAAAGTAAATTTTTTTATGTTTACCATTTTATTCATAACAAATGCGAAAAAGTAACAATATCGTATAAGGTAAATTCTAAAAGTTAGAAAGAAAAAACCAAAAAACCCACAAAAACTCACGTTTGCACGTTTTATGACTTTCTCCTATTTTCGCTCTTCCACCTTTCTTATCAGTATGATCAGGCAGATTTATTTTGAGAATTGTTATTGTGCTTTTCTTATTAGTCGTAGTGCAGTTTAATACCTGTTGCGTGCGAATAATACCTTGATTTTTTTATTAGTGCCTTCTTAAAAAGAAAATTTTTGATTTTTGACATTAAAATGAGAAAAATATCTCCAGAAATTGGAAACAGTGTTGTGTGCCTCACTGAGAAGGGCTGTTCTTCACGAACTATATCCGAAAGGCTTGGTATAAGCCAATCTGCGGTGACTGCAGTTCGAAAAAGGCGAAATGTGACTCCCAAACCGCTAGTCAAAGGGCGAAAAAAATTATTGACAGACTCAGATGCTCGACTTATGATGTCCAAAATGCGAAAAGACAAGTTGCTAACACCAAAGGGTGCTTCTATGGCCATCAATAAAAATGTTAGCCAGTGGACGGTCAGGAGAGCACTGCATAGCATTGCACTCATACCAAAATTAACCCTAAAAACAAGAAATTCGTCTTATTTTTGTCTTCAAAGGCATCGCACCTTAAATTTTAGGGTAAATTTTTTTAAAATTAAGGGCGTTCCTTTCTAAAATCTAAGGCAAAGGGCCCTAAAAACAAGAAAAACTTTTTTAAAAAATAGAAAAATATTTCTTAAAAGTAGGGCATCTAACCATAAATTTTAGGGTATTTTTTCTAAAAATTAGAAAAAATGTGCCTACATTCATCAGGATGAAATTTTCATTCAGGATTTATGACTTATGTATATTTCATTTAGAAAACTCACGAAGTTTGTATTAGTATTGCACTAATGAATAATATCGATTTCAACTGTAATTCTGTGGGGAAGAGAGAGAGAGAAATTGAGTACAATTATGATTTATTTCAGTTCTTACAAGTAAAATCCGATATCTTATCCGAAAAAAGTTATAATTTTATTCGTCCGTCGTTTGGATTCGAACCCAGGTCTCCCGGGCGTTAGTTCAAAGACATTAAATGGAGCCACGGTCACTCGCGAAGAACGCACGGCAACCATGGTTATGTGTCAAGCGAAAAAAAAATGGAAAACTGCATTATCTGACAGGAACGTTAAAGCACGTTTGAAATTTGCTTAAGACCACAAAAACTGGACTACTGAAGATTGGAAACGTGTAGATAACTATCTGATAAATCCAAGTTTAACCGTTTTCAGTCAGATAGAAAGCAATACTGCTGGCGCAAGCCCGGTGAACGTCTTCAAAGGCACCATGTAAAGCAAACTGTAAAACATGGCGGCGGAAACATAATGGTTTGGGGATGCTTCACATGGTGGCATGTTGGCCCTCTGCATTTGGTAGAAGGTATAATGCGAAAAGAGGACTACCTTAACATTTTAAAAACCAATCTTCCCAATTTTATGGAAAAATGTGCTTATCCCGAAGACGAAATTGTTTTTCAACAAGATGGTGATCCAAATCACACAGCAAAAATTGTTAGGGAATGGATTGGCAATAAACATTTTCAGCTGATGGAGTGGCCAGCGCAAAGTTCCGACCTCAATCCGATTGAAAATCTTTGGTCAATCGTTAAGAGACGGCTCGGGCAGTACGAAGCAGCCCCAACCAACATGGCCAACCTTTGGGAACGTGTAACAGCGGAATGGAAGCAAATCCCTGAAGGTGTTATAAAAATTAATCAAGTTATTGCTAATAAGGGTTTGTGGACAAAATATTAAAATGGATTTATTTATTTAATTTTTTTAAAACGTGCAAAAGTGTGTTTATGCGGGTTTTTCTGGTTTTTTCTTTCTAACTTTTAGAATTTACCTTATACGATATTGTTTATTTTTCGCATTTCGAGTCGATGGAAAAGGAGACGACGATCACTACGACAAGAAGGCGAGGAGAGCACTGACAGCCGGAAGGACAAGAGGCAGTTGTCGACGACCACCGATTGAATAAAAACGTGCTTAATCAAAACTTGCTAAATAACACGACGAGACGACGATTATACTAATTATTATTACTCAAAAATATATTTTCATTAAATAAGATTAAAAATATAATTTCATTAAATATTCATTATCTTTTAATAAATAAAACCCCATATATATGAAAATTGGATCGTTATTAATTAAAGTTTTTAATGCTTCAATGTAACAAGGATAGTTTATATTTATTTTAACTGTTTTCTTTAAGCAAAGAGTCATTGGTTTTTCAATTTATGCGAAGTCTTTTATAAATTTACGATAAAACTCACAAAGGCCTAAAAATAATTTTATTTGTTTTGAAGAGTTTGAGATTTTAAAATCGTAATTGGCTTGAATTTTATTTGGATTTGCTTTGGTTCTCTTGGTTGTAATTATGTTACCTAAAAATTCAGTTTCCCGTTTCATAAATTCACATTCATCGAATTGCAGTTTAAAATTTTATTTGCAAAGACGTTCGAATACTTTTTTTAGAGATTGAATTTACTCTTGGAAAGAGGTTGAAAATATAACAATGTCGTCTAAATATACTAATATACTTACTTAGATTCGGGTGCCAAATGCTCTTTGGTCAAGGAAAAACTTTGCAACAAGATGTGGTGCTAAAAGGAAAAGGTGATAACATTGTTAAAAGTAACTTACAAATATTGGCAAATGTTAATATTTCCGAATTTAATGTGGCCGTCCCTTTTCATGTAGTAATGGATAATTACCTTAAGTACGATATTATAACTGGTCGAGAAATATTGCAGCTTGGTTTTGGTGTCATGATTGATGCTAACAAATTCACAATGTAAATGAATCAAATTGTTAATATAGTGAATAATGAAAATCTGAATAACGATAATGTGGAATTAGCTGATAATGATAAGTTAATATTAAGAACTATTTTAAATGAATTCTACAGGAGAATTAGAAATTCGTCTAATTGTTGAACATAGGACTGCACAAAGATGTCGGTATAGATTAAGTTTAGAAGAAAAACTAATAGTTAGGAACAAAATTCAACAAATAATTGAAAGCAATGTCACCCGTCCAAGTAGATCTCAGTTCGCTAGTCCTATGCTTTAAGAAAGAATGATGGCAGTGATAGACTATGTATTGATTTTCGCGATTTAAATGGGAATACGGTCTCTGATAAGAATCCATTGCCATTAATATCAGATCAAATAAAAAGATTACGTGGTAGTAAATACTTTAGCAGTTTGGACATGGCCAGCGGATTTTATCAGATATCTATTTACAACAGATACTTATTTACAACAACGAAAGAAAATAGCTTTCGTGACTCCAGAAGGCCAATACGAGTTCCTTGCTATACCATTCGGCTTGAAGAACGCTTCGTCAGTATTTCAAAGAGCGATAGTACGAGCCCTATGTGATTTTGCACACTCGTATGCAATTGTTTATATTGATGATGTATTAATAGAAGCAAACTTCAAGGAAGAAGCTTTTACAAGATTGAAAGTTGTGCTCAAAGCCTTGTCATATGCCGGATTTTCATACCATATAAAGAAGTGCACATTCTTCAAGACAGGAATAGAGTATCTCGGGTTTTATATTAAAGATGGCGAAATCAAGCCCAATCTTAGAAAAATAGAAGCTCTATCCGTATTAAGTCAACTAACTACTGCTACGCAGTTAAGACAATTTATAGGTTTGGCTTAATATTTCAGACAGTTTGTTCCGCGATTCTCTTAACAGATGAAACCATTGTATCAGCTAACTTCTAGGGTAAATGGATTTGTTTGGAGGGAGAATCACGAACAAATACGTAACAGGATTATTGATATGTTGACAAGTGACCCGGTGCTGACCATATTCAACCCTGAGCTTCCGATCGAATTGCGACCAGACGCCAGCGCGGATGGCTACGGTGCAATGCTCCTTCACAGGATTGACGCCAAAAGTTGGGTGATTGAATATTTCAGCAAGTGTACATCGGCTTCAGAATCAATATATCATTTATATGAGCTAGGGACTTTAGCTGTGTATAATGCTGTAAAACATTTTCGACATTATCTGCATGGTAGAAAGTTCGTCGTCCATACTGTCTGCAATTCCTTAAAAGCCAGTCGCACCAAGGCAGAACTGACACCATGTGTACACCAATTGTGGGCGTTCTTCCATGCATTCGATTTTAGAGTAGAGTATAATAAGGGATCTCAAATGGCACACGTAGACTTCCTATCACGATGTCCTATTCCAGAAGCCTCGATAACAATAAACAAAGTAGTTGAGGTTTACGTTGACTTGGCTAAACAACAGAGGCACTTAGTTACAGTTGATATCATGACACAATTAAATGGAAATAAGATGCAAGTTGACAGAGCTAAAACTTATTAAATTAGAGCCGGATTGTTATATCGCAAAATTCAGAAAAGTGACAAGACTCGTTGCTTACCAGTGATTCCGAGAGCCTTTAGGTGGTCGGTCATTAATCATGTGCACGAGGCTATAATTCATCTTGGATGACAGAAGACTCTAAACAAAGTCTATGAACAATATTAGTTTGAAAGTATGTCGAAGTACGTCAGAAAATTTGTGGAAAACTGTATATCTGTAAGCTCTCCAAACCCTCAAAAGGCAAGGTACAAATGGAACTGCACCCCATTCCCAAGGTAGAAATTTCCTGGCATACAGTACATATTGATTGAAATAAAAGCTAGTAGAGAATAAATTCAAATGGCAAGTGACTACAGTATGACAATAACACGATAGAGTTGTGCAAAGTAGTAGAGTGTTCTGGATTTATCTTCCGGGAACCTTCGAACGGGCAACACGAACAATTGCAACCCGCTGCGCATCTTAGTAAGAGAACCCAAGTGATAATAAAATCATGACGGACATAGCAACTCCCAAAGCGGCTAATAGACCCCTATCTTCCGCGTGTATATATTCTTGATCAGCATCACCAGGAGAGTCGATCTAGCCATGTCTGTCTGTCCGTCTGTCCGTCCGTTTCTACGGAAACTAGTCCCTCAGTTTTAAAGCTATCTGTTTGAAGCCTTCCCAAAAGTTGTCTTTCTATTGCAGGTAGTATTTAAGTCTGAACGAACCGGATCGCGCGACTATATCATATAGCTCCCATAGGAACAATCGGATAAAGACTTCAAAAAAATTATAACTTTGTTGTTTTTAATTATTTTTCTTTGGGATTTGGTAATAAATAAATATTACGGAATTACGGTTTAAATTAAATTAAATTAAATCGGACAACAATATCATATAGCTGCCATAGAAACTATGGCAAAATGCAGCGCAAAATCGACATTGCTTTATTGTTTTTAGCAATATAGGCATATAAATCAAAATGTAGTAGATTTCTAACAACTGCAAGGGTATATAAAATTCGACTTGCAGAAGCTTACTTCTTTTCTTTTTTTAATTAGTTTTATGTTGAAAAACCACTTTTACAAATATATGTGATTTTGAACATCGAAATTCCAAAGAATGCTGCATCCAAGAGACAGGTATTTTTTGGCTCCTTCCAATTTCCAGAAATCAATTCCTTTTAAATTGCATATCTTCATTTCTAAGTCACATTGTGGGCCACATAATTCCAATTGAACTTCCAGATTTTGATCCAGTATTTTGCAGGCCATTGGGTAAAAAAAAAATATCTAAACTATTTTTAATATTATCAAAACCTTTTTTCAAAATTAAGTTTTAAAGAACTAATATGGGTTTTAAATAATGTTAAATCATAGCTATCAATTTTAAATTCGTCAACAACTAATTTTAAGGATAGTTTTTAATTTTATAGATAATTCGGTGCAAAATCGTTAATTTTAGAGATCTGCAACGAGTCAAACGTTTTGGGGTACACCCGATCATTGACTCGTATCTGGTATGATTCAATCACTTCGCTTGATCCAAAAAGTATGAGCGGTGAGAGAACGTTGTGAGTGAACATTTCTGTTGCATCAAACGATCAAAGCTTATCAATGACCGTGTGTGATCGTTCTCAACCGCAGGCATGATCGTTTGTGAGTGCAACATTTCTCGTACATGATTGTTGTGATCAAATATTTGGGTTCGCTTGTGTTCGGATGGTTTACATGAGTGGTTTTTTTCGTACGGTACTTTTCGTCTGAGATCGGTTTGATCGACTTTGGCTCGTGCCACTTTTTGAGTTTTGTGGCACGCGTTGTTTGACTTTTTCGCCGGCACGCATTAATTTGTAAAGTTTATAAAAAATGGACATGGAAAGTGTTGCTGAGCAAATTACACATGGCACATACACACTATCTGCCAAACGTAAAGGACGCAGTTTAATTTGGAATGTCTTGGCATAAATTGTAAAGCCAGACAACACCATATTGACCGGATTCGTATTCTGCCGCACTTGCTCCAAGGTTCTAAAGTACACCGCAAGCCAAACATCTAATTTAAACAGACATAGCTGCTGCAAATTAACTAAGCAGACATCACCTTTAAAATGTGTCTCCGCTTTGGACAAGTCTGAGGCCATAGAAAAATGTACATCGTGGATAACGGAGAACTGTCGACCATTTACAGCGTGGATCTGGCTTTCTTAAGCTAGTACAATTTTTTATCAAGATCGGGGCCATTTATGGTGAACACATCGATTTGGAAGACTTATTACCGGATACCACTACAATTTCTCGAAAGGTTAAAAAGTGCGCCACAGAGAAAAAACAAAATATAAAAGAGGAAATAATTGACATTGTAAGCAGCGGTGGAGCCTCAGCTACAATCGACATGTGGACCGACAACATTTCATTACCAAAAGGAGTTTAAATTTTTCGATATTGTTTTGGGCATGAAATCAATGGATTTCCAAAGATTCACAGGTGACAATGTCTTGCGAAAACTTAAAAGCCTGTTCATGGAATTTAATGTTAAAAGTATTGATAATATTAAGTTCATTACTGATAGTGGCTCCAATATGGTCAAAGCTTTGGAACAAAATATTCGCCTAAACTGTAGCAGCCACTTATTCTCAAATGTGTTAGACAAATCTTTTTATGGCACCAAAGAGCTAACAGGCATCTTAGAATCGTGCAAAAAGGTGGTTAAATATTTTAAGAAAGCGAATTTACAGCATCTTTTACTTACTTCGTTAAAAAGCCAATGTCCGACAAGGTGGAACTCGCACTATAGAATGCTTAAATCTATAATTGAAAATTGGAGTGAAATGAACAGCGTCTTAAAAAATAATGATCACAGCCAGCTTTTGCTGCCTATAGATATAAACACCACTACAGCTCTGGTTGAAATGTGTGAGAATTTTGAAATCATTTTTAAGAAACTTCAACTTTGTAGTTTCCCATCATTGTGTTATGTTCTTCTATCTATTTTAAAAATTCAAAGCCTTTGTGCGCCAAATTCTGAAGATGTCATATCAATTTCGATTTTAAAGGAGAATATCCTTGTTAACATTGATGAAATATGGGTTCCCAATTTAAGTTTGTGGCATAAAGCTGCATATTTCTTATTCCCACCAGCTTTGAATATGCAACCAGATGATATCGCCGAAATTAAAAGATTCTGTGTTTCGCGCATGATAGACAATTCATATACTGCTTAGAGAAACTGGGTCTTCGTGTCAATCCACACCTTCACTTGCTGCGACATCAAATTTTTCTTTTGATGCTATCGGCAGTGAGATAACTGATTTAAATTCGACGATACAAGCTGCAGTACCTGATAAAAACAACGACGCTTTCTTTTTTCAAAATTTAATAAAACAATCAATCTTAAAAATCCACTAAACGCCCGAGGACGAACTTGAAAAGTTTTGTAAGGAATTCGTTGAAATAGACTACAAATTTAGTTTAATTGAATGGTGGCAAAGTAAACAAAACTAGCGATCCAGATACATTCAATGCCAGCTAGCAGTGCAGCAGCTGAACGATCTTTTTCATTGGCTGGAAACATTATTACAGAAAAACGAAACCGATTGGAGCCAAGATCAGTTGAAAGTTTGCTTTTCCTAAATTCTTACTATAAAAATTATAATAATTAGTTTCGATTTAAGACTACATATGTACATTTGAAAACAAGAATATATGATACAGGCATCTCCGGCGGCGCATCGAAGAAAATAATAAATTTTCAAAAAAAAAAGCTCCAAAACCTTACCTGAGGAATTTAGTAGAGAAATACTGTGCAAAATCTCAAAAAGATCCGTCCGATAGATTTTGCAGGATCGTGTACACCGACAATCAAATGGCAACTTTTCAGGAGAACGTTTTAAAGTTTGGGACAACGAAAAATGGACAACCACTAGAACCACCGAACCGCGTGGACGTGTCTTTTTGCTCGCCCTGCTGAAAGACTTCAGAAATCTAGAAAGTGACCACCAAAACTAAGAAAAAATAGCGAAAAGACGCTGGCAGCAATGCCATAACCCAAGGTCAACATCTCCTTGTGATTAAAACTAAATTTAAAACCGATCTAGCTACTCAAAATCAATTAAAAATGTCGAACGCAAATAAAATATTATTACAACTAGACGAACGACGGCTGTCTTCTGCACGGAACAATGCTTACATTTCAATTGACTCATCGGAGGCAACAACAAAATCAACGTCACTGACCGCTACCGAAAGAGCCCGCTCACTGTCACCAGCGATTTTATGCTCAAGCAGCGCTGCCGTTACTCAGTCGTGGAGTTCACAATGCCCGTCACCTCTCTCTCTCATCGATGCACCGACTACTTCGGCTTGTGCGCCCACCAGCACTGTACCCTCTCTTACTACAGCAACGTCAACGACAACAACAACTTTAACGTCTGCGGCTACCCAGTGGCCTATCTCAACACCACAAGTAAAACTTTGCTCTACTGACCCTCTTACGAATAATACTCTCGTACAGACGGGGATCGATCGGTAAATGTACAAATAAATAAAAAGAAAGCTTAGTCCACAAAAAAACGTAAACTCAAATTGGCCAAAAGTAGCGAAAACTATAGGCAACTCACGAACATCCGAAAACAGATTTGCCATACTTGGCGAGACCGAAGAAGACAAGGGTCAGGCGCCTCAAGTCATGAAAGCTGTAAAGCCACCGCCAATATATATTAGGAAACACAACAGTGTCGATCTGATCAATAAGCTTAAACAAGTAATCGGGCCTAACAACTTCTATATCAATACCCTAAAAAGAGGAAACATATTAGAAACAAAACTCCAGGTTAACAACGAAGACAACTTCCGTTCTGTAACAAGATGTGTCGCCTGTGGAGATTTGCATTGCATTGAAGCATGCCTGGGAAACAAAGAAGACCCTACTCTGAAAAAATGCAGTAACTGTGGGGGAAATCATACTGCCAACTACCGGGGCTGTCCCGTCTACAAAGAACTCAAGAGCCGCCTAAATCAGAGAAGTGTTGTGCATTCAGAAAAAAAAATTAAATACCCCCCTTAAGGAAGGAAAAGAATATAATTTAGCAAAGTTGAAAATCAAACAAAATTACATGTTGTTTTTTTTTTAAATCCTTCAATGGAACCGCGTAAATTAAAAATGATCTTACTTGTTACTTACTTATTGTTTATCTGTTAAAAACCCAAGGACTATATTGAATTCTTTAGACCTTATTTCATTTAAAAATTCGTAACTTGGCATGTTGAGATCCATAAATTCAACCAAGGCGTTCAACGCATTTTCCCCGACTTAGCCATCTCACCTCCATGAACATAAGTAGATCCTTATACTTTAATTTTTAGCTTAAGAACGTATCCAAATAACTGTAAAGTTGTTAAACTGTCTCGAAGATCAGCCATCTTCTGCCAATTTCAATGTCTCATTCATTGTACCGACACTTGTCGGAAGAAATGCTCGCGTCGCTGGTCCACAATAAACTAAAATCAAAAGTTTTATTACAAAACGTAAGAAAGAAAGGTGTCAGTGAAGAGTCGAGAACACGACAACAAAAATTTGCATTGTGAGTTGAGACGAAAAAAAAAGGCTATGGAGTTGTTGTTGGCTTGGCTCGCTCTCATCTGTTACGGATAGCGGCACAAAGAATAATCTACGTGTGCCCAATGCAAGATAGGTGAGTGGCTTTGTGACTTTGCAAAAACAAATACTTAATTAATCTTTTTTATATATATAGATAATATTGTATCTAATTTTATATTTTTATAGAAATGACCGAAAACTTGAGAGTAAAATCGACCTAGCTTCATTGTTTTATCAGGCGATTCGAATACATCTTTCGTCAGTTCGTAACTATAACTTTGTCGTTTCCTAAAATATTTCCATATAGAATAATAGTTTTAATTTTATAAAAATTTTAAGACAATATCATATAGATGCCTTAGAATGATCATTAAATAACAGGCAAATCAACACAACTTAAGCGTTTTGAAACATTTACTGACATTTTTGGAGAAATCATATGTTTTAAGATTGTATACAAATCATATAGATCTTGCAAATAAGATTGGCATACTGACATAATCTTTTCCTTTCAACAGATTCCCAGATTTCAGATTCAGTTATTTTTATACCCTTGCAGAGGGTATTATAATTTCAGTCAAAAGTTTGCAACGCAGTGAAGGAGACATTTCCGACCCTATAAAGTATATATATTCTTGATCAGGATCACCTCCTGAGTTGATATAGCCATGTCCGTCTGTCCGTCCGTCCGTTTCTACGCAAACTAGTCCCTCAGTTTTAAAGCAATCTGCTCGAAACTTTCCCAAAAGTTGTCTTTCTATTGCAGGTAGTATATAAGTCGGAACGAGCCGGATCGGGCGACTATATCATATAGCTGCCATATAACTGATTGATCGGAAGTGCCATAACTTTGGTGTTTGTAAAGTTAAGAAGTTGGGATTTTCTATGAGTTTTATTTTTGGCCAATCAATCCGACATACCAAATTTCATAAGGATCGGCCGACTATATCTTATAGCTGCCATATAACTGAACGATTGGAAATGCCATAACTTTGGTGTTTTTAAAGTTAGGAAGTTGGGATTTTTTATGAGTATTAAGAATGCATCATATGAATAATATTGGAGAATATAATTTACAGAGTATTCTGCAAGGGTATATCAACTTCGGCTTCGCCCGAAGTTAGCTTTCCTTTCTTGTTTTTCTTGCTTTAGATATGCTAACAAAGAATTATTTTACATCATGCTGATTAAATTAAAATCATTAATAGTTTAATACGAGCAAATATAAAAATTGCTCTCGGAAGAACTAAATTCTTTAAATTAGAAACAGCATTTCTAAGTAGTAATGTTTCTCATAATGTAATTAAACTTGATAAAAAAAAGCCACAATTACTAAATATCCGATTCCACCAAAGTTTTCTAAGCCTTTCGGGGTATTACAGAAAATTTACAAAAATTGCTAAACCTTTAACAAAATATCTATGAGGACAAAATTGAAAGGTTTCTAAAAAATGTTCGGCCATAGGGGAGCAGCTCATAGTGGATGATTCCCTGCCAATCCCACCAAACCCACAGAAGAACTTTGCTGGCCGTCAATCCAGGCTTGGCCACCGTCTGGGCCGCTTCACCGCTTTTCGACCTCGACCGTTTGCGCATTACGTTGTCGTAAGTGACCCACTTTTCATCGCCAGTCACCATACGTTTCAAAAACGGGTCGATTTTCTTGCGATTTACAAGCGATTCGCATGCGTCGATACGGTCAAAGAACTAAAACAACAATCAATTAAACACGTGTGAAAAGAGCTTAACAAAAAGGTATAGCATAACCCGATGCGACGAAAAAAAAACTAGAAACTTGCATCGACAACTAGCAGAAATACCGCAAGACTTTTTGACAACCTAATAATATAAGAAACACACTATGGAGCTCATTGGGGAATAGACGAATATATAGACGATTATAAACAAATCAATAGATTATATTATTAGCCAAGTTTATATACAAAGTTAAAATAATTTTTAAAAAATAGTCAAATTTGCAATGAATATAAATATAAAAGATACCCAATTAAAATTCCAATAGGAGAAGCTCCAATACCGACTAAAGAAAACGAAAATTGATATATACTATGCGCAAAGTCTAACTGTTATAAGTAAAAAAAATTCAAAATCAAGAAAACATCGAAAATAAGGTAATGGAGTTAGTTGAACAGTTTCCCAAGCCAAAGTACTTATGACCGATAACCAACCGAGATTTACCTCGGCACAATTTAAATCTTTTGCACAAGGGTGCGTTTTAACTCACGCAGACCCGATGTACAGTATCTCAAACGGACTGGTTGAAAGAACACAACATTAACAGAATTAGTTCGCTGCATAAAAGAATAATTTGATCTAACTGACTATTCTGAAATTGTTATAGGAGCCGCTAATGAATATAATCGAAATATTCATTCCAAAAGAAACAAAAACCTTTTTACATTTTTTATAATAAAGTCCCGAAATTTTTGAAAAATACCTAAGAGAAAATGCTGCGACACATAATGAAAACAGAAAAGAAAAAGAATATCATAGGGAATATAGGGAAAGAAATAAATTTAAACAAAGGTATAAAAAGCAAGTTAATGGGCTTATGCCTACTTAAAATCAATAAAAGAAACATAATTATACACAAAGATAATATTAAGGATTAATTGATTCTATCACATTGCCAAAAATGTAAGGTATTAATACAAAAATTTAAGACGATGAAGACATCAAAGAAATGTTAAAACACGAGCTAAAACCAGTTATTATCGCTGACTTAATATCTGTATTCAAAATCCCACTGCATAACAAACTTTTAATATCCTATAGATATAAAAATGCTCTGTGCGTATGTTCGTGGCCGATGTACTCGAAGAGTTATGAACCGTTTGAGCCCAAATTTTACAAAACATATATTGAGGTCCTAATTAGGTTTTTATCTACTCAGCACTCGCCTAAGTTGCCAAGCACAAAAGAAAAAGGGAAAAAACTGTGGTGGCATCCAACCACACATACTGAAATTGAAGATAGATGTGCCAATTACCCTGTTGCGAAACTTCAATCAACCGAAACTCTGTAATGGTATGCGACTGGCAGTCAAGGAATTAATGAACAATTTAGTGGAAGCAAAAATAATAGTGGGGCCAATCAAAAGCGAAGATGTCCTCATCCCAAGAATTAAAATAATTCCAACCGAAACACCTTTTCAATTTAAAAGATTGCAGTTCCCAATTATATTGGTATTCGCAATAACAATCAATAAAGCCCAGGGGCAAACTTTGGAATTATGTGGCTTAGATTTGTGTGCGAATTCCTTCTGACACGGACAATTTTATGTTGCGTATGCCGAGAACGTAAAAACCAAAAATTTTACACCAACAAGTTTTATAAAATTAATTCGTTAAAAACTTTTGCTTTGTGTCTTATTATTTAAGAATCAAGTGTGTAGCATGACACAGTGAAGTGTGGCAGGGTACCGCTAGTTTATATTAAATACCCGACGGTACAAAACAGGTGCGAAATATATTACGCTAGATGCATTTTGCAAACCGATGCAATCAAGACTCATAATTCGCATATTGAAATGTCTTCTTTTAAGAAAGAACTCTTTAATAATTACAGCACTTAAGTATAGTAAAAACTTGTTTTACCAGATTATTAAATGGTGAAAAATAAATTTGTAATAAAATAAGACAGAAGAATAAAATAAGTACATTATCCAAGATGGTGCCATTCTTATATATGGTAACAATATTGTCAACAACTCTCAATTACGTGGGTCATTCCTAATAACATTTAATGGTACAACCACAATCAATAACATATCATAAACCAATTTAGAAAACAGCGTTCTTAAAAATATAACAACAAACTACTTCAAAAATTATGAAATTTCTGATTATATTTATCGAACTCTCTTTATATAATATTAAAGTTTTAAATACATTCTTTATATTATTAATTTTAATCATTATAAATTTGATTTCTCTACCTATTAAAAAATACAAAAATGTATTAACAAAGAATTTTTGTAGCAGAGCTAGGAGATCGTTTAAACAAAATTCAGAATAAATCGGGACGAAGAAAAACTGTACAGAAAACGCTTTACCATAGAAATCTTAGGTTGTTAAAAACCTCCCTTCCGCTTTTTTGCTCTTAATTCAATGCTTTATAAAAATTGATACAGTGAATGGAAACTCTGACAGCCACTTTTCACAACCCTCTTTTGAGCCTAACTTTACACCCATAAGGGCATTCGCCATGGACAGGAACAGGTGGTAGTCACTTGACACTATGTCAGGGCTATATGGTGGATGCGATAAAATCTCCCATCCGAGCTCTCGCAGCTTCTGACGACTCATCAAAGAAGTGTGTGGTCTGACGTTGTCCTGGTGAAACACTACACCCTTTCTGTTGGCCAATTCTGGTCGCTTCTGGTCGATCGCCAGCTTCAGTGATAGAGTACATTCCCCTAAAACACCATTAATCTCACGGAATGTTTCTCTATCGGATTTACCTTTTACGAAGGAAAACTTTAAAACAGCGCGAATTTCGGCGTTAGCGAACTCCATGTTTACACATGTAATACACGCAATATTATGAATAGCGTCGTTTTGTAGGTTATGTCAAGACCTTTCAATCGATATATAGCATTGCCCGATACCGATATGTAGCGCTTTGCACAAATTCAAAAACCAAAAAAAGCGGAAGGGAGATATTTGAAAACCTGATATAACAAACACACCCACAAGTTTGCTTCCTTTCTTGTTAAATTAGATTTACATTTTCTGAACTTCTCTTCTAATCTCTTATACATTTAACCTCAGCATATACTACAAAAGGAACTTCTAATAGATTTGGTTCAAAATAAAAACAAAAAAAACAGCAGTAAATATATATAGAACAGAAGGAAAAAAGCACCATGAGAAAAGAGCCGGAAGCAGTCAGCAAAGTAAAACTAGACCAAAACATGGGAATGGTATGAGGAGTAACCAATAAATAATTTGGGAAAGTAAGGACGATAGTGCTTCACTACTTGTCAGAACTTACATTTTAATGTTTCGATTTACTATGGGAGCTATTTAATATAGATGTCCAATTTTAATTTAATTAAAACCGTAATTACATAGTATTTAAATAATATTAAGTCCCGAAGAACAACAGAAAAAAATTAAAAACAAACTATATATATATGATATAGTCGCCCTATCCGGTTCGTTCCGACATATATACTACCTGCAATAGAAAGACAACTTTTGGGAAAGTTTCAAGCAGATTTAATTCTTATCCTACCATCTTATTCTAGTAGATTACTGTTAATTCATTTACACTTCCTAGCCAACCGTAGAACGTTGCTCTGTACTGCCTTAACTTAGATGTTTGTGGTGAGATTAAAAGCCGGCTTATCTTTTCTTTGCTAAGTAGTAACTTGAAATTATATTTTCCATTATTAAATGATTGTAACATAGTTCTTAGTATAATGTTCTGACTCTAATATAATTTTGTATCGTCTGTCTGTCCTTTTGTCTGTTTCTACGCGAACTAGTCTCTCAGTTTTAAAGATATCGAATTGAAACTTTGCACACACCATTCGTTCCTTTGCACGCAGTATATAAGTCGGAACGGGATTGGCCGACAATATCCTATAGCCGCCATATAGCTGAACGATCGGAAATGCCATAACCTTGGTGTTTGTAAAGTAAGGGATTTTCTATGGGTTTTATATTTGGCCAATCAATCCAACCTACCAAATTTCTTAAGGTAGCCGCCATATAACTGATTGATCAGAAATCCCATAACTTTGTTTGTAAAGCTAGGAAGTTTGCATTTTTTATGGGTCTTACTTTAATTAATTAATCCGACCTACCAAATTTCATAAGGATCGGACGACTATATCCTATAGTCGCCATATAACTGAACGATTAGAAATGCCATAACTGTGGTGTTTTTAAAGTTAGGAAGTTGGGATTTTTTATGGGCTTTATTTTTGGCCAACCAAAATAATTTACAGAATATTCTGCATGGGTATATCAACATCGGCACCGCCCGAAGTTAGCTTTCCTTTTTCGTTTTTCTTTCTATTTCTGCTCTTGTAATGAGTAACAATCTATATTCTGTTATTTCCCTTTAAAGGCCTTTCATCTCACTGTTCTTTCCTCTTTTGTGTCAATTTCGTAGTCATGTAACTTTTCATTTAATCTGATGGACGTTGATGCACTACGAGCAGTACAAACAAGTGGCCCAACGACACCAAGCACGTGCTTGTTACGCGCGGGCCCTATTATCAATTTGGGCAAAAAATGCGAGTTCGCGAGGAAAATACATAAATTAAATAGAGACAAGACACAAGTGAAAATAAAATACGACAATTTTATTTTATTTTGTTAGCTGCGCATTATATGGTGGTGTTCCTGCATATATTAGTCTGTCCAGTTCTATTTATTCTGTCTCCAACCAAATTTTTACTCAGTAATGGTGAATCTTCGTCTGCTTTAATTTTTTGTTGTTTTCCCAAGTCGTTAAAAATTCCAGTGAGGGCACGGTTGAATAAAAATCTGTAACATTACTCTTTCTTCGGATGTTAGTCTCTGGAGTTAATTCTGTGGAACGGTGTTTTGTTTTTCTAATACTATATTGCAAACTTCACATTCAATAATGATGCATTCAAATATTTTTCGATTGTCTGAAAAATAGTGAGATTCATTAAAACGGCGGACCTTTTTTCGATGTACATTCGGGGTTGGACTTGATTTCTTTAAGTTTGATTATACTCTTTATTATTTTAAGATTACTGTGTGGATCTATAATTTCTTGATACGCTTGTTGGATAATTAAAAACCTGTTTCGTTATCCATGAAAATGCCACTGGTATCGTTTAAGAAGTAATTAACAATTACTTTTATTGAGTTATTTCAGGGTATTTTATTGTTACCTTTAAATTTTTAAAGTAATGCTCGATGTCTGTTTGGGTCTTGGTGTCTTTGTATTTATGTTTAGTTGAAATGACGAGTCCAGGCCTTGTGTTAACATTTCGTTAAATTGTCTATTGACTTCTTTCTATGCCAAATGGTGTAATATGGTTGTTTTTTGCTTTCGTTTGTATATTGGATTTTATGACGTATAGTTTGACGTATGATACTGTAAAAGATAAAGTTCTCTACTTAATGGATATATTTAAATTCTTTCAAAAGTTTTGTGGGTCATCTGTTCTCTTCCCAATCAAATGTTTGTGACCATATATATTAACTTAGAAGTATTATTATTATCTATGGGGTAATTAATTTCATCGGTGAAATTGTTTTCTTTCTTTTAACAGAGCTTAAAAACGTTGGACTAATCTATCTCTTATATAATCAAGTACGTCGTAGCTTAAAAGAAAATTTTTTTAATTTGTATGCTTATAAAAATTTCTTATTTTGTTAAAAATTGCAAATAAAATGTTTGTGTTTGCTGAGTGGTATGTTTACAAATTTATTTACTTCTGACAACTATTTGCTTATTTGCTTAGAATAAGTTGTGATATATCATCTTTATCGATGACCCAGTTTCTTTTCAGCAACAGTATATAAAATAATATCAGGAATTGGTGAATTCCCAGGCATGTTTTTGAAAATTTTCGGCCATATAAGATGATTTGTCTTAGTCGGCATCGGTAATTGATCGTTTTGTTTACCGTGAAATTAATCGTTGCGGGCCTCCGGTTTATCGTATGATTGTCATAGTCGTTATTTGATTCGTATTGTTTATATTTTTAATTTCCATGCGGGACTGTCAGAGTCTATAAAACGCTTATTCGGCATTCTTGATTGTTGCTAGGGTTACTTTAGCTTCGGGTTCGGTGGGTTTCGCTTTAAGTCTTCTCTAAATTCTTGATAAAATAGTCTGTTCTGGTCAAATTTTCATGTCTAGTCTAAAAGTTTCGTTAAAGTTGGATTTGGGAATTGTTTATGTTATTAGTTTGGTTCGGTTCTGTATATTTGAATGGATTGCATGAATGTATTGTTGACTCAAATATTGTATGTTATAATTAATGCTAGTACTTGGGCTTTTTCGTGGGGTCTTCATATAGACTTGATTTAATGGTTCAAAGTGCAAACCTTGCTAAGCTCTTGAATAAAGTATCGGGAAAGTATTATTGGATTGTATTTGGTATGGTGCTTGCCAATGCTTGTAGAATTATTCTGAATATTTGTTGAATATTTTAGTACAAGTTTTTCGCAGAGCATACGAAGAGTACCTTAGACTCCGGGTGGCGAATCATGTCCTCATTTCAAATCGGACAATTGATTGTGGCATCCTATTTGGGATATTTTCCCGGCAACTTCGCTGATCTGTTGCTCGATGCCACCAAAGATCACTGCTTTTTGGTGTGCCCAAAATGGGGCGCACGTGGGGGTATGAAGATGAAATCGAAGCGATGTGGCGCGGTGAAGGTGCTATACCTTTCCTCGCTGGCTTCGAGGTAGCCTTGAAGCATTCTTGCCGAAACCAAGAAATTTGTTACGTTGTCGCAGTACAGTTTTTCGAGAGGCCCACGGTGACCGGAGAGCCTGCTAAGACAAAGAAGGAATGAATTAGATGTAAGATCCATTAAAAGCTCCATATGAGATAAAAACTGCCACATACAGTCATTAATGTTGACGGTGTTAAGTCAGTATACTTGCAGAGGCTCGTCTCGGCTTTGTCGCCAGACGATCGTTTGGAAATCTCGATGAGCCTCATTTACCATGTCGTCGGTCATAGCAAATGGATGAAACCGAAATCGTAAAAAGGAGATCCCTCAACAAGAGTTGTGAGGTTGTTTTTGAAGAGGCATCCAAAACAACCCTCAGCTTTGTAGAGGAACTTTGTGATTATAGTATGCACTGGTATGGCTTTCTTTGCTGTCTGTTTCGATTGTACTGCGACAAGTCGGTTGGATTTGCTTCATCAACTTTACTATCCCCCCGACTCCCTACAGTCTCATGTGGGTCAGAAAAACGCTCCTGTTCCATCAAACATTTTGGCGCCCAACGTGGGGCAGGATAGTTAATTTAAAAAAAACAAAAAATCCTTAGTGTTCAAGTCAACCTGATTGCCCAAAGTTAATTCGTGCTACTTCATATGTGATGCGCTGCTCAACGTTCACCTAACGACACACGCACACTTGCATCCGTAGTACTAGTACCTTTAAATTTTTAAAGTAATGCGCGATGTCTTTTGGGGTCTTGGTGTCTTTGTATTTATGTTTAGTTGAAATGACGAGTCCATTTCGATTTGGCCTTCTGATAAAACAATTTCAGTAAAGCACTGTCAATTTATAAGTTTACTAACTATTCCGTCAATATCGGGAAATCGAAATTTATAGTGTACAGTAATGTGTTTTTTTTTACCTGAAGCATCTATTTTATTGGCATGATTCATAAAGGACTGCAATTTGGCGAATCGCTTTCGCGAATAAGGCCTTGTGTTAACATTTCGTTAAATTGTCTATTGACTTCTTTCTATGCTAAATGGTTTTTTTTTTGCTTTCGTTTGTATATTGGATTTTTGACGTATAGTTTGACGTATGATACTGTAAAAGATAAAGTTCTCTACGTAATGGATATATTTAAATTCTTTCAAAAGTTTTGTGGGTCATCTTTTCTCTTCCCAATCAAATGTTTGTGACCATATATATTAACTTAGAAGTATTATTATTATCTATGGGGTAATTAATTTCATCGGTGAAATTGTTTTCTTTCTTTTAACAGAGCTTCAAAAACGTTGGACTTATCTGCATTTTACTTATGAAAAAATATTCCGTTACTACTTTTTGTAACTTTTCTTATATAATCAAGTACGTCGTAGCTTAGAAGAAAATTTTTTTAATTTGTATGCTGATAAAAATTTCTTATTTTGTTAAAAATTGCAAATAAAATGTTTGTGTTTGCTGAGTGGTATGTTTACAAATTTATTTACTTCTGACAACTATTTGCTTATTTGCTTAGAATAAGTTGTGATATATCATCTTTATCGATGACCCAGTTTCTTTTCAGCAACAGTATATAAAATAATATCAGGAATTGGTGAATTCCCAGGCATGTTTTTGAAAATTTTCGGCCATATAAGATGATTTGTCTTAGTCGGCATCGGTAATTGATCGTTTTGTTTACCGTGAAATTAATCGTTGCGGGCCTCCGGTTTATCGTATGATTGTCATAGTCGTTATTTGATTCGTATTGTTTATATTTTTTAATTTCCATGCGGGACTGTCAGAGTCTATAAAACGCTTATTCGGCATTCTTGATTGTTGCTAGGGTGACTTTAGCTTCGGGTTCGGTGGGTTTCGCTTTAAGTCTTCTCTAAATTCTTGATAAAATAGTCTGTTCTGGTCAAATTTTCATGTCTAGTCTAAGAGTTTCGTTAAAGTTGGATTTGGGAATTGTTTATGTTATTAGTTTGGTTCGGTTCTGTATATTTGAATGGATTGCATGAATGTATTGTTGACTCAAATATTGTGTGTTATAATTAATGCTAGTACTTGGGCTTTTTCGTGGGGTCTTCATATAGACTTGATTTAATGGTTCAAAGTGCAAACCTTGCTAAGCTCTTGAATAAAGTATCGGGAAAGTATTATTGGATTGTATTTGGTATGGTGCTTGCCAATGCTTGTAGAATTATTCTGAATATTTGTTGAATATTTTAGTACAAGTTTTTCGCAGAGCATACGAAGATTACCTTAGACTCCGGGTGGCGAATCATGTCCTCATTTCAAATCGGACCATTGATTGTGGCATCCTATTTGGGATATTTTCCCGGCAACTTCGCTGATCTGTTGCTCGATGCCACCAAAGATCACTGCTTTTTGGTGTGCCCAAAATGGGGCGCACGTGGGGGTATGAAGATGAAATCGAAGCGATGTGGCGCGGTGAAGGTGCTATACCTTTCCTCGCTGGCTTCGAGGTAGCCTTGAAGCATTCTTGCCGAAACCAAGAAATTTGTTACGTTGTCGCAGTACAGTTTTCGAGAGGCCCACGGTGACCGGAGAGCCTGCTAAGACAAAGAAGGAATGAATTAGATGTAAGATCCATTAAAAGCTCCATATGAGATAAAAACTGCCACATACAGTCATTAATGTTGACGGTGTTAAGTCAGTATACTTGCAGAGGCTCGTCTCGGCTTTGTCGCCAGACGATCGTTTGGAAATCTCGATGAGCCTCATTTACCATGTCGTCGGTCATAGCAAATGGATGAAACCGAAATCGTAAAAGGAGATCCCTCAACAAGAGTTGTGAGGTTGTTTTTGAAGAGGCATCCAAAACAACCCTCAGCTTTGTAGAGGAACTTTGTGATTATAGTATGCACTGGTATGGCTTTCTTTGCTGTCTGTTTCGATTGTACTGCGACAAGTCGGTTGGATTTGCTTCATCAACTTTACTATCCCCCCGACTCCCTACAGTCTCATGTGCATCCAAAAAAAATATTTCACCCATCTCAGCCCCAACGCTTTGTAAAACTGTATTGTATACGACTTTTTGCTCGTTCGCTTAATATTAGTTTAGAGTTAGGAAATTGGGTTGTCAGGACTTTCTTATTTCTTATTTGGGCGTTTCTTGAAAACCTTTGTGTAAACAACCTTTGTAGAAGATCCTTCAAGAGAGAGAATCAGAAGGATACTGGCAGAGCTATATAATAAATGAAAGTGATCCAAGTAAAAGTCGTGAGCTAGTATACTTTTTATCAGTTACAATGTTATCAATGCAATTTTAATTTGCGCACAAATATGTATACTTGTTTGTAAATTGGAATTTGTTGTTTTCAAATTTCTTGTTTTGAATGAAACGAAAACCTTTGTACACACAGTAAAAGATTGGCATCCAATACAAAAACAGCAAAGTAACGTATTATTTTCAGATTCCACATTTGATCGATAAACGGGTATAATAAATCATTTTATTTGTATTTAAGCACATTATCTACTTTCGAATAGAAACATACACACACATTGTATGTATGTACATGTATTGTACATATAAGCAAATCAAAACATATCCAAATATACATATGTACATACGTATTTGGTCAAAAGTTCGAATCTTAAGATTAATATTTAACTTGGAAACATTTTGGCTTTGCTTACAGAATTTGTAGTAATTTTCTATTTTCTTCCATGGTGGAAATTAAATAAGGCTCTTACTTCTGCTACAAAATGAAAAATAAAACCTAAGCATTTGATCCACAGGACTGACTATTGATCGAAAATCCTATTGATCGGAGCAGCAGTTTAAGTTTTTAAAATCCAAAACAAATTTAACTTAAATTGCCTCTTTCCCCTCCCCCCTTTCCCTGCAGCACTACCCCTCCCCCTCATCAGTTTTCTTGGCTGTTGCTCTCTCGGCCGTCGCTCTCTTGGCATCCGCTCTCTGGGTTTCGCTCTCTCGACAGGCTCACGCAAAATGCAACGCAATAACTTAGAAAATCTAAATAAATTCGTTAAAAATACTTAAAAAATGTTAAAAACTTGAAAAATTAAACTTAAGCATTTGGGCCATAGAATAACTATTGGGCGAAAAATCATCTTGATCGGAGCAGCGGTTTAGATTTTTTAAATCGAAAAGTTAATTTTAAATGTAGCCCCCAAATTATGGGGAATATCGAAATTTCTTTTAGATTTCTAATTAGGCCTTTTCAAAACCTAAAATTTGGAAAAAACCAAATATCGAAATTCCAACCACTTTAGAAGTTAAGCTTAAACACATAAACTTTTTTTTGCTCAGAATAATGGATGTTGGAGCTGTTTGGGGCCACTGGGGGGCATATCGGATTTTAGTGGGCGCCCACGCCCCCAATGGAATACTGTGAAAAAATTTGGCTGCTCTTGCTCTTACGGTTTGGGCTGTGGCCTTAAATCCCCTTAAAAATCGGTCTTTCATTTTATAATCTTTAGGGATTAAAGTTTTAAATACATTCTTTATATTATTAATTTTAATCATTATAAATTTGATTTCTCTACCTATTAAAAAATACAAAAATGTATTAACTAAGAATTTTTGTAGCAGAGCTAAGAGATCGTTTAAACAAAATTCAAAATAAATCGGGACGAAGAAAAACTGTACAGAAAACGCTTTACCATAGAAATCTTAGGTTGTTAAATAACTCCCTTCCGCTTTTTTGCTCTTAATTCAATGCTTTATAAAAATTGATACAGTGAATGGAAACTCTGACAGCCACTTTTCACAACCCTCTTTTGAGCCTAACTTTACACCCATAAGGGCATTCGCCATGGACAGGAACAGGTGGTAGTCACTTGACACTATGTCAGGGCTATATGGTGGATGCGATAAAATCTCCCATCCGAGCCCTCGCAGCTTCTGACGACTCATCAAAGAAGTGTGTGGTCTGACGTTGTCCTGGTGAAACACTACACCGTTTCTGTTGGCCAATTCTGGTCGCTTCTGGTCGATCGCCAGCTTCAGTGATAGAGTACATTCCCCTAAAACACCATTAATCTCACGGAATGTTTCTCTATCGGATTTACCTTTTACGAAGGAAAACTTTAAAACAGCGCGAATTTCGGCGTTAGCGAACTCCATGTTTACACATGTAATACACGCAATATTATGAATAGCGTCGTTTTGTAGGTTATGTCAAGACCTTTCAATCGATATATAGCATTGCCCGATACCGATATGTAGCGCTTTGCACAAATTCAAAAACCAAAAAAAAAACAAAAAAAGCGGAAGGGAGATATTTGAAAACCTGATATAACAAACACACCCACAAGTTTGCTTCCTTTCTTGTTAAATTAGATTTACATTTTCTGAACTTCTCTTCTAATCTCTTATACATTTAACCTCAGCATATACTACAAAAGGAACTTCTAATAGATTTGGTTCAAAATAAAAACAAAAAAAACAGCAGTAAATATATATAGAACAGAAGGAAAAAAGCACCATGAGAAAAGAGCCGGAAGCAGTCAGCAAAGTAAAACTAGACCAAAACATGGGAATGCTATGAGGAGTAACCAATAAATAATTTGGGAAAGTAAGGACGATAGTGCTTCACTACTTGTCAGAACTTACATTTTAATGTTTCGAGCTATTTGATATAGATGTCCAATTTTAATGTAATTAAAACCGTAATTACATAGTATTTAAATAATATTAAGTCCCGAAGAACAACAGAAAAAAATTAAAAACAAACTATATATATATGATATAGTCGCCCTGTCCGGTTCGTTCCGACATATATACTACCTGCAATAGAAAGACAACTTTTGGGAAAGTTTCAAGCAGATTTAATTCTTATCCTACCATCTTATTCTAGTAGATTACTGTTAATTCATTTACACTTCCTAGCCAACCGTAGAACTTTGCTCTGTACTGCCTTAACTTAGATGTTTGTGGTGAGATTAAAAGCCTGCTTATCTTTTCTTTGCTAAGTAGTAACTTGAAATTATATTTTCTTTTATTAAATCATTGTAACATAGTTCTTAGTATAATGTTCTGACTCTAATATAATTTTGTATCGTCTGTCTGTCCTTTTGTCTGTTTCTACGCGAACTAGTCTCTCAGTTTTAAAGATATCGAATTGAAACTTTGCACACACCCTTCGTTCCTTTGCACGCAGTATATAAGTCGGAACGGCCTGGATTGGTCGACAATATCCTATAGCCGCCATATAGCTGAACGATCGGAAATGCCATAACTTTGGTGTTTGTAAAGTAAGGGATTTTCTATGGGTTTTATATTTGGCCAATCAATCCAACCTACCAAATTTCTTAAGGTAGCCGCCATATAACTGATTGATCAGAAATCCCACAACTTTGTTGTTTGTAAAGCTAGGAAGTTTGCATTTTTTATGGGTCTTACTTTAATTAATTAATCCGACCTACCAAATTTCATAAGGATCGGACGACTATATCCTATAGTCGCCATATAGCTGAACGATTGGAAATGCCATAACTGTGGTGTTTTTAAAGTTAGGAAGTTGGGATTTTTTATGGGCTTTATTTTTGGCCAACCAAAATAATTTACAGAATATTCTGCATGGGTATATCAACATCGGCACCGCCCGAAGTTAGCTTTCCTTTTTCGTTTTTCTTTCTATTTCTGCTCTTGTAATGAGTAACAATCTATATTCTGTTATTTCCCTTTAAAGGCCTTTCATCTCACTGTTCTTTCCTCTTTTGTGTCAATTTCGTAGTCATGTAACTTTTCATTTAATCTGATGGACGTTGATGCACTACGAGCAGTACAAACAAGTGGCCCAACGACACCAAGCACGTGCTTGTTACGCGCGGGCCCTATTATCAATTTGGGCAAAAAATGCGAGTTCGCGAGGAAAATACATAAATTAAATAGAGACAAGACACAAGTGAAAATAAAATACGACAATTTTATTTTATTTTGTTAGCTGCGCATTATATGGTGGTGTTCCTGCATATATTAGTCTGTCCAGTTCTATTTATTCTGTCTCCAACCAAATTTTTACTCAGTAATGGTGAATCTTCGTCTGCTTTAATTTTTTGTTCTTTTCCCAAGTCGTTAAAAATTCCAGTGAGGGCACGGTTGAATAAAAATCTGTAACATTAATCTTTCTTCGGATGTTAGTCTTTGGAGTTAATTCTGTGGAACGGTGTTTTGTTTTTCTAATACTATATTGCAAACTTCAATTCAAATATTTTTCGATTGTCTGAAAAATAGTGAGTTTCATTAAAACGGCGGACCTTTTTTCGATGTACATTCGGGGTTGGACTTGATTTCTTTAAGTTTGATTATACTCTTTATTATTTTAAGATTACTGTGTGGATCTATAATTTCTTGATACGCTTGTTGGATAATTAAAAAGAATCTTGAATCTTGAGAAAAAACATGAATGTAATTTTGAAGTATTAATCTGTCTTGAAGTGCATGGATCTAATTTGTTAACCTGAGCTGCGCTCTCAGTGGTAAAGCTTAAGTTCTCGCTCTCATGTAATTCACCACACTGGGCACGAAGGCTATTATCCAACGTAAGAATAAAGAGTTCAATTTTGGTACTGCGACAAGACGGTTGGATTTGCTTCATTAACTTAACTATCCCCCCGACTCCCTACAGTCTCATGTGGGTGAGGAAAACGCTCCTGCTCCATCAAACATTTTGGCGCCCAACGTGGGGCAGGATAGTTAATTTAAAAAATTAAAAAATTAAAAAAAAAATCCTTAGTGTTCAAGTCATTCTGATCGCCCAAAGTTAATTCCGTAAGCCGCGCATTGTTACGTTACGATTCGCGCTACTTCATATGTGATGCGCTGCTCAACGTTCACCTAGCGACACACACACTTACATCCGTAGACACGGCAGTACAACCCCATACACCATTGTTGGAAGGCGCGGGTTGCTCAGAAGATCTGGATTACGCTACGCTGTTCCCAGTCAGCTACGCCACTTATATTCTCGATTGCGGAGCCGAATCTCCATCGCCCCATCGACAATATCATATCTAACCTGGAAAACCGTTTTGCTGGACTACGTAACGCCACAACGGTAAGGTTACGTCATCAGTGCCAACGTCGCCAAAGCGCTCACGCCAATCGCTGAGTCTCCTTTGGTCTCATTCCGCCGTCACTGTAGTGCTTTTGGTTTAAACCTGCAAGTCCACTGTACACGCGTACAGTCACCACGAGTGCCAATAGCAGTCACCGCGAAACGCATCAACCTGGAACTGGTTCATTGCGGAACCAAAGCGCTGCCAGATATTGAACTACACAAGTTGGCAGCATACGTCTATAACCACACACCAGAAGCTCTAATTTATATTTACATACACTTTACAAGGGCTTATTGTAAGTAAATCACAATAACCATGTGTCCCACACCGCTAGACGTATTAAAACAAAGGCGATCTAACATACGCAGGAGCATTTCCCCCATTGGAGCAGCAGTCGCCAAGACGGAGAAGGTTGAGAAGCCAAATGCCGCGGTGACGCCAGCCGAACTCACGTGTCGGCTAACTATTTTGGAGGCCTACTTCAAACAAATCATGGCCGTCCGAACCGAAATCGAAGCACTCGACTCAACCGAGGAACAGCTAAACTACCGGGCCGAGCTGGAAGATCTGTTCATCGCTACAAAGGTGACCATAAAGGATCAGCTTGGAGACGACGTGCACAATTCTACGCCGCTCGCCCAAGACACGCTACTCAGGCCTGGACCAACATCATCTCTTAAGCTACCAACTCTTGCGCTCCCGACCTTTGCTGGCGAGTACGCGGAATACAGAAATTTTATTACTACGTTCCTGCAAGTTGTAGATCAGCAGGAAGCGCTATCGCCGATCGAGAAGTTTAATCACCTCATAAACTGTCTCAGAGGCGCCGCCCTAGAAACCATCAAGGCGTTTCAAGTCACTCCAGAGAATTACAGCAAGGCCTTACTTCGCCTAAAGAGCAGGTATGATAACCCCACCATCGTATTCCTGGACAACATAGCGTCACTCTTCAAATTGCCAACTGTGACCACCGAAAATAGTGTACAGTTGCGCAGCCTGGTTGACAACGCATCAGCGTTGTTTAACTCGTTGCGATCTTTAGGATCCGAAGCGCAGATAGCTCAAACGATGTTGATTGCTATTGTCATGGAAAAGGTAGATAAGAGAACCCGGCAGCTCTGGAACGAATCTCTCACGTTCGCAGCACTACCCTCTTGGAATGCCTGCCTCTCCTTGATTGAGCGGCACTGCCAACACTTGGAGTCCTCAATACATCACATCGGCAATCCGAATACGGCTCAAAATACATCCGGCAGAACGCGACAACCGCAAGCTCCACGAATGGGCCACAGCTTAACGTGGTCCACGCAAGCGTGTCCTATATGCTCTGGCAGGGATCATCGGATTTTTAGATGTTCGCGACTGCAAAACATGTCGCCTGCCCAACGTCTAGAAGCTGTCCGGACAAAATCGCTGTGCACAAACTGCCTTGGAAAGGCTCATCATCCGTCAAATTGTCCATCTTCAAATAGGTGCAGAATATGTTCACGGCTGCATCACACTATGCTTCACTTCGATCCGTCAGGACAGGAATCCAGGAGTCCTAGGCGGCCAAGTCCGACTAATGCGCCACCTCAGCACCATGTCGCTGAGGCCGTCGCTCACGCACACGTGGATACCCACCACGACCAAATCATTCTGGCTACAGCCATAATACTAGTGCAGGATGCTGTGGGCAACTACGTACCAGGACGTGCACTCCTGGACTCTTGCTCCTAAGTTAACTTCATGTCCGAAGACTTCGCTCAACAACTTCGTTTGCTCCGAAGCAAGGGACATATCGACATTCGAAGCATTGGCGATTCTTTCACCCGCATCAAGCATCGCATTTCGACCGTTGTAAGGTCACGATTCGGTGAAGCAGAGTTACCCGTCGAATGCTGTATAACCTCGAGAATCGCCTATCAACCCGATGCAGATATCGACATTTCATCATGGCGCCTCCCAGACAACGCTCCACTGGCTAATGAGAGATTTTATCAGTCTCGCCATATCGACCTTCTTCGTGGCACAGAAACGTTCTTCACCGCTTTGTCTATTGGCCAAATCAAGTTGGGTCCCCATCTCCCCATGTTGCAAAAGACGATCTTTGGATGGGTAGTATCAGGGCTTACCGGCAATCAAGGCCATGCCGCCCAAGCCCATAGTTTCCTTTCATCAGAGGATTCAATAAACCTGAATCTGGAGCGCTTATGGCGCATAGAGGAAGTTTCTACTACGCCATTAACACTTACTCCACCGCAAGCTAAATGCGAATCGATCTTCCAAAAATCTGTCTGTCAAGTAGCGGATGGAAGACTGATGGTTCAACTGCCCTTCAAGGATGACCCTAATCTGTTGGGGAGGTCTCTTGAAACAGCACGGCTAAGATTTGCATCGTTGGAACGTCGCTTAAGCCGAAACGCGAATTTGCGAGCCGAATACACGAATTTTATGGAAGAATATGAGCGCTTGGGTCACATGGAATTAGTAACCAGCCCACTCCTCAACGAACCCCACTACTACATACCACACCACTGCGTGTTTAAACTCAACAGCACGTCAACTAAACTAAGGGTAGTCTATGACGCCTCGTGCCCAACAAGCACCTACAAGTCCTTAAACGACATCCTTCTAGTTGGACCCACGATTCAACCAGACTTGTTTACAATCTTACTAAAATTCCGGACTCATCGTTATGTACTAACTGCTGACGTCGTCAAGATGTACCGGCAGGTATTAATTGATCCATCGCATCGTAAATTTCAGTACATCTTATGGAGAAGCTCCAACGACCAGGAGATTCGCACATACCAGCTGAACACCGTTACTTACGGCACCGCATCAGCGCCGTATCTAGCAATTCGCAGCCTGTCTCACCTCGCCAATCAACATGCAAGTTCACATCAAATTGGAGTAGAAGCCATAAAATCGTGTTTTTATGTGGATGACTTTCTCGGTGGAGCAAATAAGCTAGATCAATTAAACCAGATTCAAACCGAAGTCATCGCTATCCTCACGGCCGGCAAGATGGAACTGGCAAAATGGCACTCCAACCATCAGGATTTCGTCAATGATACAACGGTCAAGGAGCTAAATCTCGACGACTACGCTACGACAAGCACATTGGGGCTGAAGTGGGACCAACGAGAAGACATCTTCAAATTCTCATTCAACTGCAGCACAGCTCCGGAAAGTATCACAAAGCGAACCATTCTCTCGGTGGCCTCATCCCTCTTCGATCCGCTGGGACTTGTCTCGCCAGTTATTATGATGGCAAAAATCCTTCTACAGGAAATTTGGCTTCTTAGATTGCAGTGGGATGAATCAGTGCCAATGACACTCCAACAAGCGTGGCTATCGTTCGTGTCGTCGCTACAGCATTTGGACTCTCTGCTCATTCCACGTTTCTGCCTGCAGCCCTATTAAGATGAGCTCCAACTTCACGGCTTCAGCGATGCTTCAATAAGAGGGTATGGATGTTGCATCTACGCAAGAACAAGGCGTGCCGATGGCCACGTCGAAGTTCATCTTATCGTCTCAAAGTCGCGTGTGGCACCAACAAAGAAGAAGACGCTGCCGCAGCTCGATCTCATCTTCTAGCACGACTCTACAACCAGATAAAGGCAGCCTTTCTACAACACACGCCCGAGACGTTTCTGTGGACAGATTCACAGCTGGTGTTGCATTGGATTCGACAACATTCTGCGACACTTTCTACGTTTGTCGGCAACCGGATATCCGATATCCAAGAATTCACTCCAGACTGTCACTGGAGGTTCGTTCCGACACGGCACAACCCAGCTGACATTATCTCCAGAGGATGCAACCTTTCAGAACTCACCAACTCAACATGGTTCCACGGACCTATATTTCTATCAAATCTGCCGACATTATGGCCACCTAATGTACACGGCAATCTGGACATGGATGTCGTATCTTCAGAAAAACGCAAATCGCATTCCTTGCATCGACATCGCCTTCCAGAAATAGAGTCTTGGAAGCCCTCCACAACAAAGAATCACACCAGTCTGGCCTAAGATTGGTAGCATGGATGCTTCGATTTTGCGACCGATGTCGGAAGAAAAACCCCTTCACTACGAGGTCACTTTCCCCACTGGAACTGCGAAGGGCCATGCTTTGCGTCGCATGGAACCTACAACAGCGATATTTCATCGAGGAAATAACTCTCTTGCAAAAAGGCGAGCCGGTTCGTAGCCATCTTAAATTCTTATCGCCCTTCTTGCAGATCACAGATGGATTCAACCTACTTCTCGTCGGAGGACGATTGGAGCTCGCATCGATCCCAGACACCCACAAGCATCCTATATTGCTTCCCGCTAAGGATGTTGCTGTCGTCAACTACGTACGTCATCTACACCTGCGGAACTACCACGCTGGACCAAGGGTCCTGGTGGGACTAATGCGGCTGCAGTTTTGGGTCGTGAATGCCCGAGATGTCGCTCGTCGTGTTGTACGCAACTGTGTCCACTGTGTGCGCTACAGGCCTAAGCTGCTGCAACAACTTATGGGCAGCCTCCCAGTCGAGAGAATTACCCTGTCAAGACCATTTGCTCGATGTGGAATAGACTTCTGCGGGCCGGTTCATACTTATCTACGCGTTCGAGGAAAGGTGCCCGTTAAAAGCTACATCGCAATATTTGTGTGCTTCGCCACAAAGGCGGCGCATATCGAAATCGTCGGAGACCTATCAACTGATTCGTTCTTGGGTGCTCTGAAGCGGATGATCGCCAGACGTGGTCTACCTGCAGATATCTTTTGCGACAATGCGACGAATTTTGTAGGCGCGAGCAACAAGTTGCAAGACCTGAAGGACTTTTTCTTCAGCACCAAGAACCTGCAAGACATTATATCGTACTGTACAAACGAATTTGTAACGTTCCATTTCATACCTCCTAGGGCTCCACACTTTGGCGGCCTCTGGGAGGCTGCCGTTAAAAGCGCCAAGAATCTCTTGTGCCGCACGCTCAAGGATGCCCGACTGACCTTCGGGGAGCTCTCAACTGTCGCTGCTGAGACTGAGGCGATCCTAAACTCTCGCCCGCTCTCTCCACACTCATCGGATCCTAGCGATTTGGCCGTCTTAACGCCTGGTCATTTCTTAACCGGGGACTCCCTTCGAGTACTCCCAGACTGGTCTGTCAAGGATGATCAACTCAACTGCTCCCAACTATGGAAGCGTGTCAGTGCCATCAAGCAACACATCTGGAGGCGCTGGTCTACGGAGTATCTTTACGAGCTTCAGGCCAAATCAAACTGGACGACTGGATCTTCGAATACTGCAGTCAACGAAATGGTCCTACTCCACGAAGACCATGTCCCTCCTCATCGATGGCTGTTAGGTGGCATCGAACCAACTATACCAGGTCAGGACAAACACGTCCGAGTCGCGGATGTCCGGACGTCGAATGGAATTATAAGGCGACCGATTTACAAATTGGCCCGTTTACCAATTAATTTAAAGTAACTAGGTACTTTCAATGGGGCCGGAATTGAATCTTGAGAAAAACATGAATGTAATATTGAAGTATTAATCTGTCTTGAAGTGTGTTGATCTAATTTGTTAACCTGAGCTGCGCTCTCAGTGGTAAAGCTTAAGTTCACGCTCTCATGTAATTCACCACACTGGCCACGAAGGCTATTATCCAACGTAAGAATAAAGAGTTCAATTTTGGTACTGCGACAAGACGGTTGGATTTGCTTCATTAACTTAACTATCCCCCCGACTCCCTACAGTCTCATGTGGGTCAGGAAAACGCTCCTGCTCCATCAAACAGTGTCTTTGTATTTATGTTTAGTTGAAATGACGGGTCCATTTCGATTTGGCCTTCTGATAAAACAATTTCAGTAAAGCACTGTCAATTTATAAGTTTACTAACTATTCCGTCCATATCGGGAAATCGAAATTTATAGTGTACAGTAATGTGTTTTTTTTTTACCTGAAGCATCTATTTTATTGGCATGATTCATAAAGGACTGCAATTTGGCGAATCGCTTTCGCGAATAAGGCCTTGTGTTAACATTTCGTTAAATTGTCTATTGACTTCTTTCTATGCCAAATGGTGTAATATGGTTTTTTTTTGCTTTCGTTTGTATATTGGATTTTATGACGTATAGTTTGACGTATGATACTGTAAAAGATAAAGTTCTCTACGTAATGGATATATTTAAATTCTTTCAAAAGTTTTGTGGGTCATCTGTTCTCTTCCCAATCAAATGTTTGTGACCATATATATTAACTTAGAAGTATTATTATTATCTATGGGGTAATTAATTTCATCGGTGAAATTGTTTTCTTTCTTTTAACAGAGCTTAAAAACGTTGGACTTATCTATCTCTTATATAATCAAGTACGTCGTAGCTTAAAAGAAAATTTTTTTAATTTGTATGCTTATAAAAATTTTTTATTTTGTTAAAAATTGCAAATAAAATGTTTGTGTTTGCTGAGTGGTATGTTTACAAATTTATTTACTTCTGACAACTATTTGCTTATTTGCTTAGAATAAGTTGTGATATATCATCTTTATCGATGACCCAGTTTCTTTTCAGCAACAGTATATAAAATAATATCAGGAATTGGTGAATTCCCAGGCATGTTTTTGAAAATTTTCGGCCATATAAGATGATTTGTCTTAGTCGGCATCGGTAATTGATCGTTTTGTTTACCGTGAAATTAATCTCGGGCCTCCGGTTTATCGTATGATTGTCATAGTCGTTATTTGATTCGTATTGTTTATGATATTTTTTAATTTCCATGCGGGACTGTCAGAGTCTATAAAACGCTTATTCGGCATTCTTGATTGTTGCTAGGGTGACTTTAGCTTCGGGTTCGGTGGGTTTCGCTTTAAGTCTTCTCTAAATTCTTGATAAAATAGTCTGTTCTGGTCAAATTTTCATGTCTAGTCTAAGAGTTTCGTTAAAGTTGGATTTGGGAATTGTTTATGTTATTAGTTTGGTTCGGTTCTGTATATTTGAATGGATTGCATGAATGTATTGTTGACTCAAATATTGTATGTTATAATTAATGCTAGTACTTGGGCTTTTTCGTGGGGTCTTCATATAGACTTGATTTAATGGTTCAAAGTGCAAACCTTGCTAATCTCTTGAATAAAGTATCGGGAAGCTATTATTGGATTGTATTTGGTATGGTGCTTGCCAATGCTTGTAGAATTATTCTGAATATTTGTTGAATATTTTAGTACAAGTTTTTCGCAGAGCATACGAAGATTACCTTAGACTCCGGGTGGCGAATCATGTCCTCATTTCAAATCGGACAATTGATTGTGGCATCCTATTTGGGATATTTTCCCGGCAACTTCGCTGATCTGTTGCTCGATGCCACCAAAGATCACTGCTTTTTGGTGTGCCCAAAATGGGGCGCACGTGGGGGTATGAAGATGAAATCGAAGCGATGTGGCGCGGTGAAGGTGCTATACCTTTCCTCGCTGGCTTCGAGGTAGCCTTGAAGCATTCTTGCCGAAACCAAGAAATTTGTTACGTTGTCGCAGTACAGTTTTTCGAGAGGCCCACGGTGACCGGAGAACCTGCTAAGACAAAGAAGGAATGAATTAGATGTAAGATCCATCAAAAGCTCCATATGAGATAAAAACTGCCACTTGCAGAGGCTCGTCTCGGCTTTGTCGCCAGACGATCGTTTGGAAATCTCGATGAGCCTCATTTACCATGTCGTCGGTCATAGCAAATGGATGAAACCGAAATCGTAAAAAGGAGATCCCTCAACAAGAGTTGTGAGGTTGTTTTTGAAGAGGCATCCAAAACGACCCTCAGCTTTGTAGAGGAACTTTGTGATTATAGTATGCACTGGTATGGCTTTCTTTGCTGTCTGTTTCGATTGTACTGCGACAAGTCGGTTGGATTTGCTTCATTAACTTTACTATCCCCCCGAGTCCTATAGTCTCATGTGGGTCAGAAAAACGCTCCTGTTCCATCAAACATTTTGGCGCCCAACGTGGGGCAGGATAGTTAATTTAAAAAAAACAAAAAATCCTTAGTGTTCAAGTCAACCTGATTGCCCAAAGTTAATTCGCGCTACTTCATATGTGATGCGCTGCTCAACGTTCACCTAACGACACACGCACACTTGCATCCGTAGACACGGCAGTACCCCATACACCATCGTTGGAAGGCGCGGGTTGCTCAGAAGATCTGGATTACGCTACGCTGTTCCCAGTCAGCTACGCCACCTATATTCTCGATTGCGGATCCGAATCTCCATCGCCCCGTCGACAATATCATTTCTAACCTGGAAAACCGTTTTGCTGGACTACGTAACGCAACAACGGTAAGGTTACGTCATCAGTGCCAACGTCGCCAAAGCGCTCACGCCAATCGTTGAGTCTCCTTTGGTCTCATTCCGCCGTCACTGCGGGGCTTTTGGTTTTAACCTGCAAGTCCACTGTACACGCATACAGTCACCACGCGTGCCAATAGCAGTCACCGAGTTTATTGCGGAACCAGTGCGTTGCCAGATATTGAACTACACAAGTTTGCAGAATACGTCTATAACCAGACACCAGAAGCTCTAATTTATAATAACATACACTCTACAAGGGCTTATTGTAAGTGAATCACAATAAACATGTGTCCCACACCGCTAACATACGCGAAGCATTTCCCGCATTGGAGCAGCAGTCGCCAAGACGCAGAAGGTTGAGAAGCCAAATGTCGCGCTGACGCCAGCCGAACTCACGTGTCGGCTAACTATTTTGGAGGCCTACTTCAAAGAAATCATGGCCGTCCAAACCGAAATCGAGGCACTCGACTCAACCGAGGAACAGCTAAACTACCGGGCCGAGCTGGAAGATCTGTTCATCGCTACAAAAGTGACCATAAAGGATCAGCTTGGAGACGCCGTGCACAATTCTTCGCCGCTCGCCCAAGACACGCTACTCAGGCCTGGACCAACATCGTCTCTTATGCTGCCAACTCTTGCGCTCCCGACCTTTGCTTGCGAGTACAGAAATTCTATTACTACGTTCCTGCAAGTTGTAGATCAGCAGGAAGCGCTATCGCCGATCGAGAAGTTTAATCACCCCATAAACTGTCTCAGAGGCTCCGCCTTAGAAACCATCAAAGCGTTTCAAGTCACTCCAGAGAATTACAGCAGGGCCTTACTTCACCTAAAGAGCAGGTATGATAACCCCACCATCGTATTCCTGGACAACATAGCGTCACTCTTCAAATTGCCAACTGTGACCACCGAAAATATTGTACAGTTGCGCAGCCTGGTTGACAACGCATCAGCGTTGTTTAACTCGTTGCGATTAGGATCTGAAGCGCAGCGTTTGAGCTAAACGATGTTAATTGCTATTGTAATGGAAAATTTAGATAAGAGAACCGACAGCTCTGGAATAAATCTCTCACGTTCGCAGCACTGCCCTCTTGGAATGCCTGCCTCTCGCATGGGCCACAGTCGCCTCCACGAAAGCGTGTCCTATATGCTCTGGCAGGGATCATCGGATTTTTAGATGTTCTCGACTTCAAAACATGACGCCTGCGCAACGTCTAGAAGCTGTCCGGACAAAATCGCTGTGCACAAACTGCCTTGGAAAGGCTCATCATCCATCAAATTGTCCATCTTCAAATAGGTGCAGAATATGTTCACGGCTGCATCACACAATGATTCACTTCGATCCGTCACGACAGGAATCCAGTAGTCCTAGGCGACCAAGTCAGACTAAAGCGCCACCTCCGCACCATGTCGCTAAGGCCGTCGCTCACGCACACATGGATACCCACCACGACCAAATCATTCTGGCTACAGCCATAATCCTAGTGCAGGATGCTTTCGGCAACTACGTACCAGGACGTGCTCTACTGGACTCTTGCTCCCAAGTTAACTTCATGTCCGAAGACTTCGCTCAACAACTTCGTTTGCCCCGAAGCAAGGGACATGTCGACATTCGAAGTATCGGCGATTCTTTCACCCGCATCAAGCATCGCACTTCGACCGTTGTCAAGTCACGATTCGGTGAAGCAGAGTTACCCGTCGAATGCTGTATAACCTCGAGAATCGCCTATCAATCCGATGCAGAAATCGACATTTCATCATGGAACCTTCCAGACAACGCTCCACTGGCTGATGAGAGATTTTATCAGTCTCGCCATATCGACCTTCTTCTTGGCACAGAAGCGTTCTTCACCGCTTTGTCTATTGGCCAAATCAAGTTGGGTCCCCATATCCCCATGTTGCAAAAGACGATCTTTGGATGGGTAGTATTGAAACAGCACGGCTAAGATTTGCATCGTTGGAACGGCGCTTAAGCCGAAACGCGAATTTGCGAGCCGAATACACGAAATTCATGGAAGAATATGAGCGCTTGGGTCACATGGAATTAGTAACCAGCCCACTCCTCAACGAACCCCACTACTACATACCACACCACTGCGTGCTTAAACTCAACAGCACGTCAACGAAACTAAGGGTAGTCTTTGACGCCTCGTGGCCAACAAGCAGCTACCAGTCCCTAAACGACATCCTTCTAGTTGGACCCACTCTTCAAGCAGACTTGTTTACACTCTTACTAAGGTTCCGGACTCATCGTTATGTACTAACTCATTTGAACCAGATTCAAACCGAAGTCATCGCTATCCTCACGGCCGGCAAGATGGAACTGGCAAAATGGCACTCCAACCATCAGGATTTCGTCAATGATACAACGGTCAAGGAGCTAAATCTCGACGACTACGCCACGACAAGCATATTGGGACTGAAGTGGGACCAACGAGAAGACATCTTCAAATTCTCATTCAACTGCAGTAGAGCTCCGGAAAGGATCACAAAGCGAACCATTCTCTCGGTGGCCTCATCCCTCTTCGATCCGCTGGGACTTGTCTCGCCAGTTATTATGGTGGCAAAAATCCTTCTACAGGAAAGTTTGCTTCTTAGACTGCAGTGGGATGAATCAGTGCCAATGACACTCCAACAAGCGTGGCTATCGTTCGTGTCGTCGCTACAGCATTTGGACTCTCATTCAGATGAGCTACAACTTCACGGCTTCAGCGATGCTTCAATAAGAGGGTATGGATGTTGCATTTACGCAAGAACAAGGCATGCCGATGACCACGTGGAAGTTCATCTAATCGTCTCAAAGTCGAGGGTGGCACCAACGAAGAAGAAGACGCTGCCGCAGCTCGAGCTCTGTGGAGCGCATCTTCTAGCACGACTCTACAACCAGATAAAGGCAGCTTTTCTACAACACACACCCGAGACTTTTCTGTGGACAGATTCACAGCTGGTGATGCATTGGATTCGACAGCATTCTGCGACACTTTCTACGGTTGTCGGCAACCGGATATCCGATATCCAAGAATTCACTCCAGACTGTCACTGGAGGTTCGTTCTGACACGGCACAACCCAGCTGACATGATCTTCAGAGGATGCAACCTTTCAGAACTCACCAACTCAACATGGTTCCACGGACCTACATTTCTATCAAATCTGCCGACATTATGGCCACCTAATGTACACGGCAATCTGGACATGGATGTCGTATCTTCAGAAAAACGCAAATCAGCATTCCTTGCATCGACATCGCCTTCCAGAAATAGAGTCTTGGAAGCCCTCCACAACAAGGAATCACACCAGTCTGGCCTAGAATTGGTAGCAAGGATGCTTCGATTTTGCGACCGATGTCGGAAGAAAACTGGAACTGCGAAGGGCCATGCTTTGCGTCGCATGGAACCTACAACAGCGATATTTCATCGAGGAAATAACTCTTTTGCAAAAAGGCGCGCCGGTTCGTAGCCATCTTAAATTCGTATCGCCCTTCTTGCAGATCACAGATAGATTCAACCTACTTCTCGTCGGAGGACGATTGAAACTCGCATCGATCCCAGACACCCACAAGCATCCCATATTGCTTCCCGCTAAGGATGTTGCTCTTGTCAACTACGTACGTCATCTACACCTGCGGAACTACCACGCTGGTCCAAAGGTCCTGGTGGGACTAATGCGGCTGGAGTTTTGGGTCGTGAATGCCCGAGATGTCGCTCGTCGGTTGTACGAAACTGTGTCCACTGTGTGCGCTACAGGCCTAAGCTGCTGCAACAACTTATGGGCAGCCTCCCAGTCGAGAGAATTACCCTGTCAAGACCATTTGCTCGGTGTGGGATAGACTTCTGCGGGCCGGTTCATACCTATCTACGCGTTCGAGGAAAGGTGCCCGTTAAAATCTACATCGCAATATTTGTGTGCTTCGCCACGAACGCGGCGCATATCGAAATCGTTGGAGACCTATCAACTGATTCGTTCTTGGGTGCTCTGAAGCGGATGATCGCCAGACGTGGTCTACCTTCAGATATCTTTTGCGACAATGCGACGAATTTTGTAGGCGCGAGCAACAAGTTGCAAGACCTGAAGGACTTTTTCTTCAGCACTAAGAACCAGCAAGACATTATATCGTACTGTACTAACGAATTCGTAACGTTCCATTTCATACCTCCTAGGGCTCCACACTTTGGCGGCCTCTGGGAGGCTGCTGTTAAGAGCGCCAAGAATCTCTGGTGCCGCACGCTCAAGGATGCCCGACTGACCTTCGGGGAGCTCTCAACTGTCGCTGCTGAGACTGAGGCGATCCTAAACTCTCGCCCGCTCTCTCCACACTCATCGGATCCTAGCGATTTGGCCGTCTTAACGCCTGGTCATTTCTTAACCGGGGACTCCCTTCGAGTACTCCCAGACTGGTCTGTCAAGGATGATCAACTCAACTGCTCCCAACTATGGAAGCGTGTCAGTGCCATCAAGCAACACATCTGGAGGCGCTGGTCTACGGAGTATCTTTACGAGCTTCAGGCCAAATCAAACTGGACGACTGGATCTTCGAATACTGCAGTCAACGAAATGGTCCTACTCCACGAAGACCATGTCCCTCCTCATCGATGGCTGTTAGGTGGCATCGAACCAACTATACCAGGTCAGGACAAACACGTCCGAGTCGCGGATGTCCGGACGTCGAATGGAATTATAAGGCGACCGATTTACAAATTGGCCCGTTTACCAATTAATTTAAAGTAACTAGGTACTTTCAATGGGGCCGGAATGTTGGGCCACTATTGAATCTTGAGAAAAACATGAATGTAATATTGAAGTATTAATCTGTCTTGAAGTGTGTTGATCTATTTTGTTAACCTGAGCTGCGCTCTCAGTGGTAAAGCTTAAGTTCACGCTCTCATGTAATTCACCACACTGGCCACGAAGGCTATTATCCAACGTAAGAATAAAGAGTTCAATTTTGGTACTGCGACAAGACGGTTGGATTTGCTTCATTAACTTAACTATCCCCCCGACTCCCTACAGTCTCATGTGGGTCAGGAAAACGCTCCTGTTCTATCAAACACCCATAAAGTTTTTGAAATCGGCATAGCTGCCATCAAATTTTGGCAACTTCATATGTGGGAGGTATCTACTTTGGGACATGGAATAATTAAGTCCCGAATTTTGAGAAGAGCCCATAGCCTGTGCAGCAATACAAGGGAAATTGACCGTAAACCGCTGCTAGTGGATAAATAATTAAGAATTACTAAGCTGTTGAATTTCAATGCACTGCGGTGTACGCTGATCGTTACTCGCCCAACGCTATTTGTCGTTAACGCAAATACACAAACAAAGCAATTTATGACTGATGCTCTCCAGTAAGAGCCATAAAGAGCACCGAGGAAATTTTGGCATGCCAATTTGTCTATTCGTAAAGTTCCTTATAAGTACAGATTTTCCAAATATTCTGCTTAGTATGAGCGATAATTACATACATTGATTTACTATACTTGTGTATGCAATTCCAACGGCGATCTCTGACCAGAGTGCGCTCCCGTGTGTGTTGAATGGAGCCGGCAAATCCAACGAAGTGTGTACATACATGTGCCCAAGCGGCATCTACGATCTGGCGTCCACCTTTAATAACATTGAGGGACTTGTAGACAATTAAAGTCCTCGACACGGAGTTGGCGATCACTTCTCGAAAACACACAGTGGCACGGTGGAGAGTTGACGATGTTTCCAATAAAAGGCACCAGTCCATGTGCCGGAGCCGGCGCCGATTGACAAAAATTAATTGTTTAATTATACCCGTTACTCGTAGAGTAAAAGGGTATATTGTATTCGTGCAAAAGTATGTAACAGCTAGAAGGAAGCGTTTCCGACCCTATAAAGTATATATATTCTTGATCAGGATCACTAGCCGAGTCGATCTAGCCATGTCCGTCTGTCTGTCTGTCCGTCTGTCTGTCCGTCTGTCTGTCTGTCTGTCTGTCTGTCCAGAATTTCAGGGTTGATATAAGTGTCGCTTAACAGAGCGGGTTTCCAGAGTTGGTTAACATAATTTTAATTCAAACGAGGACGGAAGCTAACTTCGGCAAGCCGAAGTTTTAATACCCTTGCAGACTTTGACGAAATTGCTAAAAGTGAAAAAGTAGCGAAAGGAATAAGGTATACATAAGTAAACTAGATTTGCATCGTTTCAAGTCAATTGCTTTTATACTGCAAAAATGTCATATACAAAAGGGATACTTTCGCAGCCTTTAACAATTTTTCCTATCTCCTTTAAGATATAGACTTCCGAGCGGCAAGCGCTTTTACCCTAATCAAGATATGCGTAAATAAATAAGAATTGGAAAATTTTATGTTAGTAGCTTACACACTGCGCGAAATATTCTGATAATCATCAAATTTGGACCGATTTCACCCTATTGTTCCTATGGGAGCTATAGGATATAGACGTCCGATCGGCACGCGCTTTCACCTTGATCAATGTATGCATAAAAAAATAGGATTTGGAAAGATTCATGTCAATAGCTTGTATACTGCGTGAAATATCCTAAAAATCATTAAATTTTAACCGATTTTACACTTTTGTTCCTATGGGAGCTATAGGATATAGACGTCCGATCGTCACGCGCTTTTACTCTGATCAAGGTACGCATAAAAAAATAAGATTTGGAAAGATTTATGTCAATAGCTTCTACACTGCGCGAAATATCTTCCATTCTTGCAAGTTATATCCGATTGTTCCTATGGGAGATATAGGATATAGACATCCGATCGGGGCGGTTTTCAAACTTGATCTGCGTACACTTGTTTTAGGACGACTGTGAAAGTTTCAGATCGCTAGCTTTTAAACTGAGCTCGCAAACGGTATTGAAACAGACGGACAGACGGACAGACGGACGGACGGACGGACGGACAGACGGACAGACGGACAGACGGACATGGCTATATCGACTCCCCTATTGATCCTGATCAAGAATATATATACTTTATAGGGTCGGAAACGTCTCCTTCACTGCGTTACAAACTTCTGACCAAAATTATAATACCCTCTACAAGGGTATAAAAAGGGAGCCGTTGAAGTGTTTTCCCGAAATAGTTGTGAAGATTTTTACTTGTTAAACCTTTTGCAGCTGCCACATTTTTGGAATATTTGTGGCTTTATTGCTTAAATATTGTTTTTGCGTAAGTTAAGCGGTCTAGTCTTGTTCAAACGGGCGACTTATTTTGTATCAATAGACGACTGAAGATAGAGACTTATGCCTTTTTGTAAAATTAACGTTTTTTTCAATTGTTTTTTATTCGCTTTACTGTTACTCACACTTTGATAAAGGGCCACAATGTACATTAATTGAAACTAACACACATCCAGAGTAAAGCGGATTTTAAACACTTAATTAGGATTTTAATTGGATAAAATATTTTAAGTGGTAGTAAGCCAATTCATTTGGCTAAGAACGGTTTATTGTTTTGTGTACAAATCTTTAAATCGCTGAACCGTTTACATTTTTAGTTTCATTAAAAGCTATGGCGTGAATTATGTGTTTACAATAAGTATTTCTATGATTTAACTTATCTAAGCTTTCGCAGAAAACTTGTATTTTTCCAACTTATACTTATAATCTATACCTAATTTTAATAATAGAACCGAGGTGACCTAATATCACACCTTACATTGAAAATCTGTGATGGTTCGATCCGATGGAAAGGTATTGTAAGATTTGAGAAACTTTTAATTTATTAGATCTGGTTATATTGTTTTTTTGCTTATAACTTTGTTTCAATTTTTTAATGTTCTCTTCACGAGACTAACAAAAAGTATTTAAATCTTAAAAACCAGTATTATTTCAGTTTATCTGAACTTATTTTACAAGTTCCTAATATTTATTGCTGGATGGGAAGGTCGTTACGACCACTAACCATACAACATATAGACTGGTCATTTCATACATCGAAAATGGACACAAAAATTCTTTTGCGGGAGGCCCCACGGCTCATAGCGGCAGGCCCCGGACACTTCGTGTGCCTTCGGGTTTTTTGCGCTCTCATTCTTATTCTCATTTTGATGATCGAACATTCATTGCACGAGTTCGGTCGTTCAGTCGCAGAGACGCGCATTTTGAAGAAGGTTGCGCCTGCACTTGAATTGGTCTTTATATGTATGCGTGTTCATGCATTCTCATACAGGGGTGCATGTGTGCGATCATTTCATTTCGATGCAGCAAGAATATTTGTCTTTTGCTACTTTTCAGACTTGGCGTATTCACTATTGGGTTAATGATAAAAATAAGAATATTATATGTTATAGAATATTTTTTAATATTTCAGCATATATTTCATTTTGGTTTACAAATTTAAAACAGTGGTAGCAGAAAAGTGTTTTTCATATATGTATGTACACATGCCAGAAAAAGTATGCGTACAAACATGTCCAGCAACTTTAGAGTTTAAAAAAACATGTTGAAAAAATTCTTACAAATTTAATTTTTATTTTAACAGATAGTACATTTATTCACCTTTCGTTTGATGTATCTTAACCCTTCTAAGACTTCATAATTTTCCTAATATTTATAAAAATGTACAAAATGGCCTGATTTTGCATCAGAAAAAGTATGCTTACAAAGACAAAAATCAAAAGGAAACTCCATATTTTTGGCAAAAGGACTTGAATTTTATAGGAAGTCTTTCGTTTTAGGAAATCAACCAACCGATTTGGCATTGACTGGACCAATTTCGTTGTGTCCTCCACCGATATTTTATTTCATTCCTAGACAATCACTTTTTTTTTAGCATATCCTTTGATGTAATGGTGTGCTGGCGGATCCTGCTCTCTTGGACCTCCCACAACTGCTCAATGGGATTGAGATCTGGGGACTGCGATGGCGAATTTACCTGGTTTTTCACATTATAGAGCACCCAAGGCTTCGTATTCATGGCACAATGCTATGGGTCGTTGTCCTGTTGGAACCAGAAGTCATCCTCCAGTCCTAGTTTCGTGAGGCAACTCCAATTTCCAACTCCACTGGCCGCCATACATACCCAAACCATAATGCCACCACCACCGTGCTTAACGGTTGGGGCACGGTTTTGGATGGTTTTGGTTCTGGAGAATTCCATTTTTTTGATTTTGTTGACTTGATATGAATGGTTTCTTCCGGGCAGTACGGCTGTTATAGTCTTCATTCTTAAAAATTTTGCGAACACTCATCATGATGATCGTTATTATACTTTTCCTTAATATCCTTTGCCATTTGGAAGGTTGTTGTGCTTGGATTTATTTTTATTGTCTTCAAAACGCTTCTCCTCCCACGCTCAGAAAGTTTGGTGGTCTACCAGAGCGGGGTTTTGACCCACAGGAAATAAATTGAAATTTTCAAGGACTCTTTGTACAGAGCAGTGTGCTCTGCCAACTATCCCACCAATTTACCAAATAGTTTTCCCTTCATCACGTAGTTTTACTATGACTTTCCTCAAATCATGGTCAATTTCTTTATATTTTCCCCTACTATAAAAAAACCGCCAGGTTACAACACACTATGGGGAATTTGCCCGATTTTTTGGAATAAATTAATAACTCGAGAACTATGTAACATATTTCAGTAAGGGTTTTTATAGTGTTCTACATACCTATACACACCTGTTGGAAAAGTGAAAGTTTCCCCCCACCAAAACCCAATTTTTTATAACAAATTTAGCTCTATATGCTCTTAATTTTCAATTTCAATGTTGTACAAAAAATCATAGTCGTTTTCTTCTTCATAATTATCAACATCTAGAGACTCGTCTCCAGGTTCATATTCGCATAATAACAATTGAATGACTTCTGATGGAAGAGCAAGCAGCTTATGTTTTCGGACGCGCTTCTTCAAATTCATTGATGAAATGATGGGGTCTGAAGTAACCATGGCTCTCTGAAAACATCTGTAAAGTTGGAGATTCGACTGTGGGATCAACTTTCTTGCTAACAAAAGTGAATTCGCCATTTTTTTTTTTCTCGAAGACCCTTTTGCTTATGCAAAACTTCCAGCAGGGCTGCGTTTTTGATCAAGAGATTGGTTTCCAAAAAATTAAATTACGCGAAAAGTCGCACTAAGCGCACGATGAGACAATATGTTCTGAATTCGCAATTAATCACTCTACAACATGGATATAGTCACTTACTGAACAAAGTTAAACATTTTTTTAAAACTCTATTGAAAGTTTAACTTTCTTTCCAAAACCCAAACGAAAACATCACCTGCTACATTTACAAATTGTTAAAATTGGACGCACATATTAAGCAATGTATAAGTATTTTTACACAGAACATAACTTGAGAATTGGTAATCATTTCAAATTTGACTGTCTTACGTCATTTTTTTGCGGAGATAATGATTTGAAAGTGAGCTTCAAAGTTAAGCAAAATGTAAACAAACCATGTGCGCTTGCAACAGCTGGCTTTAACAGTTGGTATTTAAATACTAGACTTTTAAGTTAACATTTGCGGTATGTTACCAAACAGCTTGATGTTTTCTTAATACATTAAGGCAGGCTTGCACCTTGTGAAGTCAAAAAAATCAAATTTTTTTTTTTGCAGTTTCGGATACATACATGTTTTAATTTTACTCTCCTAAAATTTCAAGTCGAAATCTCTTGAATTACGAAAGTTATCGGCCGTTTGGTGGACCGGTGTCAAGCGCGTTGCCATTATAGTGAAAATTTTCAAACGCGTTTTTCTCGAAACCATGTTTTCCGAGTTGGCGGAAGTCGTACAAGCCGCAAAAATTGAGCAATCGTCATGAAATTTTTTATACATGTTCCTCAGAAGTATGTGCATGGTATAGACTAGGATCTTTTGAAAATATTAAAAATTGTTTATTAAAAAAATAATGAGTAACGAAAAAATGAGGAAAAAAACGATTTTTTTTCCAAAGCTCATAATTTTTGCATTTTTTATGTTTTTTCAATTATCCTAGTTCAAGCCATGCGAGCAAGTGTACAGATTAAGAATATATTCGTTTTTTGCGGGTTTCAGATTATTTCTTAAAATTTCAAAAATCCGCCATGAGGACGAGTTTTTCGCGGACATGCCGCCATTGTTCGGTACTCCCCCTCCCCCTTCGCTTGGATCGCACTCAAAAAATTTTGTGTAGCTTCAATAAACTGTACCCTACAACTGGCTTAAAAATTTTATTCCCACACCTACCATACTTTCCAAGAAATAAATTCCAGAAAAAAAATCAGGTTTTGGGCGCCAACAAGGTGCAAGCCTGCCTTAAAAAAAAAAGGAAATCTGCATACTTCTAAAAAATACATTTATTTCAAAAAATCGGGCAAATTATGCCAGATTTGATTACAAACATGTAAACAAACTTTGATTTACAGTTATCAATGCCAAAACTGCAATTTAAACGCTTTTAATACCGTCCTTTTTCTTTTATTTTTTTTGTACCCATACTTTTTCTAATGCGAAATCGGGCCATTTTGTACATTTTTCTTAATATCAGAAAAAGTTTAAGTGTTACAAATTTAAGAGTTACACCAAACGAGAGGTGAATAAATGTGTTATCTGCTAAAATAAAAATTAAATGCTTAAGATTTTTTTCAACATGTTTTTTTAAACTCCGAAGTTGCGGGACATGTTTGTACGCATACTTTTTCTGACATGTGTATGTATTCCAATTAATATAAATCAATCCACTGAGATTGGAACAGGGCACATCGCAGTCGGTGTCTGCGCTTAGTGATTGAGAAAACTTCAAACCAAATCAGCTTTGGTTGTTGTTCTGCGAGCGGATGGTGCCTGCATACCCTACCGACGATTGAATTTTAGGGGTGGGGACAGAAACATCGTTCCGAACGTACCACGGTGCACCGGTGATTGCGAAAGTAAAAATTTCGAACAATGCAGCTTTTGGGGCCTGACGTTTTAAGGCTAGTTGCATTCTTGTTAAAAATACGCGTCGAATGACCAATGGTCCGTTCAACAGTTATTAAAAAAAATTTATTGTTACTCATTAAAAAAAAGTTGTTTGCGTGTTGACATGCATAAAATTGGGAGTTTAGGGTCCTAAATCACTGAAAACTCTAGCTTTCTCTCACTAAATTTTAAAATAAAATTTCACAAAGTTATAAAATGTTATAGTTTTTTGCCTTTAAAGATTTTTTTCTATTTTCGACAGAAGCAGAAACAAATCCTTTAACCATTCATTAAAAAGTGAATGGTCAAGAACCAACGGATACCCGTATGTTACCAGGTTCCGAAATACCCTAGTTGGCCTATGCAGTGACCAACAACGTTTGTGTCCAATCAAGCAATTCGCAAGAAAAAAAAAGGAAACTGGGGCAGTAATCAATGAATATGCGAATGAAGCGAAAAGACAGCAACCAAAATTCAGAACTGGGCAAGTAAAAGGGAAATGGTAAAGCTAAGTAGTTACATTTAGATGGAGTGCTCCGATGACCCGGAAGCCCAGCCAACAGTATTAAAGGCCCATTATTCATGGCAGTACCGTTGCGTGTCACTATCCCTAAAGATTATAAAATGAAAGACCGATTTTTAAGGGGATACGGCCACAGCCCAAACCGTAAGAGCAAGAGCAGCCAAATTTTTTCACAGTATTCCATTGGGGGCGTGGGCGCCCACTAAGATCCGATATGCCCCCCAGTGGCCCCAAACAGCTCCAACATCCATTATTCTGAGCAAAAAAAAGTTGATGTATTTAAGCTTAACTTCTAAACTGGTTGGAATTTCGATATTTGGTTTTTTCCGAATTTTAGGTTTTGAAAAGGGCTAATTAGAAATCTAAAAGAAATTTTGATATCCCCCATAATTTGGGGCCTACATTTAAAATTAACTTTTCGATTTAAAAAATCTAAACCGCTGCTCCGATCAAGATGAGTTTTCGCTCAATAGTTATTCTATGGCCCAAATGCTTAAGTTTAATTTTTCAAGTTTTTAACATTTTTTTAAGTATTTTTAACGAATTTATTTAGATTTTCTAAGTCATTGCGTTGCATTTTGCGGGAGCCTGTCGAGAGAACGAAACCCAGAAGCCAAGAGAGCGACGGCCGAGAGAGCAACAGCCAAGAAAACTGATGAGGGGGAGGGGTAGTGCTGCAGGGAAAGAGGAGGGGAAAGAGGCAATTTAAGTTAAATTTGTTTAGGATTTTAAAAACTTAAACTGCTGCTCCGATCAATATGATTTTCGATCAATAGTCAGTCCTGTGGATCAAATGCTTAGGTTTTATTTTTCATTTTGTAGCAGAAGTAAGAGCCTTGTTTAATTTCCACCATGGAAGAAAATAGAAAGTTACTACAAATTCTGTAAGCAAAGCCAAAATGTTTCCAAGTTAAATATTAATCTTAAGATTCGAACTTTTGACCAAATACGTATGTACATATGTATATTTGGATACATACATGTACATACATACAATGTGTTTATGTTTCTATTCGAAAGTAGATAATGTGCTTAAATACAAATAAAATGATTTATTATACCCGTTTATCGATCAAATGTGGAATCTGAAAATAATACGTTACTTTGCTGTTTTTGTATTGGATGCCAATCTTTTACTGTGTGTACAAAGGTTTTCGTTTCATTCAAAACAAGAAATTTGAAAACAACAAATTCCAATTTACAAACAAGTATACATATTTGTGCGCAAATTAAAATTGCATTGATAACATTGTAACTGATAAAAAGTATACTAGCTCACGACTTTTACTTGGATCACTTTCATTTATTATATAGCTCTGCCAGTATCCTTCTGATTCTCTCTCTTGAAGGATCTTCTACAAAGGTTGTTTACACAAAGGTTTTCAAAAAACGCCCAAATAAGAAATAAGAAAGTCCTGACAACCCAATTTCCTAACTCTAAACTAATATTAAGCGAACGAGCAAACAGTTGTATACAATACAGTTTTACAAAGCGTTGGGGGCTGAGATGGGTGAAATATTTCTTTTGGATGCACCTGGAGGGACCTTCTTGACAAACTTATTGTTGGCAATTGATGGTTTAGAAGTCTCCTATAAATCGGTCGACTCTGTTCCTGATGCTGATAATGCTTTTCATTACCCTATTGATTATTTTTAAATTCTTTGAATCCTCCAGGAATTCCTCAGCATAATCTGTCTCTTAGGATTGGAGCACACGTAATGTTATTGCGAAATTTAAGTCCCCCAAAGTTATGCAATGGGACACGATTGCAGATAAAAGGTCTTCATAAGAATGTAATCGAAGCAACAGTATTTACGGGGTGCGCGAAGGGGGAAACAGTGTTTATACCCAGGATCCCATTAATACCATCCAGTCTGCCGTTTAAGTTTAAAAGGCTACAATTCCCTCTAAAAGTTTGCTTTGCAATAACTATAAATAAATCGCAGGGGCAGACTTTGAAGCTGGCTGGACTAGATCTTAGAGAAGATTGCTTCTCTCATGGACAATTTTATGTCACATGCTCTAGAGTTAGCTCTGCCAGTAGCCTTATTATTCTCGCTCCTGAAGGATCTTCTAAAAATGTTGTTTACACAGAGGTTTTAAAGTAATCATATTAATTAACATTATTAAACCTAGAAAGTTTCAGTGGAATAGGTCTAATTAGAGTTACCACATTAAAAAAAACGCACCAATTTCTCTACCTCAGGGGTGGTGTGGAAATGGGAAAGTCTTGACAACCGTACTCAAAACTAATTTTAAGCGAACGAAATCGCGCCGGGTACAGCTAGTTTAAATATATAATCGGATCTATCCTGGTGGCTTCGAATTGTTCAGCCGGATTCGAAGAAATTTTGTTATTTTGTATGTACTTAAACTTGTACGTCTGCATAAGTGTATATGAGCACGAATTGAATTAGTCCAGAACGATGTCCACGGATGTCTACAGAAAATTCCCTGTTATCCAAGAATGATACGATATGATTCCAGAGTCCCTCAGGCAAAAGCGGCATTAGGTTAAAGAATAATCCGTCGTGCCAAACCCTGTCAAAGGCCTGTCGAGCGTCAAGAAAAACAGCTGAACAGTATTTGGTCTCTTTGAAAGCACACAGAACATGGTTACCTGCTCTGTGCACTTGCTCGATAGCACACCGTCGACTACGGAATCCAAATAGGAGGCTTATAAGTGCGTATTTGAAGGCGTTAATAGCTGAAAGCCTAACAAGTAGGATTTGCTCAAAAATCTCGGGCGGCAAGGGCCTTTCCTTCCCAAAGGAGAGCCCCAACGTAGAGGTTGTTGCCTGAACTTGTTGGTTTGTTGCAAATTTAAATGGAGTGAATCCATTTTAGGATCATCTGAAAATAGTTCAGAAATCTCAGAATCACTTGATTTGGGTGGGAATCAATTGGAGGCGAAATAGCTGGCTTCGGATTTATTCCGGAGTCAGTCAGAGTTATTTGAAATGAAGTCTTGGCTCAAAGTTATTTATTTAATGGGTAAGGGCCCCTTTATATTCTGCTGTATAACTTGCTCGAAAGGTAAATTCCCGGACAATCAAAGATGCTGAATATGTGCTGGATGGCTATATAATATATTTAGTTGATGCTGGTGATGTGATGACAATGACAGTAAAAATTGAGACGCTTTTTGAATTATTCAGTGGTTTTATTACAAAGATCACCCTAGTGTTCCTAGATGCCGACTCAGCATAGCCGCCTTTGGGGACCGTGCCTGGATCCATTGATTGCCGGCGTGGTGAGTTATGCTCATTTTGCAATCGTCAGCATTTTCCAATGATGCGCGGGCGACCATACAAGCGTTTCCGTACAGATAAGTTCCTCAGTCTTGTTTTGGATTCCTTTAAATAAAGAGCACTGGAATATTACTTCGGCCATTGTCATTATTATATTTGTATTCGCTTACTGAGCCATCCTACAGTCACCATGTCATCCAGCGGCCCCAACAGCCGCTCCTGCACCAACTGCATGGGCAACACCGCCATCTCCACAACACCGGCCGGCTACACTAAAACATAACAAATACTATGCTCTATTTGCAGTGATTGAAATATGGATACAGAACACCTTTTTCGTAATATACACATTTATTACTCAATAGCTTTACAATGGTTTATACATTTTTTATTTATATAGTTAGCTACCGACCTTAAGAAACGCACTATTTACCTGCTATCGATCTGAAGGACGCCTCTAGCAAACACCCCTGGAGACCAAAAAGCGTTTTGTTCACTTTCAAGCCGGGCACTGTACACATAAATGAATTTCAGATTGTTCAACCTTGAACACAAAGAATGTTCCGTGTAATGGATAAAACAATATCAGCCACTCTAAAAGAATACGCATTTTTGGATCTATATAACCTATTTGTGTTAATTTAGATTCTAAGAACTCCATTTGTCAGCTGCAAAAGAAAAAGCATACTAATTTTGCCGTAAAATGCCAATTTATGGGTGGTAGATGAGTAAAAGCTTATTAGCTAATAAGCTAATCTTCGGTCTATAAGAGTTTCCCCAGCCGAGCACCCCCAAGCTAATGTCAAGGTATGACTGGATGGTATTTCATTTAAACTTAGAAGAAAGCATTTGAAGCGTTAAAAATCCGCAATGGTTTATGTAGGGTGAGAAAAACTACAGGCTGATGGGTCGCATCAGTGAACTTAAGTGCTACTCGGTTATTCCAAGTATAAATATGTTCCGAGCCTACGTAAGGCCGACAATGGCTGTTAAAGAAGATTGTGAAAGCCCGTGAAAGCTGCAAGGTAGACTAGACCGCATTTCTAAAACGAACGGGCAGGCCAAAGGTTGATCAATTTTGAGGAAAGAAAATCCGCTCCGTCAATTTAAATTTTCATCTTTTTCATCCGCGTGAAACAATGTCAGCAGGAATTTTGCTTGCTGCTCGGCTACTCCAACACCAACGAAATAATTCAGTGTGGAGGAATGCAAACTTGTTAGTAGGCCTTCAATTGAACTTGCATGGTTGGAAATCCAGTTGGCCAATTGTAGCCCAGCAAACTGACTTTAGAAGCCTTTCGACCTAGTTCGATCAGAGATTCGATTTTTTTTTTTTGCAATTGCTTAATATATATTATTATTAATTCATTATGAAGCATAATTTTAAATTCAGCTATATCCATTAAGTCAGGAATTACTACAGGCTTATGTTCATGATTAAAATTTCAACAATGTGATTATTATTTAATATTTTAGTGTTGAAAGCATCGATTTTGGCAAGTATACTAGTATCTATTAGATTTTGAAAATCAAATGTTAATAACCGAAGACGGTGTTTTCGTAATGGCAATTCTTGATCTGAGAAAGCTGATTTTAGATCATCAGATAGAGATTTTATTTCTGAAAATAATTTGGAATTTGTACAAAATTGGTTGTTATTATTTTTGACTAAGTAAATAAATATTATTTATTTATATACCTTTTTATCGAGAATGTAATAATATGGATAAAATCATTTTTATTATTTTTAAGTCGTAAGATATTTCCCATTGAAGATTCTTATTTGCGTTTTTGTTTATATCCTCTGATTCTAATATTATTATTTCTGTGACGATCCTGCCTGACGGCTAGGCCTCCATAATCGATATAATCAATATTTATTTAAGTTTAATATTATTATAATCATTAGTTTGTAAGAGAAATGAAATGAAAAATTATTATTTATGAATTGGAAAGCGAACTGATGGGATTTTCGGGTATAGAACCAAAATAGGTCATGTGTAGTTAAACTAGACAAAAATGCTAAACCGATCTCTTTTTTTGAAATTGCTTTGCTATTTATTTATTGAATCTTCTCCTTTCGGATACTAACAATAAGTGGTATAGTAATCTAACTAACAGTCATATGACTGGTACTGAGTAACGCGGCCCTGAGAATTATTTCTGGGTTGGAAGGTCGTTGCGTTGAAGGCGGGTTCTGCTGGAAACCCGAGACAAGCCTGTTGCGAGATGATTTGGGTGCACGGGAGTTTTTGTTTGTAGGTCGTCTTTTGTTTGTCAATTTCATCTTTTACTGATGCCGTCTGTAGAAGTTTTGGTTGCGAAAAAACAACGGCCCCCCAGTAAAATTTTTAAGATTTTTATTTTGCGCGCTGTATGATGTCAAAGCTGCTGCTGCTCGCGTTCCCCCATAGCTGGGAGCCATATGTCCAGATAGGCTTGAGTTGTAGAGCACGACCTTGTAGTCCAGACGCAGGGGCGATCGAATGTTTAATATCCAGTGGGAGCTGCTGGCTCTTAGTTTTAGATGTAGTTTCTTGCATTCGATGTGTCTTCTCCAAATTAGTCATCTGTCTAGGTGGACGCCGAGATACGTTACTTCGTTGACTTGGGGAATAAGCATACTATTGAATGATAGTGGATAGTGATAGTGCCTGTTGAGAGTAAACGTCATGTGTTGACATTTTTGTTCATTTATTTTAATACGCCAATTGAGAGACTATCTGCACCTCTCAACTACGATGGAGTGATTGGCTAGTTGTGTTGTTGCTCGGCTTGGGCTCTTCGGGCGACTTAGGATTGCAGTGTCGTCAGCGAACGTAGATGTTGTTAGCTGCATATTCTTGCGGGACTCCAACTTCCATAATGTAGTCGTCAAATGTTGTTGTGTTGGACCTTACTGCGAAAAAGCATCAGTGGAGCTTTCGATGTCCGCTTCGATGTTGAGCTGCGGGGTTAGTTCGATGTGTGAACTTACATACTTTTTATTTTTTAGCCAGTTTTTTCTGTGCGATGTCAGTCTCTGGGCGTGATCCGTAGTTTCTGGGGTTTGAAGAAGAGTTACTAGGACTGGCGAATGGTCAGATGAAAGGTCCGAAAGCGCTTTGGCGCTTATTATATTGCGTGGAATGTTTGCGTGGAATGTCACCGCAAAATCTATTAAGTCTGGGACCTTTCTGGGGTCTGCGGCCAGTATGTGTGGCTACCTTGAGAAACATAGTCCAATTTGTTGCTCAGTTTTATAATTGCATTATATAATTGCCTTCCTTTGGGAGTCACGAGTCGTGATCCCCGGTTATCAGCATTACAATCTCCTGCTGCTATGAAGCGATCTCCAAGTAAGTTGTAAAAATCCATGAATTGTCCTTCAGTAATTGTAAAGCGAGGCGGGCAGTAGTCAGCGGCTATGGAAAGGGGCCCGCTATCTGACTGCACTTTGATATACGTGGCCTGCAAGTAATTAGTTGCAAACCTTTCGTGAAAGTGGTGTTTGATGAGTTGCCTGATTAGGATGCCGGTTCCGCCATGGGCTTTACCGTCAGGATGATCTGAGCGGTAGAAGGTGTTGCCTCTTATTTGGAAATTGTATTTGTTTGTGATGTGCGTCTCTATCACTAGCATAATGATTTTCATTCAGGAACTGTGTTATTTCATGTTTGTGCCGGGAAACGCCATTGGCGTTCCACATGGTTATTCGTAGATTTGCCATTATTTATTTGGACTGCTTTGCTGCAATCAACTGTAACATAATGTTTTGGTTTTGAACAAGTGTTTGCATGGTCGTTTTAATGAAGGAGATAAATTCCATCATAGCTTCCAGTGTGATTTGTGACTGTCCTGGGACCTGCTGAACGTTTTTTAGATAAGACTGGAGTGGGTTTTCTCTTCCTGTTCGAAGGGCATCGGCGTATGTCCCAAAAAATACTTCCGGCGTCGTTTTTTAGTAAGTGTATACGTTTTGAGTGTTTTGGTGGCGCGTTGTTGTCACTCATCGTATGCGGTCTTTGATCTCCTTGTAGACCACACAGCCCCTGTAGTTTGCCGTGTGATTTCCTCCGCAGTTTCCACAATTCTTTTTTTTGGGGTCTTCCTTGTTGGCAGGGCAATTAGCGGAATTGTGAAAGTCTCCACAAACTACACATACTGATCGAAGTGTTCAGTATGTTCTGGTGTGTCCATACTCCTGTCAGTTTGTACATTGCACTGGGCCGTTCCTTTTATGTGGTTCTTTCACCTTAATTCTTCGGTGCAATAGGTATTACAGGTTATAGATAGGGTGCACTTCATTTTTTTTCAAGCTTCTGCTGTCTGGCTCCAGCTCTACTTTGAAGAGTGGTTACTTTTAATGAAGTTACTAACGTTCTTTGCAGAAAAATATTCCCATTAGTGATTGGAACAACATGAAAATTTTCGTCCCCGACCAGCACAACAATTTTGTTGACCAGGGTGTTCACAAACTACACATACTGATCGAAGTGTTCAGTATGTTCTGGTGTGTCCATACTCCTGACAGTTTGTACATTGCCGGAACATGGGCCGTTCCTTTTATGTGGTTCTTCCACCTTAATTCTTCGGTGCAATAGGTATTACAGGTTATAGATAGGGTGCACTTCATTTTTTTTCAAGCTTCTGCTTACTTTTAATGAAGTTACTAACGTTCTTTGCAGAAAAATATTCCCATTAGTGATTGGAACAACATGAAAATTTCCGTCCCCGACCAGCACAACAATTTTGTTGACCAGGGTGTTCGAGCTTTTCTCCCTAATGAAAATTGGTGGGGGCCTTGGTTTTGGTTGGGTCTCCTTACCCAGTTCTGGTTGAGTTTCAGCTAGGAGGGTAAATCTGTTGTTATTGGATCTCCCGGGTAATTCGTTGTCTCTTTGGGCTCGGTTTAATTTTGGCTTATTACCCACCGCGGTGTTCTGCGGGCTAAGCTTACGCTTAATTTGGATGTGGCCCGCTTGTTAAATGGTTTTGTTTTGTCATAATTTTACTTGTCGTTATATTTGGCGCTGCAGTCGACGACATCGCAGTCGATTCCGCGGTAAGAGACGTTGCTGTAGAAGTTGTTGGTTTTGCTGCTTTGAGATTGCAGAAGTTTTACTACTGCATGTTGCTGATTTGCCAAGGGTGGATTCTGATGGTGGGGGGTTTTACATTGAGAGCTCCACGCCCTTGGAGTGGCAGTAACAGTGAGTAAAGAGGGTGACAACGATCGTGCTCTTTGTGTATCGACTGACAGTAGACGTAGACGTTTTTTGCACTTCGCTATCGCGCGTTGAGATATATGAGAAGTACCCGTCTCATCGGTACACCGAGCTTATGCGCTCTTTTTTTGGTTCGTTGGTCATTAAACTTTTAGCGTGGCATTACTATAAAATAATTTGCGCTTGATTTTATCATATCACTCATATTTTTTTATTGTTTTAGCGTCTTTTTGCCTATTTTGTAATACACCAATTTAGTTTTTTTAAATTTGATTTGGGTTTAATACATCCACTTTCTTCAACTTTTCCTGGACCTCGCGTAAAGCACGTCCGCTCTCTTCGGGGCTTATAAAATATATTTAAGATACATATCTGAACGCAGAATTTTAGCTCCATCCATTAGGAGCTGAAACGTTTTCTCATTATATGGCAGACTTATTTTGGCTAAAGTCCATAATTTACTGTGTTTGGCGGTTTAGAAAACATGATCCCTTTGGGCCAAGTTCCGTTTGTTATTATTGTCGAAGCATCAAACAATTATTTAATGGGGACAATGCAAAACTACATTATTTGTGAGTCTCTTTTACCCTATGGCCTTGTATTCATCTTTAAACGCTACAATTCCTTTAATGATAGGTTACGATTTAAATTATCTTCTAACTGGAGATAACGACGCTTAACAATGTGATAAATAAAGAATCAGGGGTAGTTTTCCTCCACTTTCATAAGCAAAGTCGACAAGATCCTGTCACGGTCGCCAATTGGTACATTTAACAAGAGAGAACGCTATAGTCGAGTGCCTCGACTATTAGATACCCGTTACTCAGCTAAACAACTTTAGATTTTGCATTAACATAATGTGAATTAGAGTGACCACAGGAAAAAAGGACAAAAAGTTCAAATTATCAATTTGAATTCGGCGATCTCAGCTTTACAGCACGAGCATCAGCACCAGCGCTGCTTTAGCGCAGGCAGCTTTTGTCCTGCACCAGACCCCCAATTTGGCTAACTCGATTTGATTTCCATAGTTCTTGGGATATAGTTCAGTATTGACAAATAAAAACCATCGAAATTTCCTTTAATAGAAATCCTTATCGAGAATTAACGTTGACTCTGTTGAGCACCTTGGCCAGCTGTTCCAAAGTCATCCGTTAGATGGCGCTACCACGGGCCATGAAAGGCGGAAATGTAGGCGCTAGCCAGGCTTAAGCGTTTAATTAGTTTTTGGGCGTTAGAGTGGGCGTGGCAAACTTTTATTATGTCAATCAATAGGTATTGACGAAACAAATACATATCAATTACAATTTTCATAATAGCATCAAAACTGTGGCCACAGCTTGTGGCTTGTGGGCGTCAGAGGGGGCGTGGCACCATTTTGAAACAAACTTGCGCTGCGTAGGAACTCCTAAAATCTACATGCAAAATGCCAATCTTCTAGCTTTTATAGTTTCCGAGATCTCAGCGTTCATACGGACAGACAGACAGACAGACGGACAGACGGACATGGCTAGATCGACTCGGCTAGTGATCCTGAACAAGAATATATATACTTTATAGGGTCGGAAACGCTTCCTTCTACCAGTTACATACTTTTGCACGAATACAATATACCCTTTTACTCTACGAGTAACGGGTATAATGAATAGAAATCATCGATCTTAAAAAAACAAATATTATACCCACTCTCGAGCAACTCTGCAGCAGGAACTCCTAAAATCTACATGCAAAATGCCAATCTTCTAGCTTTTATAGTTTCCGAGATCTCAGCGTTCATACGGACAGACAGACAGACGGACAGGCGACGGACGACGGACATGGTAGATCGCCGGCTAGTGATCCTGAAAATTACTTTATAGGTCGAAACGCTCCTTTACCTGTTATACTTTCGATACATATACCCTTTACTCTCGTACGTTATGAATAGAAATCATCGATCTTAAAAACAAATATTCCACTCTGGGAACTAACCATTGTTTTAGTTTAGATCCCAGCGTTCATACGGACAGACAGACAGACAGACAGACGGACAGACAGACGGACAGACGGACATGGCTAGATCGACTCGGCTAGTGATCCTGAACAAGAATATATATACTTTATAGGGTCGGAAACGCTTCCTTCTACCAGTTACATACTTTTGCACGAATACAATATACCCTTTTACTCTACGAGTAACGAGTATAATGAATAGAAATCATCGATCTTAAAAAAACAAATATTATACCCACTCTCGAGCAACTCTGCAGCAAACCACTCAATCGCTTTTCTGATATTTTTAGAATGGTATCTTTTGTTGGGATGCCCTCAGCGGTAACCATATTAGCTTCTTTTAATTTTGTATTAATCATAGAAATCATAGGAATTACTAAGCTGACGGTCACGTAAGAATCTCCGCTCACATTATCAGTAGCTTCTTTAAAAGGTTGTAGAACATGGCAAAAATCTGTCCGTCTATCTGTTTCTACGCGAACTAGTCTCTCAGTTTTAAAGATATCAAATTGAAACTTTGCACACACCCATCCAAAGTTTTGGCCAATCAATCCTACCTAAAAATTTCATAAGCATCGGCCAACTATATCCTATAGCTGCCATATAACTGAACGATTGGAAATGCCATAACTTTGGTGTTTTTAAAGTTAGGAAGTTGGGATTTTGTATGGGTTTTATTTTTGGCCAATCAATATAATTTACAGAATATTCTGCAAGGGTATATCACCTTCGGCTCCGCCCTTTCTTGTTTAAAAATGAAAAAGGTATATAACCCCTTAATACTGCGTTCAAGTTTAGTCGTGGCCAATTTAGCAAGAAGATTATGCACAAATAATTAGTTCAGAAAAATGAGAGCACGAACGACCATGGAAGAGCGAGAACTTGTATTAAAACATGTTAAAAACAATCATAAGGCAAAGAAAATTTGAGAAATGGTTGGACCGAGCTATGGTACAGTCCAGATTATCTTATATCGCTTTGTACGCAAAAATAAAATTTTTAAGTCCAACCGACTAGCGATGAATTGACCGGAAAAATCGCGAAAACGCAAAATTATCAGTTCCGAAAATTTCCAGTAAAGTATTTATTTATCTTAAGCTAACAAAGTATTTATTTATCTAAAGCTAACAATTAGTGTTAAACTAAGAGCTAACGGTGGTATTAAGAGCCATAGCAGCTAAGGCCTTAGACTCAGGGTTTGAGTTGGGTTGTGGGATTACTATACATAATGTTATATAATATTACTGTAATAACACGATAATTCAAGAGGTTTTAATTTAGGTATAATTTACTATGTAGCTATTTCATATTTTGTGCGTGTTTTTTTTAACTGTTTAGGAACTTTATGATATTTTGGGAGTTCGAGTTTTGTATGATGGTTATGGTTTTGGAGGAATGGGGATCGTTGCATGGTAAGAGCAGGGCAGGTACAAATAATATCTCTAATATCTATCTGCTCGTTGTTACACAATGGGAACAGGTTTGTTTTTATTCTGTCGAGGTAGTGAGCGTTAGTTAGGAATGTGTGGCCAAGTCTGAGTCGTGTGGCGATGATTTGTTCTCCTCTGTTTAGGGAAGAGTTTTTGATAGGGTTGTTATCCGCTGATTTAATTATTTCTTGGTACCAACTGGAGCTGTTTAATTGGGATTCTTTTTAGGGAAGAGTTTTTGATAGGGTTGTTATCCGCTGATTTAATTATTTCTTGGTACCAACTGGAGCTGTTTAATTTATTAATTTTAAAAAGTGGGAAATGTCGTTTGTGTTTTGGTTGGGGGTGTAAATTGGGGGGACTTTGGTGGCTGGGGAACCAAATAAGTTTAGAGAAGAATAGTTGTTGGAATAGGATAGGGGTGTACAGTTTTCATTGCATTTTGAGAGGGATGTGTTTGTTGCTAAGAATTCAATTATTAACGGTTTATGTAAATATTTAAAAATATAAAACATAAAATCAACTGCACATCACCATGATTAAACTTCAAATTTTCTAAATGAATTTAATAGTATAGATATGTTAGAACCACTATATACAATATAAGACTACGCAAAGAAATCTAAATTTAGACTAGAACAGGCATATAAAAGATCCAGATTAATGTTAGAGAGAAATAAACAAAAACAAAAAATTATTTAGGACAAAAATAGATTAAACTTTGAACTAAAAGTTAGAGATAATATATTAGAATTTTAATATACCGGCCCATATAAGGTAGAAAGTATAGAAGAAAAGGATAACATAAGAGTTTCTAATATAAAAATAAAAAGCAAATAGTGTATAAGGATAGATTTAATATATATCTTTTTTTCTAAATCGAAAAAAAATAATAAAATAAAATTTTTATTAAATAAAGAATTTTTCCAATTTCTTTATATTTTAACATCATAAAAAACAATAATCTTTAAAATATAGAAAAAAAAAGAGAAAATAAATTCATTTTACTACGATATTTTTCAAAAGGAGGGAACTGTAGTATGCATATGTCGTTGTAGCGAGTAGCCACTGTACCAATTGGTGTCATTGTGTTAAAATGCACTTGCATAAACATAAACAACCGGTCGTTAAACTCAAGTGCTTGTATGAAACACGTCAACCAAAATACGCCTCAGAGCCAAACATATGGAAAGCGCTAGTGTCAGCATATTCTTATGGACCAGTTTATATATCACTTTTGGCATTTTAGCAAAATCTTTATTTAATTTCACAACTCCAAATGATTGGTGGTAACACTTCAGCCAACATATCGATCTTCGATGACAATATCGATTAGAAATAAATTCACGATCGTAAATGCACATAACCAACGGACGTAAGGTCGGACAGAGAGACAGACCTGGCTAGATCGACTCTCCTGGTGATGCTGATCAAGGTTCCAACCTTGTCTCCTTTTCTACATAGCAAACTATTGCCGATAATTATAGTCCGTCGGCTTGCTTCTCGTCCAACGGACCGATAAATAAAAATAGATGTTAAAGTACGCTGAAAAATTTAAGATCTAATTTTGTGTAATAGTCACAGTAGAGTCAAGATTTGAGATTTGAGACAAAAGTCTTTTAATCAGAACAAAATACTCTAAAAGCCCTCATGCAAATCATATTAAGATCTACATTAATTTAATATTGCGAGGATATAATTTCAATCTAATCTATTTGGCAAAGAAAAGTTGGGCCATCCTACCAAGTTGGGGCTATCAAGCTCACCACGAACAAGGTTTTAAATGAAAACAATACCAAGCATCGCTCTACAATTGGCTAGGAAGGATAAATAAAATACCAGTAGTCTATTTGAATAAAAAGGTAATTAAAGCGAAAGGTAGACAATTTTGTTGTCCTGATTGAATGCAGTCAGTAGGTATTCCGCATTGTGAACGGGAGACTCATTTTCCAGAATCGGACAGACTAGCGAAATAAATAAACTCTTAGTGACATCAAATTCACTAAGGAACGAACCATCTGGCCTTATTAACCATGGACCTAAAACAATCAGAAAACTATAGTTTTGGGTACAAAAGGACGCCAAGATCGCTTACAAGAGTGATTTTATTTTGCATCAGAAAGTCGTTGATTTTTCGGACTTTTCATTTATAACGGTACCCGTGTCGATTGTCGCTTAGATTTTAGGATAATATGGATCTTTAGGTTGCGTGAGTGGTGCTACCCAAGACAAAAACACACTTTCAGGATTTAAAACAAAACACAAATCAAGTGAATTCGAGCAGGAGTTACTTAAGAAAACTATATGTCAAGCAGGCCATCAATAAAATCATTTTGTGCTATAGATAGATAGTAAGACATTCGATCCATCCTCTGTGGACTAGTAAAATAAATAAACAACATTTTCCCTTGTTCTGTGGCGTTCTGTTGCGTCTAAATATGGGTCGCTTTCTGCAAAAGGGTATGCTTAATGTATAGTACAAGAGTATTTTGATCAACAACGTGTCAAATTTCAGGTAAACATCGGATATCCATCACACTCAGTGCGTCAAGTACAGGGCAGGAATGCGATTGAAAAGGATTTTGCACCTAAAAGGCAATTTAATAAACAAAAAGACTAAAATTTCCGAAGTCTGGAAGTAGTTCAAAAGGTCCGATGACAAAAAGCTTGTAAAATGCGGCAAAGAATATAAAACAAGCGAAAATACGTCGAACTTAAATGACCATGTAAAGGAAATTGGTAAGCCAGATTCTAGCCATCCAGCTACCTTTGTAGATACTGACGACATTGCATCTACAAGCAGCAGCTGTACATCGAGTATGCACTCATTAGCTTCATACTCTAATAGAGCCGTCTTGAACTCAAAGCGTAAAGCGACATGGGCAAAGCCTTAACTGAGATTATTGCTAAGGATTTACAGCCATATAATATAGTGGAAAATTAAGGATTTATATATATATTCGTATTCCAGGTTAATTACACTGACCTTCCCTCACTTAAAAAACTGTTTTTTAAGAACTTGTGTATGCCTGGAACATCTGTGGAATCGGAAAGAGTTTTCAGCAAGGCGGGCCAAATCGTTTCAGAGAGACGAACCAGGCTCAAGGAGGAGAAAATTAATTTTAAATAAAAATCTTTTGTTTAAATAAACAATTGCTTACAAAAAAATTTATATTTATTTTGGATGATATTATCGACGACCATTAAATGACCATCGACGACTATCGATGGTTCAAAATGTACTATAGTCGAAAATCGATGCCACCCACTATCGATAATTCTCCACCTCTACTGTGGACCAGGTATATTAAAGTCTCCTATAACTACCACCTGATCCCTATTGGAAAGCTTATTTGCAACATAATTGATAACGGAAAGGTGACTTAAATACTTAGAAAGTTCAGACAACGGCAGAATACATGAACAAGTTATGTATACAGAGTTAAATTCCTCAAAAAATAACTCCTCTAACGTAAGGCTTGAATCCAGTCCAATTAAGAATCCATCTTCCCGTCTAGAGGGACGGTTATACCTATATATTGCGCACTTACCTGGAAAATCTTCCGAGCTTAAGATCTTCGGCTTCACCAGGTTTCTGTGAACACGATACTCTGATATGCAAGGAAAGGCTTTCAGAACACAATTTAGTTAGCTTTAGTTAGAAAGAGGTTAGAAGTGAGTTTTTTGAAGATAATACGTTTGTTTGGCCTCGACTAGGAAGTTTCACTCCCACGGGGCCCTCCATATTTTCTGGCCAAAAGGCGACAGAGCATTGTGAGGAGTTAAATAACTCCTCACAAATAAATGAGAGTTTGGAGGAATTCAGCTGGTGAGAGTTTGGAGGAATTCAGCTGGTGAGAGTTTTGAGAATACAGCTGAGAAACAGGTTGCTGAGGTCCTTAAGGCATCACGCGGCTAAGTCCAGGCGCTTTGTTCTAATTGTAATCGCGACTTGAGCTTGGCGTATTGCTCGGCGAGTCCGACAGAAGTGTATAAAAAGAGTCCTCCGACAAAGAACCGTGGGCTGGGAAGGGAAGTTGTCCAGAACCAGCTGCCGTGCGAAAACAATTGCCTTATCGAATTCCGGCGTACGCCTGAACCGACAGGCGAGAATTGTGCAGGCCCTGGTGCGACTAGCCAAGAAGGTCGCGCGTCCGAACCACGGGTGTCTCGAGAGGCGTATGCGTCGAGAGCACAGTAGTTCACCGCCAGAGTCCTAGACGGGCAGCTAACCGAATCCCGAGAGCCAAAGACCCGCTGCACCTAGTCTCACAAGAGCACGCGGACAACGGAGCCAGGATTCGCGCCGCAAGCAGAGCGAGGACATCGAGGACACGAGAAACGACGAGCAGTCATCGCAGGCCCAGCAACAACCAAGCTACACTCCGACGTATCCAGTCCACGGCTAAGAGGCGAGGGCGGAAGCGTTCGTCTTGAACCTAGCGTCCTGCCACAGGGATTGCATTGGCGGCCTTCCGGCGTATGCTTGAACCGTCAGGTAGAAACTGTGTAGGCGTCTGGTGTGACCGGCCGGGACAGATCCAGGGACAGGAGGCTGTGGCTGCGAAAGGCGTACGCTTTGAGAGCCCAGTGCCTGTTCACCCTAGTCTGGGAACGGTGACGCATCCCTAGACCCTCAGAAGCCCCGAGGCCAAAGACAGCGGAGGCGTTACGGAACAGCGAGCAGCGAACAGCGAGGCAGCGGAGAGCGACGGTGGAGCGACCACAATTCTTCAAGGGAGGCGTTGAGGGACAAGTCGGCGAATAAAGATCTTTGTAAATATCCCAACCTTCTGTGCGTTCTCACTAGACAATCGGGCGGTCACGTTTATATAAATTTGGTGGGACGAACAACACACATCTTCTGAGCTAGCCGCACGATACTCGTAGCGAGCAGACCATAAAAATCAGTTCGTTACATCTGGCGCCCAAAACGTGATTGTCCGGTCGGTGAGAATCAGCAAATAAACAGAAAATGGGGAAAGGATGGATATATCTCCTCAAGAAAGAGGATTTCGCCAAAATAGGAGCCAAGTTAGGCATCACTTTGGTGGGAAGAACGGATGACATGAGGAAAGCCCTCTCAGAGTACCTAACGAGGAAAAAGGATGACCCAGGAGTAGCAAAGATCTGGGCTGAGCTGGAAGAGAAATACGACGATAAGCCAGGCCCAACAATCAAGTTGCTGAACCCTGACGCCGAGGAGCTCATAGCAAGTCTTGGAGTGGACAGCATGAAGGAAGCTGGCAGGAGTCGAAACACAAGCCAAGAAAGAAAATCAGGGCAGCAAAGACCTAGCACACCAGATTACGCCAAAGTCGCAAAGCAAGTGAGAGAATGGTCGTTCAAATTCGATGGCACAGAGAAGCCTCTGGAATTTCTAGAACAGGTGGAGTGGTCTGCGAACACGTACGGTCTGAACCTAAACATGATCCCACGTGCAATGCCAGAGCTGTTGCAAGGCAAAGCTCTGAAATGGTTTATTTCAAACAATAAACATTGGAGGACATGGGGAGATTTCAGCGAAAGTTTCCAGACATACTTTCTGCCGAGAGGGTTCTTCTCGAAGTTGGCAGACAAGGTGAAACAGCGAAAACAAGGTTTCAGGGAACCGTTCAAAGCTTACATGGTGGACATGCAGACTTTGATGAGGCCACTCGGGTACTCGCCAAAGGAGACCCTAGAAATAATCAAGGACAACTGCACACCAGACCTGAGAATTTCACTAAGAACGTACAAAGTGGATGATCTGGACACATTAATGATCCTGGCTGACGAATACGAAAAACTAGACAAAGAGCGAGAAGAATTCGTTCACGAACACAAGTTCTCTCGGAACAAAATCGCAGCACCACTACAAACTACATGCAGGAGATGTCAAGACAGCACGGTAAACCAAACAACGTCCTACGGCCAGTGGACACCGGCCAATGTAACACAACAAAGGCGGCCAACGAACACGTTATGGAGACCACCAAACACCACTCAGGTGGCACGCAACCCAATGCCAAGAGCCACCAGTGCACAGACCCACATAGTGAACCCACAGGAGGCATGTCGCCGTTGTGGAGGACACGACCACTGGGCACGAGGATGCAGAAACCAAAGAGTACTGTTCTGCTGGGTGTGCGGCAAAGTTGGCATCAGGAGCGTAGAGTGCTGCCGAAGGTCGGGAAATGGGCAGCGATCCCAGTCGCAGAGAGGCGCACAGGGGTCGCGAAGTGCCTCCTCTCCAAACTAACTGGCAATTTGATCGAGGAAGAGCAGCAGTTATCCGCGTACGTTGAAATCGGAGGCGCCGCATTCAAGGCCACAATTGACACGGGAGTAACGTCAAGTTTCATCAACGAGGAGCTAGCGGATAGACTGGCTGACAAAGGAAGGATCACAAGGACAAGACGGCAAGTTAGGTTGGCGGACGGCAGATGCAGCAGAATAAGCTCACAGCTCGAGATCACGGTGAAGTTTGGAAACAAACAATTGGAGATGAATCTGCTAATACTTCCAGGAGTAGTGGATGAACTAGTGCTGGGGTGGAATTTCCTCACGGGAGTCGGGGCGGAAATAAAATGTGCCGGGCATGAATTGCGAATACCGGCACGAAAACGGCATAATGGATGTCTGGAAGAAAGGCTGTCGGTGGCGGTAGATTCACACGTAAGTGATGAAGAGGACATTGAAAAATTCCTCGACGAACAGTTAGCAAAATTCAGCACTATGTCATGAACATCTACAGTGGCCGAGCACCAAATCACCATGAAAGACGACAAGCCAATCAAACAGAGGTATTATCCTAAGAACCCAAGAGTCCAAGGAGAGATCAACGCAAAGGTGGACGAGTTGTTACAAATGGGCTTCATAGAACATTCAAGAAGTCCATACAGCTCGCCCATTGTAATGGTGAAAAAGAAGACGGGCAAGTGGAGGCTATGCGTTGATTTCAGACAGATAAACGCGAAGTCCATAAAAGATGCCTACCCGATGCCGCGGATTAATTATATCCTGGACCAACTCAGAGAGGCGAAATACATAAGCAGTCTAGACCTGAAGTCCTGGCAAGTCCCTTTGGAGATAAATAGTCGGCAATATACGGCGTTCACAGTACCTGGCAAAGGCTTATTCCAATGGAAAGTAATGCCTTTCGGACTACATTCTGCATCGGCCACGTTCCAAAGGGCTCTAGATCAGGTAATCGGCCCGGAGATGTCACCATACGCGTTTGCATACCAAGATGATATCATTGTGATCAGACGCACGCTGAAAGAACACGTGGAAAATCTAAAGGAAGTGTTCAGGCGCCTCAAGGAAGCAAACTTAAGAATAAACGCCGATAAATGCAAATTCTTCAAGCAAGAGTTTCTCTACCTAGGACACCGCGTTACTAGCGAAGGGATAGGCATAGATCCCGAGAAGGCAGCGGACATAGCCGAACTAGAGCCACCGTCGACAGTACGCGAACTACGGCAATACCTAGGCGTAGCTTCATGGTATCGACGATTTGTGCCAGATGTTGCGCTAACAGTAAAACCACTGAATGATCTTCTACGCAAAGGCACAAAGTGGATATGGACGCCGGAACACCAACAGGCCTTCGAAGAGGTAAAAGCACGACTGGTAGCCGATCCACTGCTGGCGTGTCCAGATTCCGGGAAAAAGTTCATTCTTCAGACAGACGCCAGCGACTACGGATTAGGTGCAATAAGAAGAACTATATCACGCCTGGCAGCCCGGTACTACTGGCCAGGGATGCACAGGGACGCCAGGACCCAAGTGTGAAGTTTGCCTGAAATACAAGCCCAATCAGCTGCAGGCTGCAGGGAAAATGCTCACTCAGGTACCAGAGGAACCATGGGCAACAGTATGTGCGGACCAAGCCAGACATTACAATCTGAGGAGAAGGCAGTGGACACCAGAGGTAGGTATTTTTTTATTTTTTTTATTTATACTTTCTTCTTATTTATTTATTCTATTACTTAAGAGACTAACAATAAGTTTTCAAATCTTAATCTATGTTACGTCAATTTATGTTATTGAAGAGGGATATGAAATCATTCCGCTGTAGACGGGAATGATAGCTTAGCCGGTTGAGTTGTCTGGCTAGCAGGTTTGGGTGATTATCTGGCTTCATATTTAATTTTTCTCGAAACAATTACTTCTTTTACGGGATTTATATCCAGGTCTCTCTGGATGTTTGCGTTGCGGATGTACCAGGGGGCTCCAGTTGTTGTTCGTAGGGTCTTTGATTGTACTGTTTGAATAATTTATATATTGCTGCTGCTTGCGTTTCCCCAGACCTCGGAACCGTAGGTCCAGATCGGCTTTAAGCACGAGTTATACAGTAGTACTTTATATTCGAGTGGAAGGGGGGAGCAGTAGTTCATGAGCCAGTGAAGGCTGCTGGCCTTTAGTTTTAAATGGGTCTTCTTTGCTTCTATATGCTTTCTCCAGGTAAGCCTCCTGTCTAAGTGTATGCCGAGATAGGTGACTTCGTCTGCTTGTGGAACCGGCTTGTTGTTTAGCGCCAGTGGTGGGCATTTCGACAAGTTTAGTGTAAACGTAATGTGCTTACACTTTTGCTCGTTGACTTTGATACGCCAGTCTGCGAGCCATTTTTCTACAGCTACCAGGAAGAACACTTTTAAATGGGCTGTAGCTGTTTTTGGGCATTTCGAGCGGCTGACAATAGCAGTGTCGTCAGCAAAGGTTGAGATGAGGGTCTGGCGGCTTGTTGGAATGTCTGCCGTGTAAAGGATGTACAAGATTGGACCAAGCACACTTCCTTGGGGTACTCCAGCTTCGATGTTACGGATGGTTGAAGTAATGGTTTTACATCTCACGGTGAAAACTCTGTTTCTGAGGTATGACTCAAGCAACTTGTGAGTGTTTTCCGGTAGGAGGGTTTTGATTTTGTATACCAGACCGTCGATCCAGACGCGATCAAATGCTTGTGATACGTCCAGAAATAAGGCACTGCAATATTGCTTGTGTTCGAAAGCCGTGCGAATTTCAGATGTTAAGCGGTTTACCTGTTCGATAGTTCCATGCTTTTCCCTAAAACCGAATTGGTGCAGAGGGATCGTTCTGTTGTTTTGAAGATGTGTTACTAGATGAACAAGAAGCAGTTTTTCAAATAGCTTTGATAGACATGGGAGCAGACTGATGGGCCGGTACGAGGAAGGCTGGGATTTGTCTTTTCCTGGCTTCGGGATCATTGTAATGACAGACTTTTTCCATTGGTCAGGAAAGTAGCCCCATTTGAGTTAAATATAAATGCGATGCATCTGACTGCGCATGCAGGTAATTCAATTATCATTTTTGGAGAAATAAAATCATGACCAGGAGCTTTCTTTGGGTTTATATGTTTTTTAAAAGCCTTAAGAATTGTGCTGGTTTCAAGGGTAACTGGGGAGGACGGCGACGCTAGCGAGACATTCGGTAGAATTGGATGGCGGGTGAGGCTTGAAGACGTTTTCCAAGTGATGGGCAAAAGTGTTAGCTCTTTCTTCGTCACTGCGCGCCCAGGCACCTGTTTGTGATCGAATTGGCCAATCGGGATCTATTGGTGGTTGCATGTTTGGGTGAGCTCTCCATAGTGGGAATTTATTACCCGTCGGGGATAGTTTCGCAATGTAGGCTCGTTGGGCCTAGAGAGGGCCTTCGACAATTTTCGAGATGCTTCATTAAGTCTTTTCTTAGTAGCTGGGGACCGATGAGTCTGCCAATCTCTGCGGAGTCTACGTTTTTCAAGTAGGAGAGACTCGATCTGGATACTTGAGCGTCCAGTTCTTAGCGGGTTTGTGGATGAGGGTTCTGGCGTAGAATGTTTGGCGGCGGAGGACATTACGTCCGTGAAGTGTTTAAGCGACTTATCAATGTCAGATTCAGAGGAAATTTCAGGATCAGTTCAGTTCGATGTGTGCACTTACATATTTTTTGTACGGCTGTTCAGATAGACAGAGGAGAACTGGCGAGTGGTCCGATGTAAGCTCTTCTAAGGTTTTTACTTTTGTCAGCCTGTGCGAAACTCTTCCAATAACAGCGAAATCGATAGTGTCAGGTTGTTTATTTGGATCTGTGGGCCAGTATGTAGGCCTAGCTGGTGAGACAAAGTCAAGCGTATTACCAGGAGTGATGATAGCGTTGTATAATTGGCGGCCTTTGGGGTTGATAAGACGAGATCCCCAGTGGGGATGCTTTGCGTTATAATCACCGGCAGCTATAAAGCAGCGCCCTAGTGAGTTGTAGAAATTCATAAACTCATTTTCTGCAATACTGAAGCGTGGTTATACGTAGGGATGTGGCCTGCAGGTAGTTAGTAGCGAATGTCTCCAAGGGATGATGTTTTATGCGTTGTTTTATGAGGTACCGACCTCCGTGTGCTTTACCGTCCGGGTGGTTGGTCGCGTGGAATATATATCCGATGATATGGAAGTAGTTTTTATTAGTTAGATGGGTTTCAGAAAGTAGCATGATATCGATATTGTGGCTGTTTAGGAACTGTAGGAGTTCGTTTTTGTGCCGGGAAACGCCGTTTGCGTTCCAGAAGCATATTCTTAAGGAGTCCATTTATACAGACTTTAGTTTGATCAGCAGTTCCATTAGAAGGCTCTGGTTTCACAGTAGTTCTTGAAGGGAACTTTGAATCGTCATCATGACGTTTGCAAGAGTAGCTAGTGTAGATTCTAGACCCCTAAGTGTTTGTGGGGGAAGAGTTTGGTTTTGCTGCGTAGAAGGTTGAGTTGTTGTTTGGCCATTTTGGCTTAAGAGCGGAAAACCATTTAGATTTCATATGGGTGGCTGTGGACGCAATGCTGCAGGTTGGGCGGTAGATGTTTGTGAGATTCCAGGGTAGCGGAGTGCGTTGGCAAAGGAGACACCAGGAGTGGTTGTTGATGGGGTGAAGATGTTTGGTTGGGCAGAGTGTTGAGCGGCGAGTGGATTACTGCGTCTCTGATTTAGCCGGCTCTTGAGTTCTTTGTAGACGGGACAGCCCCGGTAGTTGGCAGTATGATTTCCCCCAAAGTTACTGCATTTTTTCAGAGTAGGGTCTTCTTTGTTTCCCAGGCATGCTTCAATGCAATGCAAATCTCCACAGGCGACCCAAACTGGACGCAGGGTGCAGTAGGTTCTTGTATGCCCGAACTCCTGGCAGTTTGTACACTGTACGGGGCCGTTCCGCTTATGCGGTTCCTCTACGGTGATTCTTCGGTAAAGGAGATATTGCAGATTGTAAATAGGATGCACTGCATTTTTCTTTAGAGGTTTCGTCTCTGGGGCCAGCTCAATCTTAAACAGTGGTTGAGGAATTTTATCCCTGTTTACTATGTTCACGATGTGCTTCACGTCGAAGCCTTTTTCCGTGAGGCCTTCAGCTATTTCTGCTACCGCAACAGTCGATTCTATACCTTTAAATACAACTTGTAGGCCTTTCTTACTTTTTAGTTGGTAAGTGTAGTAATTTATAAGCTCATTGTCGGGATATCTTGTTACAGAACGGAAGTTGTCTTCGTTGTTAACCTGGAGTTTTGCTTCTAATATGTTTCCTCTTTTTAGGGTGTTGATATAGAAGTGATTAGGCCCGATTACTTGTTTAAGCTTATTGATTTCCTAATATATATTGGCGGTGGCTTTACAGCTTTCATGACTTGAGGCGCCTGACCCTTGTCTTCTTCGGTCTCGCCAAGTATGGCAAATCTGTTTTCGGATGTTCGTGAGTTGCCTAAAGTTTTCGCTACTTTTGGCAAATTTGAGTTTACGTTTTTTTGTGGACTAAGCTTTCTTTTTATTTTTATTTTTTTATTTTTCTTTTATATCGATCCCCGTCTGTACGAGAGTATTATTCGTAAGAGGGTCAGTAGAGCTGGGTTTTGCTTGTGGTGTTGAGATAGGCCACTGGGTAGCCGCAGACGTTAAAGTTGTTGTTGTCGTTGACGTTGCTGTAGTAAGAGAGGGTACAGTGCTGGTGGGCGCACAAGCCAATGTAGTCGGTGCATCGATGAGAGAGAGAGGTGACGGGCATTGTGAACTCCACGACTGAGTAACGGCAGCGCAGCTTGAGCATAAAATCGCTGGTGACAGTGAGCGGGCTCTTTCGGTAGCGGTCAGTGACGTTGATTTTGTTGTTGCCTCCGATGAGTCAATTGAAATGTAAGCATTGTTCCGTGCAGAAGACAGCCGCCGTTCGTCTAGTTGTATTTGTTGCCGATCGCGACTTGGCTTCGTGGCTTTACCGGTTGCACTTGTTAATATTTTATTTGCGTTCGACATTTTAAATTGTTTTTGATTAACTAGATCTGTTTTAAATTTAGTTTTAATCACAAGGAGATGTTGACCTTGGGTTATGGCATTGCTGCCGGCGTCTTTTCGCTATTTTTCCTATTTTTGGTGGTCACTTTGTAGATTTTTGGAAGTCTTTCGGCAGGGCGAGCAAAAAGACACGTCTACGCGGTTCGGTGGTTCGGTGGTTTGTTGTTGGCAGCATAGCGTGGGCCAAAAAACACCACCTATCCAAAGCAGCCGAAGGGTTTGCTGCGAAACTAGCCCCGAGGTACGATGGTCCTTACCAGGTTGTAGATTTCGTCTCGCCGGTAATCTGCAAAATACGCCACACACATTCGAAGAAAGAGCGGACTGTTCACATTGGCGAGCTTACGCAGCAACAAACAGAAACGGCAGAAGAGCAGACGGTGGACACATCGGAGGACTAGGACAAGGATTGCACATTGATACAGACTGCGAGGCAACAGGATTAGGCGTCAGGCCGAAGCAAGAGTCATCCATACGCCACGCAGAAAGGATAATCACAAGGATATGACACAGAATATAAATGGAAAACGATGCTAGGGACCCAGACTACGAGGCACACGGATTCAGCATCAGGCATACGCCCAAGTCATCCATCAATACGCCGCGTAGATAAGGTGTAACAAAAAAAATTAGGGGACCCAAACAACGAGGCAGTCGGATTCAACGTCGAGCATACGCCCGAGTCATCCGCCTATACGCCGCGTAAATAGGGTACCTAAGGAAATGAAAGGTTGCATAAAAAAACCCAACGAGGCAGTCGGATTCAACGTCGAGCATACGCCCGAGTCACCCGCCTATACGCCGAATAAATAGGGTACATAAGAAAAGGAAAGATCGCATAAAACCCCAACAAGGCAGACGGATTCAGCGTCGGGCATACGCCCGAGTCATCCGCCTATACGCCGCATGGAATAGGTTTACAATAGGAGCAGCGACTGCAAATCCTTTTAACTTTTACGGATTAGCTGCCGAAGAAAGGGGAGAGACGGCACAGCAGAGCTGCACCGTAGGTCCAGATGCAATGCGAGTAATTAAAAAAATAATAATAATAATAGTAATAATACATATGTAAGATAACAAAAACATAAAATATATAAACAAAAAAAGGAAACCCTGGCACAGGGAACACAGAAAACACGGGCACATCAAACATAACAACGCGCACAATACAAACAAATAAATGACACAAAATAACACAAGCGGCATCGGTCCTCCCGTATACAACATCGAGGCCCTACGGCCAAGGGCGACTGAAGGGCGAAAGGCTAAAAGAGAGAGTAAAAAGTGAGAAGGGTGAAAGTGGAGAAAGAAAGAAAAACTTACCATTGAAACTTTCTTGTCATGTCGCTCATATAAAGGGATGGGGGCGCTTCGATTTATAAGCGGTCGATTGGCACTAGACGATAGTGTCGATCGATGGGCACAGAACACTGGAGATGACGGCACATGAAGGGTCACACTAAAAACTATCGCCACCACCGAATGGCAACGCTGCACTATTTCAAATCATCGAGATCGGCTGGAAAACCGATCGGGAAAGCAGTAGTGTGACCAAACAACGAAGGAAAGGAGATGGTTAGAACGCGAAGCATATGGGGGAAACGTCTTGGGCGGGACATTCAAAGGAGATGCGAAGGAGAACACGAGACGTCTATGGGGAAACATCTTGGGCGGGAAAAGGAATGGAGCATCGGCGCTGTGGAACTCAAATACGAGATGTGAGCGTCGAGGGAACCATTTGGAGGAGCAAGAAGACTCGAAGGCTACAAGGATTTACAAGGAAGACAGCCGGAGAGAAGGAAGTCAAGTCTATGGGGGAAACATCTCGGGCGGGAAGAGGAATGGAACATCGGCGCTGTGGAACTCAGGTACGAGCTGTGAGCGTCGAGGGAACCATTTGAAGGAGCAAGAGGACTCGAAGGCTACAATGATTTACAAGGAAGACAGCCGGAGAGAAGAAAATCAAGTCTATGGGGGAAACATCTTGGGGCGGGAACTACATAGAACGAGAAGGAGCGACGTCGAGGAAAGGAGGATCAACATCAGCGATCCAGAACAGCGGATCCAAGGAGAACTCCAAAATAACAGCCGGAGAAGAGGTGCAAGTCTCATTTCGTTCCCGAAGAAAGGGGAGAATGTGAGGAGTTAAATAACTCCTCACAAATAAATGAGAGTTTGGAGGAATTCAGCTGGTGAGAGTTTGGAGGAATTCCGCTGGTGAGAGTTTTGAGAATACAGCTGGTGAGAGTTTGGAGAGAAACAAGAAGAGAATTTGGAGAGAAACAAGAAGAGAGTTTGGAGAGTACGGCTGGAGAGAGTTTGGAGAGAACGTGTAACGGTAGAAGGCGGCGGACTTTGGACCGAGTATGGTGCCGAGCGCAAAACCGAAAAAGGAGAAGCCGAGAACTAACGGTATACGCCGGCCTATATAAGCGGGCCGAGCGCAGGAAGCGGGATCAGTCGATCACAAGGAGTCAATCCAGCAAGATCAGTAGACAAGCAGAAAATCAGTGAATAAAACAAGTCAAGTCAACATCAGGAGGAAGCAGAGCCGCGCCGAGTCAACAGCTAAGAGGCGAGGGCGGAAGCGTTCGTCTTGAACCTAGCGTCCTGCCACAGGGATTGCATTGGCGGCCTTCCGGCGTATGCTTGAACCGTCAGGTAAAAACTGTGTAGGCGTCTGGTGTGACCGGCCGGGACAGATCCAGGGACAGAAGGCTGTGGCTGCGAAAGGCGTACGCTTTGAGAGCCCAGTGCCTGTTCACCCTAGACTGGGAACGGTGACGCATCCCTAGACCCTCAGAAGCCCCGAGGCCAAAGACAGCGGAGGCGTTACGGAACAGCGAGCAGCGAACAGCGAGGCAGCGGAGAGCGACGGTGGAGCGACCACAATTCTTCAAGGGAGGCGTTGAGATACCCATCTGTCACCATTAGTCCCAGGCCGAGGGACAAGTCGGCGAATAAAAATCTTTGTAAATATCCCAACCTTCTGTGCGTTCTCACTAGACAATCGGGCGGTCACGTTTATATAAATTTGGTGGGACGAACAACACACATCTTCTGAGCTAGCCGCACGATACTCGTAGCGAGCAGACCATAAAAATCAGTTCGTTACAGCATATGGCTTTAAAAAGCTCGTTTGGGACAGTTATCTTGAAATATGATAGGGATCCTAAGGAAACTTCAATATTTTCACCTTAACACTAATACTATCGGCTTTAGTTTTGTCTTGTATAGAAGACAAAAGATCAGAATATGTTTCATGAAGGGAAAGCCGAGACCTAGATATTTGTTTGTTCATCGGAAATACTGAAAGAGATTTTGTTGTAGCCGAAATTGTTTCTGCAGAACCAAATTAGGCTGGTTTTCCGGACTCAGTAATCCCTTGAGGCGCATTATGAGGGTCAGCCCTAATTAACAGGCTGTCCTTTTTGCCTTAATAGACCGAATTAATATTCATCAATTTACTTATTCGGACTGCACCAAGAAAACGACATTGAAATTTTTAAGCGAGCATTAATAAATAGTGCAAAATCCGCACGCGTTTAACTTTATATTTAGTGGGGAGACAAACAGAGCGAGTGAAAGAGAGCGCAATGTACTTAAAAATTAGGAAAAAACACACCAAAAACAGCACTAATATATAAAGAGTTCACTCGCGAGGCGAACCGAATTTAAATGTGTATTTAAATAGGTGACCGACTGTGAAAAAGTTTTGACAAAGCCCATCGATCGGACAAAACGAAACACTTTCAAATTCGAAGCGCAGAAAAAAAACGACCGTTTACTTTGAAAGTCAAGAATAAGTAAAAGTCAATGACGGTTTGCGAAAATATATGTATATATGAGTTATAAATTTCCGTTCAATCCTTTTTATTGGATAATTATTTGAACTTTTTTAACAACAAAATCAATTCCGTTACAAACAGATTTAAGCTGCGTAGCTTAAATTTTGTTATCTATGCCTAGTTATACCCGTTACTCGTAGAGTAAAAGGGTATATTGTATTCGTGCAAAAGTATGTAACAGCTAGAAGGAAGCGTTTCCAACCCTATAAAGTATATATATTCTTGTTCAGGATCACTAGCCGAGTCGATCTAGCCATGTCTGTCTGTTTTGTCTGTCTGTCCGTCTGTCTGTCCGTCTGTTCCGTCCGTCTGTCTGTCCGTCCGTATGAACGCTGAGATCTCGGAAACTATAAAAGCTAGAAGATTGGCATTTTGAATGTAGATTTTAGAAGTTCCTACGCAGCGCAAGTTTGTATCAAAATAGTGCCACGCCCCCTTTAACGCCCACAAACGCTTATATACGATTTTAAAAATTTAAATATTTCGGAAAAGTAAAAATGCAGTTTTATTGTGTTTATCAATACCTATCGAAATGTGGAATAAATTTTTCAAATCGGACCATTCCTTAAAAAGTTATGCGTGGTCAAAGTTTCTATCTCCATATCCCTCGCACTCCCTTTACCTGAGTAACGGGTATCTGATAGTCGGGGCACCCGACTATAGCGTTCTCTCTTGTTTTAATGATAAATTGTGGTGATTTCCTTATGCGTTATAAAGATGTATTCGATAGGTTGGTATTTCAACTTAGCGCTAATCTTCCCCAATATTCTTCGCCCCTTGAAAGAACCTCGGGTAATTTCAACAACATTCAACCGGCGAGGGACGATTTTATGAATGAACCCACGCTTCGATTTCTGCCAACAATGTGAGCAGTTCTTCATAGGTGAGATGAGCTTCCTTCACAAGGAGGACAGATTTTGACCGCGGCCTTCCAATGAGGGAAGTATGAAGCGGAACTCGAAGCCCTCGCAGGCAATGCAATATTCCAACAAGCTGATGCTCTCCGGACTTAACACTGCGCGTTTGAACTCCATCTCGGAACTCCACCTATAAAGTTTGTCGCATTATCACATACAATGTGTTTGAATAGTCCTAGGTGTGCGATAAATATTTGGATAAAAGATTAAATTCAGTTACAAGCTCTATGTGGATTGATTTAAAGGCAAAGCGGACAAAAATTGGCGTATAAAACAAAAATTGTAGTGAAAAAAATTTGTGATAAAAGGCTTCAATAGTAGTTTTCAAACAGACGTCATTTACACTGACTTTAGTAAAGCATTTGACTCTGTAAATCACTTACTTCTCATTCAAAAACTTGACCTTTTAGGTTTTCCAGTTGATCTGCTTAAATGGATTTCAAGTTATCTAAATGGCAGGTCACAAAGGGTCCTTTTTAAAAATTCAATATCTGAAATTCTCCGTGTTACCTCCGGTGTCCCACAAGGGAGCCATCTGGGTCCGTTACCTTTTAGATTATTTATTAACGATCTTCCTTCAATTATAAGTCATTCTCGCGTACTTATGTACGCAGATGATGTTAAGTTGTGCCTGCAGTATAAGGACATTTCCTGCCATTTAGACTTGCAATCCGATCTAGATAATTTTCAAAACTGGTGCCGAGATAATTTACTAAATTTAAACGGTTCCAAGTGCAAGCTGATGACTTTTTATCGGGCCAATCCGATATACGCGACTTACACGTTAAGTGGCAGCTCTTTGGATAGAATAACTCTTGTAAACGATCTTGGCGTTCTCTTGCACCCTAAACTAAAATTTTCTAATCACATTTCGTCCATGGTTAATAAAGCCAGAGGATTAATTTACCATCCCTAGCCAACCGTAGAACGATGCTTGGTACTATCTTTATTTATAACCTTATACATGGTGATATTGACTGCCCCGACTTGTTAAGTCGGATAAACTTGTCTGTGCCAAGTAGATTAACTAGAAATTATTTTCCCCTAATTTTAAATCATTGTAGATCTAACTATGCCTTGCATGAGCCTTTCAGAGTATTATGTTCTGACTATAATAGACTTTTTCCTGTAATATCAAATCTTGACTCTCTGCCGCTCCTAAAACGATTGATACTTGCTTCATTGACACAAGATTGATCTAACTATTACTTTTTTCCCCGGAACCTTTACCTTTATTTTCCTATCTCGCGTCTATCTTATCGCGAATTGTGCCGTACGATACACGGCTGCGCCCCTCGGTCAGTTGGGCGGGTAAGTGGGCCGTGGGACCCCGCGCGCAAAAAAAAAAAAAAAAAGAAAAAACAATGTGTACGTGAGCGTACTACTCTCCGAGCTATGTCGTTAGATCGTAGTAGCACCTTTGAACCGGCGTGCAAGATCAGTAAAAAAAAACTTGACGAACAGTTTCATAAATCGGTGATTTTTTCTTTGAGTAACAAATCTTTTTCTTTGCTGTATGCTGATTGCTGAATGTGCGCTACTATAAAACGTGCAAAACTACTACTACCTATGTGGCAGCTTGAGCAGGTTGTAAATAAAATTTCATGTATAAAAAATTTGTATTGATAACGTGAAAAATAAAGCAGGCGAGTTGATCAATAAAGTTTTTGATTAAACATCGAGTGCAGGAGTCATTTGCTGTGGGAGACCTGAGGAAGGTTGGACCGGCGAACTACATGTTACCACAGTTACAAATTGGGTATTAAAACCGTTTTGCTACCTTCGATTTGCCAATAAGAAAGTGGATCCTGATAATTCCATCGATTTCGCTGTGTATATAAGTAGCTTTTATACGCGCCTTTGGAAACATCTGCGTGAATTTTCCCTTCTTGTGCGGTGAAGTGAGTACAAAGCTCTGATATGTTGATAAGGTCGGATTTTAAATTGTTGCAAGGTTTGATAAACTCCTGTGGGCTTCGTTCATCCCATGATAGGTTCCTAATAAGAAGATCTTAAAGAAATATGTTTCTGTTCATGATGATATGCAAATAATCCAACTAAATAAAAATCACGTACAACTTCCAACAAGAGCGTTCTTCTGGTCGGTTAGTCTGAAAACTCCACCTTTTTGTGGAATACAAACATGTCTTTGGACGGCTTCCACTAACACTAATGAATTGCTGTTAAAGTCTTTTGAACTGCTTCCTGTAGATCATTGGCACCTTTTAGAAGGTCGTCGACAGTAGAACCTTGGCTGCAAGGGGAAATTCTAATTCGTATAGGTCACCTATTTCGAATAGACTGCGAATGGGAAGAAATGGAGAGGCCGATACAGCGTATGTGTGCAAAAAATAACTTTTCAACTCCCTCCACTGGACATGTTGAAATAGACGATCTCATTTATCCATTGAAAATTGTCTATTTATCTTTGATATGTCGCAGGACAGTGGACGAGGATTCAGTCTGAATAAGAGAAGGAAAGAAATGATGTCGTGCTGTAAGAGTTCGTTAATAGCAAATCCGGATGTCGTTAATACCTAATTTTAATTGAGGCCGCAAAACGAAGTGGTGAGGGATATCCAAATATGATCGTGTCCGCAGCCAATTGCTTCAAAGAATCATCCATTTTGTTAGATAAATGAAAATGTAGAACAGCTTAAGTTAATGCTGTCCGAAATATGCCAATGTGAAACGTCGATTGGCTCGCGATGAACGATTTTGACAAGTGTATTTGCTTAAACATTTGTCGTTGATTAGTGTAGATGGCTTGAAGGCACGTGATCGGCCTTCAAGAAATTGACAGCAGTGTGTCAGGAATTTTCAGCACTCGTCTAAGCGTGATAACTTGTCAAATGATTGCTTTTCGTTATAGATTAATCTTGTTTCGGCGTTTACCTTAAAAGGGAACATATTAATAATAATTGTGTTCATCCCAAGAATATTATCGACACTCGGATCGCTTATGCTGTGCCCTCTAGTCGTTGTAATCCTGACACATTTGGAATGGACACGGATTGTAAACTAAACATCCTTGTGGTGGAATCAAGAAATAGGAGAACATCGTAGTCGTAACGTTCCTTTAGCCGATTGAACGCCTTTGAGTAGTTTTCTTCTGTGTCCTGGTATGCTTGAACCACTTCAAACGCAAGCCCTTATAAACAATTAATTAAATAATTAATTTATTAATAGAGTCACTGTTTTTCGAAATTTGTAAAAGCGACTTCAAATCGTTTGCAATCCGAATATTTGCCATCAAAGTGCGGCAATATTGATGTTGTTTTGCAAACTGGAAGAACGGAAAGTGACGGTGACATTAAAAGTATTTGTATCTGCTTATTGCGTTAAGTTTGTAGGATACGTAATCGATAACTAACTATTGCACTGACAAACAATAAGGACCAGGTACGAGGTCGGCGTTTTGAGTATAGCACACCGAATAACAGTTCGGTATGAGGTCTCATATTAGACTTAACGTATCAATCTGACTTTTCTGACGATCAAGCCTCGCACTTTCTGAATATTGAGTTATATTTTAAGAGTTATGTATTATGGTAACTTTCGGTTTCTATTGAGTGGAATTTAATTACTTTTGGAAACAAGCGCTCCTTTTCATTTATTTTATTTATGAGCTTATTTGTCTGAAGGGAGAACTTTAATTGTCTTTAAAAGTAGGATCTTGACAATTTGGACGAGGCATTTTCATAATTGTTTAGTCCAATGTCTTAAGGATTGATGTAGCATGCTGGGTCCGTTTAGCCTTCGATTATGGGTTCTTGTTGCAAGGGTGTCTCAATTGGCTTAACGTGGGAATGTGAATACGTGCTATGTGAGATACAAAATTAGGCTTATTATTGTAATTACGAATGTGGTTATACGGTCATAAATATTTTAATTTTAATTTAATTAATTATACCCGTTACTCGTAGAGTAAAAGGGTATATTGTATTCGTGCAAAAGTATGTAACAGGTAGAAGGAAGCGTTTCCGACCCTATAAAGTATGTATATTCTTGTTCAGGATCACTAGCCGAGTCGATCTAGCCATGTCCGTCTGTCCGTCTCTCCGTCTGTCTGTCCGTCCGTATGAACGCTGAGATCTCGGAAACTATAAAAGCTAGAAGATTGGAATTTTGAATGTAGATTTTAGGAGTTCCTACGCAGCGCAAGTTTGTATCAAAATGGTGGCACGCTCCCTCTGACGCCCACAAGCCACAAGCTGTGGCCACAGTTTTGATGCTATTATGAAATTTTTAATTGATATGTATTTGTTTCGTCAATACCTATCGATTGGCCTAATAAAACTTTGCCACGCCCACTCTAAGGCCCAAAAACTCATTAAACGCTTAAGCCTGGCTAGCGCCTACATTTCCGCCTTTCATGGCCCGGGTAGATGGCGCAGTACAATAGCGCCATCTAACGGATGACTTTGGAACAGCTGGCCAAGGTGCTCAACAGAGTCAACGTTAATTCTCGATAAGGATTTCAATTAATGGAAATTGCGATGGTTTCCATTTGTCAATACCGAAGTATATCCCAAGAACTATGCATATCAAATCAAGTTAGCCATATTGGAGGTCTGAGTCAAACAACGGCGTATGTGTGAATGCTGGTGCAGGACAAAAGCTGCCTGCGCTAAAGCAGCGCTGGTGCTGATGCTTGTGCTGTAAAGCTGCCAGCGCTAAGAGAACGCCTAATTCAAATTGATAATTTGAACTTTTTGTCCTTTTTTCCTGTGGTTACTCTAATTCACATTATTTTAATGCAAAATCTAAAGTTGTTTAGCTGAGTAACGGGTATCTAATAGTCGAGGCACTCGACCATAGCGTTCTCTCTTGTTTTACTTTATTATTTTAAATGTTCTTTTATTATTTCTTTGGTGGGTATAAATGCCAGAGGTTCTTGTTTTTTAACGTTATTATTAACAAAGAAAGTTTTGGTTTTATCGGCTTTGGTATATGATAAAGTGAGCTCATTTAGCGGTATTGTCCATTTCATTACTTTGATGATGTTGTTTTCTCTGATTGTAACTTGTTTATTAATACAATTTTGATTTATGTTTGACTCAGGTATTTACCAGGTAAATAATGTGTTTGACCCTACTCAATTCATTTGGATGTTTTCCGGGCTTAAATATGCTTATTGGTTATAGTTTGATGATACTATTTATGAAATTGTTAAAAATTACTTCACCAGAATTTTTTTTCTTAACTTTACCTCGACAAATTTAGCATTTCAAAAGTATTTTCTCTTAAAATATTGTTACGAAATCCTTGTTTTGATTTCTTGATGGTTTTTAATGTCATTAAATATCTTCATTATGGCCATTTTAGCTTCGAGCCAATCTCGACCTTTTACTTCGATTAACGTAGCGAATTTCGAGTAGATATCGAAACAAGATAAGAATTGTTGGTTGAAAAAAGAAAAGAAAAAATAATAATTCAAGAGAAATGGACAATCCCATTAACGATCCATCCCCAGTGCCCTTCACATCCTCTTCTGCCCCTAAAAACTAGCCTCCTTTTTTCTTCTTTCCTTCATACTTAATAAACTCACTAGATTGTCCTCGAGTAGTTTTTCCTTACCATTTAACATTATTGTGTGTACAGAAACCTGGTTAAGGCCGGATAAGGCTGTGAGGAGCTGAAACCCAGCCCTCACCAATGTACATATATATATATATTTATAGGTTAAGAGGAGGATTAAAACTAGAATAATAAGTTTGTAGACAATAAGTAAGTGTAGGACCCGACATAGAAGGTCCCATGAAGGGCACTATAAATAGTACAATAAGGGCTACACCACCAGATCGACATGTGCACGGCCAGGCTAGCTAGCCCGCCGTCAGCGCCAACACCGCCGTCAGCGACAACACCGCCAACAACACCAACACCGGCAGAGCCAACCTCGGCAGAGCCATCACCGGCAGAGTCAATACCGACAGTGCCAATACCGACAGAGCCAATACCGGCAGAGCCTCACAGCGATAGCCATCACCGGCAGAGCCTCACAGCGACAGCCATCACCGGCACAGCCCATCAGGGAGTTGGTTTTTGGCATCAGTGACGATCGGACGTGCGTCTCGGAGTGAAAGGTGATAACGAGGACACCAAGTGACCGGGACTTGGCGGAGCCCATCCGAGCGGTACCACTACCGGCTGCCCAGGACAAGGAGACCCATGGGGCCCCGCCCTCGTGGATAGGCGGGACTCCATTACGATGGAGGAACAAGAGGAGCTGGTGAGACAGGCCTAGGTCCGAACCCTACGGGGAGCAACTCTGGTGGCGGTGAGACAGATAGGAGCTAGAGCTAGGAACCATTTATATTAAAGGGGAAATAAAATAATTAACGCAACATTTTATTTCGCCGCTTTTCTGGCAAAGTTTCCTCCCTCTCCCTCCCCAAGTTAATCACGTGGCTCGGCTGTCAAGGTGCGAGCGGCACCCGGGTTTTCGGGGTCGCAAACGCCGCGGCCGTGGAGATCACCTCCCCTTCCCCAAGTCGGCCGGCAGCCAAGGTAGGAGCGGCACCCAGGTTTTCGGGGTCGCAAACGCCGCGGCCGTGGAGACCACCTCCCCTCCCCCTACGTGGCTCGGCAGCCAAGGCAGGAGCGGCACCCGGCTATCTGCACCCCTCCTCCACCACCCAATCTCCCCATGCCCAACAATTCCGGCCATTTGGCCACCCGTCCTGTCTGTCCCCGCAAATATATAAATATTTCTGTGGAGGACCCTGGTACGACTTTGTATGTATCCTGGCCCGTGATTAGCATCCTTAGAGAATGGCACCCGGGACTAGACAGGACATGCAGAACGTCAAGGACGTTCACACACGTACACGCAAACGCCGCGGCCGTGGAGATCACCTCCTCTCCCCTACGTGGCTCGGCAGCCAAGGCAGGAGCGGCACCCGGGTTTTCGGGGTCGCAAATGGCGCGGCCGTGGAGATCACCTCCCCTCCCCCACGTGGCTCGGCAGCCAAGGCAGGAGCGGCACCCGGGTTTTCGGGGTCGTGATCGCTGCGCCCATGGAGGTCACTTCCACTTCTTCCCGATCTGTGTACGGCTCCCGGCTGACGGGAGTAAAGGGTATATTGTATTCGTGCAAAAGTATGTAACAGGTAGAAGGAAGCGTTTCCGACCCTATAAAGTATATATATTCTTGTTCTAGCCGAGTCGATCTAGCCATGTCCGTCTGTCCGTCTGTCTGTCTGTCCGTATGAACGCTGAGATCTCGTAAACTATAAAAGCTAGAAGATTGGCATTTTGCATATAGATTTTAGGAGTTCCTACGCAGCGCAAGTTTGTTTCAAAATGGTGCCACGCCCCTTCTGACGCCCACAAGCCACAAGCTGTGGCCTCAGTTTTGATGATATTATGAAAATTTTAATTGATATGTATTTGTTTCGTCAATACCTATCGATTGGCCTAATAAAAGTTTGCCACGCCCACTCTAACGCCCAAAAACCCATTAAACGCTTAAGCCTGGCTAGCGCCTACATTTCCGACTTCCATGGCGCCATCTAACGGATGACTTTGGAACAGCTGGCCAAGGTGCTCAACAGAGTCAACGTTAATTCTCGATAAGGATTTCTATTAAAGGAAATTGCGATGGATTTCATTTGTCAATACCGAACTATATCCCAAGAACTATGCAAATCAAATCTAGTTAGCCAAATTGGAGGTCTGAGTCAAACAATGGAGTATGTGTGTATGTATGTAAGCATATACATATTAAGTTGTTTAGCTGAGTAACGGGTATCTAATAGTCGAGACACTCGACTATAGCGTTCTCTCTTGTTGTTTTTAAACTTCCCCCTCATTTGGAAGGAGTCATTTGTTATTTGCCAACATAAGAATCAAATACAAGCAATTACAGAGATACAAAGCTTTTCCCAAAACGTTATTACATCCAACTTGCAACATCTTTATTAATTAATTGTATTTCCATGTCAACATTAACTTATAAGGCTAAGATCTACGACGACAAACCTCTTAGACTTATTTTTTTGCAATAAACGGCTTCAGCAATAAGACTGACTGACGTAGCTTGCTCTGATTTTAGTGAAGCCTTTGATTCTGCAAATGACTCGATTCTTGTATTAAAGAAATCCCTGGGACCTTTTAACATTATCTAAGGGGTTGGACACAATGAGTCCTTTTTAAAAAATTCTATCTTTAATTTAATCCGAGCCACCTTTGTCCAATTATCTTTACATTATTTATTAATGTTTCCCTATAGTCTTCGATAGAATATTTTGAAGCTCTTTGCAAAAAATAAGGTACATTTTCAGCTATATTTTAAGATGTTTTACAAAAATATGGTTCTGAAAAGAAGTGTGTTTTTTTGGGGTAAAAAAATGGTCATTTTTTTAATGTCAAATTGACAATTAAACCGTCGTGGTTAAACCGTCGTCGCATGCAGACGTGTATTTATTGTGCTCCGGGAAAAAGTATTCAATAAAATCACAAAAGTGCAGTGACCGTTTTAATAAATCTACTATAACGCGAAAAGACGCTTTCTGCGATGAAATCGCGAATGTTTATATTGATTGGTCATTTAATTAATATAAAACGTAACACTTAAAACTCTAACTCTAACTTTACCACGAATACAATGAGTCTGAACGACGTTCCCACACAACGTCAACATGAGCAAGACGAGAGACGGCTCTCAGTACAAAGAAATAACGCGTACTTCTTTTTTAAAGCAACCGAAAATAATGCAAGCTCTGATCAAGCGCGGGCAATTACCCCCAACTTGACCGAATTCTTAAACGTAGCGAGCGAGAGAGCGCGTTCTTGCTCCCCCTCGCTACCACCGACGTCTCTGCTGTACTCCCATGCAGGTATGCAATAACCTAAGCTTATCAGCAGTAACTAGCACCGCAATTTCTTTAACAACATCAACTGTAACTACAATAACAACTGCAACCGTACCGACTGCGCGTTTAATGACATCATCAGCTAGCAGCGCAAATATTAATACATCTGCCGCTGCGCTGCCCGAAAAACAGAACGAAACCAATAAATGTGCTAAGCCGGCTGTGCAGACTGGTATGGATCGCTACATCCAAATCAAAAGGAAGCTGAGCCCTCTAAATTCTCAACGCAAAATAACCCGTAACAGTGCTAGCCTAGCTGGAATAGAAACGCCCACGAACTCAAACCGATTTAAAATCTTGGAAGACGCCTATGACGTTGAGGCGGCCGAATCCACTGAAGTCGAGAAAAGGAAGCCAAAACCTCCGCCTATTTATATTCGAGAAAAAAGTTCCAATGTTCTTGTCAACAAAATTATCGAGCTTATTGGAAAGGATAACTTCCACATAATACCTATAGTAAAGGGCAACATCCAGGAAACAAAAAGTCTGAAGATAATTACAGAGTATTATCGAAATATCTTTCCGAAAATAAAAAGAACTTTTACACGTATCAGCTAAAAAGTAGCAAGGGCCTGCAAGTCGTACTTAAGGGCATAGAGTCCGACGTAACGCCTGCAGAGATAACAAAGGCGCTTCAAGAGAAGGGATTTAACGATAAGACAGTCTTCAACATCCTTAACAGGGAAAGAAAGCCGCAGCCACTCTTTAAGGTTGAGCTCGAACCAGAAAGTAAGCCCCTAAAGAAATACGAAGTGCACCCCATTTACAATCTTCAGTTCCTGCTGCACCGCAGAATTACAGTTGAGGAACCGCACAAACGCAATGGCCCGGTACAATGTGCGAACTGCCAAGAATATGGTCATACAAGGTCATACTGTAAACTGCGCCCGGTGTGTGTAGTTTGTGGAGATCTTCATGACTCCGCAAACTGCCCAGCGAGCAAAGATGACTGCAACTCGAAAAAGTGCGGCAACTGCGGTGGCAATCACACTGCTAACTGTTTATAAGGAGCTAAAAAGTCGCATCCACCAGAGAGGAACTGCCGCCCGCACCCAAAATAAACAGATGACAGCTTCCAGATCAAACCCTGAAGTCTTCTTCTCGACTGCAGCCAGATCCCCATTAGGACCCTTTAACTCTGATAAAAATGTGACTTACGCAAGCGCTTTAAAATCAGGACTGGCTAACCCTGTCTCAAAAAGTTCATTTCTGCAATCAGCATACCAAGAACCGAACACGGCTCAGCAGCAACAATTCCCGGAGCAGCCAAAAAGCAACTTCGAAGATATGATATACAGCCTGCAGCAAAGCCTTACGGAGTTTATGTCGTTTATGCGCACAACTATGCAAGATTTAGTGCGAAACCAAAATCTATTGATTCAAATGCTGGTTTCACAACAATCCAAATAATGACTCCCCTAAGGATATCTACGTGGAACGCTAACTGCGTCTCACAGCATAAACTTGAGTTAGCTCAATTCCTACTCGACAACCATATCGACGTAATGCTGCTTTCAGAAACACACCTTACAAACAAATACAATTTTCAACTTCGAAGTTATTCATTCTACGGAACAAATCATCCAGATGGTAAAGCACATGGATAGCACCACTATCATAACAAATTTGCTAAAAATTACCTACAGGCCACATCTATAAATATACAAACAAACAAAACAGCTCTATAATGCAGTTATAAAAGCCAAGAACAAGCTGGACTATGTTTCTCCTGGCAGACCAACATACTGGCCGGCAGACCCAAGGAAACTACCCGATTTAATAGACTTTGCAATTACCAAAAACATTCCTAAAAATCTGATAAGCGCCGAATGCCTCTCGGATCTTTCATCGGATCACTCGCCAGTCCTGTTTATTCTACTCCGACATCCAGGCGCATTGGAGCAATCGTTTAAATTGACATCTCAGAAAACCAATTGAGTTAAGTACAAGAAATACATTAGCTCACACATTGAGCTAAGTCCCCATCTCAACGATGAAGCCAACGTAGACAGATTTGTTAATACACTGGAGTATGTACTCGTCTCTGCAGCTCGAGTTTCAACACCCCAAACTACAAGTACACAAAGCAACCAAAAGAAGACAAATCTACAAATAGAACAGCTCGTCCTCGAAAAGCGACGCTTACGTCGAGAGTGGCAACTCCACAGATCATCTTCTGCTAGGCAAAGCTTAAAATATGCCTCACATCAACTCACAAAAGCTTTACAGCAAGAAGAAGCACAGGTCCACCGACGCTACATAGAGCAATTGTCAACATCTAGTACAAAACACTCACTATGGAGAGCTCACCCTACTCTAAGCTCACCGAAAGTAACCGTGATGCCTATTAGAAATCCCACAGGCGGCTGAACGCGCAGCGATGCAGACAGAGCCAGCACGTTTGCCAACCACCTTTAAAATGTCTTCCAACCAAATCCTGCCACTAGTGCGTTCACTTTACCACATGAGCCTCAGCTTCAACATGAACCAATTGAGTTTCGCCCAAACGAAATCGTTAACATCATCAAAAATCAGCTGAATCCGAAAAAATCCCCGGGCTGCGACCTCATAACTCCCAAAATGATTATTGAGCTCCCATATTGCGCCGTTTGCACTATCACCCAGCTTTTTAATGCCATCGCAAAACTTGGCCACTTTCCAGTGAGATAGAAAAAGTCGATTATAATAATGATAGCAAAGCCAGGAAAAGACCACACAATTCCCACGTCGTATAGACCTATAAGCCTACTCTCATGCTTATCTAAACTCTTTGAAAAATGCGTATTGACTCCGATAAACACATACCCAAGAATCCAGGAAGGAATTCCGTCACATCAATTTGGGTTTCGTGAAAAGCACGGAACAATTGAGCAGGTAAACCGGATAGCATCAGAAATTCGGAACGCGTTCGAAAAACGAGAGTACTGTACTGCCATATTTTTAGACGTCTCTTAAGCATTTGATAGAGTTTGGCTAGAAGGTCTAATGTACAAGATCAAGACAATGCTCCCCTACAACACCCATAAGCTTTTAGAGTCTTACCTCTACGACAGAAAATTTGCTGTTCGATGCAACACTGCTATAACTGACGATTTCACTATTGGAGCTGGAGTTCCTCAAGGAAGCGTGCTCGGGCCAACATTATATGTCCTCTAAGCAGCAGACATCCCAACAAGCACACGACTAACAACATCTACGTTTTCTGATGATACAGCCATTCTCAGCCGCTCAAAATGCCCGATGCAAGCAACTGCGCAGCTCGCTCTTCATCTGGTCGATGTAGAAAAGTGGCTATCAGATTGGCGAATTAAAGTGAACGAACAAAAATGCAAGCACGTTACGTTCACCCTGAACAGGCAAAACTGCCCGCCGTTCACGTTAAACCATACTCTACTCCCGCAAGCAAACGAAGTGACATATCTAGGAGTACACCTCGACAGAAGACTCACATGGCGCCGGCACATTGAAGCCAAAAGAACACACCTAAAGCTAAAAGCAAGTGGCCTTCATTGGCTTATCAACGTTCGGTCCCCCTTAGTCTTGAATATAAAGTCCTGCTGTATAACTCGGTACTAAAACCTATATGGATGTACGGTTCTCAGTTATGGGGGAATGCCAGCAATAGCAATATTGACATAGTCCAGCGAGCTCAGTCGAAGATCTTGAGAACAATCACCGGGGCACCGTGGTACGTTCGCAACGAAAACATACATCGCGACTTAAACATTCTACCAGTCAAAGAAGTGATCGCAGAACAGAAGGAAAAGTACTTTACCAAGATATCGTTGCACCCTAACCACCTGGCGAGAGGTCTTACAAGGTTGATCAACCAATCACGCCTTTGTCGCAATGACTTACCCACCCAGCGACCGACTTGAGGCACGCGCAACCAGAATGCAGTCTTATTATACTGTTAGTTAAATTTTAATGTTAAGATTCGTAAACTTATTGTTAGTCTCAAAATTAAGAGAAAATTCAATAAATAAAAGCAAAATTAAATAAAAAAAAAAAAAAAAATGACAATTTTAATCCAATCAAAAATTGTGTAATAAATTTATTCAAGAATACACAGTTTTAATTTTAGTCGATCGTTCAAATTCTCGTTGAGTTATGATTTTGAAAAATGTCGTTTCGAGAAAAATGAGTTTAAAGTTTCAACTATGGATTTTTGCTAGATAAACTTATATTTACCATTAAAATTGCTAAGCTGCTATGCCTGGCCCATACCATACACCATTTTCTTCCTCGAAAAATGCCTGTCCGTTTTTTGAAGACGCAGCGTGACGTATCTCCGCCTGCTTGATTCGGCTGTCATCTCTTAAAACTGCATATGCTCCCACAATAGGGCCGACCTATAGAATAAGCAAAAAAAAAACGAAGGTGTTACACTGGTATAGCCCCTCAAGTTGCCTGCAAAATTGAGAAATTTAGCGCAGTTCAAACCTATAATCGTATCGAAACAAGGAGTTGAGAAAATCTGTTGAATTTTAATAGCGCTATGTGTAAAGTAGTGACTTTTTTTGGGTCAACCCACAATATAAAATTCATTTTGATAATATTCGCGTCCATCTGGAACCAAAACTAAAGTTTTCTGATCAAATTAATTTCATGGTGAATAACGCCAGTGGAGTGCTCCGATTTATCAAAAGGTGGTCAAAGAAATACTATGATCCATAATTAATATTTCATGGCTATACAACCGTAGAACGATGCTTGGCACTACATATATTCACGGGTATATCAAGAGTCACGAGTTACTGAATAGCCCAAATTTCTCTGTGCCTAATATAATTACAAGGAACCACTTCCCTTTTACTTTAAATCATTGTAGAAATAGCTATGATGTGTAATAACCTTTTACAGTATAAAAGACTATACCATATAAATCGACTCTACCATCGACTCTTTGTCAATCTTAAAAGCAGTCATTATATTTTATTAAGCAAATATTAGTATTACAATTCCGTTTTATACATATTTTAGCTTAGTCTTTCCGTTTCTATATTGGCAACTCTTGCATTCTCGTTTTTGCGCACCATTGGTATCCGCGCGTAGCAACACTGCTCAGTGTGGCCCTTTGTTTGTGTTGATAATAGTGCATCAACGTCCAATGAAAATATATAATTTACAATGAAAATAAAAAAAATGTATGCGCCAAGAAAACGTTTGAAATTAAGTCCCGTTACAAAATTACATAAGAAAGTGAATTCAATGAATGGTACCAGTTCCATTAATGTCTTCCAGGTGTTTCCCCAGGAAGTAGAAAGATTTTTTCGAAACTGCCACACTACCAGTCGAATAGAAAGGGGACGCTCTACTATAAAAAAAGCACACTAGAATAAACACCCAACGAAAATATTCTAACCCTTAAAAAATATCATCAATTAAATCAGAAATGGAGCTCAGCGAGGACGTTTTCTATCCTTATTCCTTAGGCACGAAAAATTTATTCTCATTATATAAGGGAAGGAGTGGTTTCTAAAGAATCCATCACAAATACGTGGAGCTTAGCCGGCACCTAGCGTGCCTAGCCAGGACGCAACTCCCTCGGCGCAAGTCATTTGAACAAGGCACTAGTATACCGACGTAAAAGAAGAAATTAAAATTTAATTTAATTTAAATTTAATTTTACATTAAATTAAAATGTCATTTTACATTTTTTTATCACCAATTCAGACGGCCTTATCTCATGACAATGGGGGAGATCCCTAAAACCGATGCTATCCGTTTGTTCTAGGCTATGCCATGTCACTAGAGAGGTTCGAGTCTTTACGGCTTTTACGACTACAAGGGCGGAAGTACAGAATGTATCTTTCTGGCCAACTCTTGTACCAGGTTGCTTGAGAGATTCGAGCCCAGAGAGAAAGGGAACAGGGAGGCAATTATTCGGTCTGTCTGGAGGAAATTTTATCTGCGGCGAGTCTTCCCGTTTCCGACGAATCAACACTCCCGTGGATGCTGCAGTCCGGGGGAGAGGTCAAGAGGACATGAATTCATCGAATTCATTTATTTGTGGATTTTTTGTAGCTTTTCGGAGTCTTAATTTCCGACGACGATAGAAGATAGCCCTTCTTCAAGACCTCACACGGCTGCACTACTCAGTTGATTGGGCGGGTGGTAGGCCTGTAGGACGCCGCGCAAAAAAAAAAAACAAAAAAAACGTTCGGCATCTTAAAGCACTGGTAAGCAATGAAATATGGGATCGGCGAGAGTGGCAAGTCCATAATAATAGCCAACTACCTACCACGTTAAGCCCATGAAGATAAAAGAAATCCAGCTCATATATTCTACATGGACCAAGTCTTCCCAAACAGCAATCGAAGAGAGAGCAAATATATATTTTTTTGCGCTCCGAATTATAATTTTTCTTGTTGAATCCACCGGGTTTTACTTAAATCTTTTTTAACGTTTAAGTGTCTTTTAACAACTTTCCGTTCGCTTCGCGAGTGCATCGTGATTAACTTGTGTTTAGAAAATAAAAAGTTTTTATCATTAATTCGGTGCTGGTTTGTTGTTAGTTTTCTATTGCCTTCCTTTTCAGTCTTTCTCTTCGTCGTTGGGCGCGCTTGGAACGGTACGCACTCCAACGGTAATATCTCTCTGAGGTGTCTTATACCGGAGTTAATCGGTTAATAATCCCGCTCTCTCTCTCTCTTTTCGTTTCTATCTCGTTTCGTGGTGCCCAACACCAAAGTTAATCGGTGTTTCGCTCCCGCTCTGTCGCTCTCCTTTCCCTCTCATCAAAAAGTTCTTGAGCGCTTTCGATTTTTTTGTCCGTTATAGGGCACAGTGTGGTCCGTGGTCAGTGATAATGGCTTTCTGTTCATTGAAAAATTGCAAGAAAGTTATCTCGGCTGGACAGCAAAGTATTCCCTGCCATACATGTGATAAAATTTATCACGCAAAGTGTCTGGCTATTCTGGCCTGGTTCGCGATGCCATCGATAAGAGGAGTGGCCTACGCTACTACTGCGATGAATGCATCGTATATGAGAACCAGGTAACATCTATTAGGCGGCTCACAAAAAGCAGTGTCACGGAATTAATCCGGAACTGCCGTAAAAATACGGACCTGCTTGTGGCGCTTGAATCGCAGCTCACTAGTCCCATGCTAGCTGAGCCCGATTCCCCAAAGCGCAAAAAAGTCACGGTCGGTGGGCATTCTATGGCAGGTGCCGTGCAAAATCCAAGATGATGATTTGAAGGTCGAACAATTTAAATTCTCTTATGCTAGGAAAGTATCATCATTTAAGATTGGTATTCCTTGTGTTCTTTTTGCATCTGTGTGCTCCACCAGTTTCTGGCCCGAGGGCATATATGTCAAAGAGTACGAAGCTAAGAGGAAAAAGAATAGTTCAGGGGAAATGGAACCATCCCCAGCGCCCTCCACATCCTCTTCTATCCCAAAAAACTAGCCTCCTCTTTTCTTCTTTGCTATCAGAATACAAGAGGCTTACTTAGTACGCTGACTAAATTGTACTCGGATAGTTTTTCATTCCCAAATAATATATATAATAACAAATTCTTGATTTAACACTTTGAAAAAATATAAATTTCTTTATTGATCAAAATAGTGTAAACGCGAACTGGGAGAGATAGGTCTGCTCCTTACAAGATTCATCTATTTAATTACAATATTTTTCGGAATAATCCTAAATTTATAAATGAAGTAAAGAATTAAAATTATAATTATTACAATTAAAATAGTAAGTATTATAATTTGAAATGTGTTATTTTTTCTCGTATGTATTCTTATTATATATTTTGCTTCAAATTTTGACAGTGTTTCTAACATTGTTACATTATTGTTTACATAAATAGTTTGGGTGTAGTCCATTATGGTATTTGTTATTAAAATTTCTTCAATTTGTACAGAAGAATTAAATGCTTTTATGATTTTATTTCCATCGACAACTATTGCTTCATTTGTACATGTTTGGTTTAAAATTGTTTTTGGTAAATTCCAAGTAATTATAATATTTGATTCTATATAATTTGTTTCATATTTTCTATACATTTTTGTGTATCTACATTCGGAATTGCCTTTGTTTAATAATCCTATAATGCATTTATTTGTAACTCTTTCTTTTGTATTAAATGAAAATGTTTGATTATTTTTTATAAAGTAGTATTTGTCTTCTAAAGGTTAATATGTTATTGAATTCATTTGGGAAAGCAAAATTTTGAATATTGAAGTTTTTGTTATGATTTTTGATTTTTCCTGTCTTTTTGAACGGATTAGAGGTTTTTAATTTTACTATTGGAGCTTGTCGATATCTAGTACCAAATTCGAATTTATTTCCTGATTCATTTAGTTTTTCTATTTTATTGAAAATATCTGCAGGAGTTCTGCCTGTGGTATTATGTTTTGTTTTATGACTATAAACTTAAAGAATAGTTCAAATTTTGTTAGCTTATTTTCTATGTCTGTTTCACTGTTTGTAATTCTTAATTTTTCATTAAATGTCTTATGAAATCTCTCAACATCAGAAATTCCATTTTTTCTTGTTGTTATATCAATAACAACATATTCAGATTTTAACCAAAGTTGCAATGCTGCACACATGAAAGCTGAATCTTTATCTGCTTTAATTTGACTTGGTTTACCCATTTCATCGAAAACTTTAGTTAATGCTGTTTTTGCTTCTAACCAATCTCGACTGTTGACTTATATTAAAGTGGCAAATTTTTAATAAATGTCTATACAAGATAAAAATTGTTTATTATCTATCATATAAAAATCAATGACATATTTATCTCTTGGATTAAAAATTCCTGGGGTTATATCGAATTCTAATTTAGAATTTCTGTTTTTGCGATGTTGCATACTTCGCATACATTAATAAAATTTTGAATTAATTTTTGGTGATCGGGAAAATAATATTTTTCTTTAAAAAGTGCTGTTTGTTTTTCTATTCCTGGATGTAATAGTTCTCTGTGTGTTTTAATAATATTTTCTTTGAATTCCGGAGAAATAATTTCAATAATAATTTCATGCTTTTTGAAAAATTAAAAAGTCTGTTTCAATTGGAAAATATATTACGCTTTTCTTATTAGAAAAGTATTCAATTATCAATTTTTTTGCGTACTCGATTGTCATCTCTTTATATGTAATTATGATTTTTGTTTTATGAAAATAATTTATTACTTCGACTTCATTTGAGTCTCCTCTTATAAATTCTAGTTGTCTGTTTTAATAATTCAGTGGTCTTTCTGTTATTGAAATGTGGTTTTGGTTATCTTCTGGTGCACTATGCACTGTAGCTACTGTGGTTATTGTATTTGAATTACTGGAAGTCTCTCCTAAATAGGTTTTCTTTATTCCTATTCTAATCAAACTCATTTAGTTTGATTTTCCAGCGCTGTAATTTCATATTAGATTCTTTGATATTATTAAGCCGTACTAGAGGCCTGTGATCACTTAGGATCTGAAATTTTCGGCCAAAAATATAGGACCTGAAATATTTGGTGGCCCAGCCAATAGCTTAAAGTTTTATGAAAATAATTTATTACTTCGACTTCATTTGAGTCTCCTCTTATAAATTCTAATTGTCTGTTTTAATAATTCAGTGGTCTTTCTGTTATTGAAATGTGGTTTTGGTTATCTTCTGGTGCACTATGCACTGTAGCTACTGTTGTTATTGTATTTGAATTACTGGAAGTCTCTCCTAAATAGGCTTCCTCTATTCTTATTCTAGATAGGGCGTCTGCCACATGGTTTTCTTTTCTTTATTTTATTTCATAATCAAACTCATTTAGTTTGATTTTCCAGCGCTGTAATTTCATATTAGATTCTTTGATATTATTAAGCCGTACTAGAGGCCTGTGATCACTTAGGATCTGAAATTTTCGGCCAAAAATATAGGACCTGAAATATTTGGTGGCCCAGCCAATAGCTAAAAGTTCTTTTTCTAATGCCAAATAATTAATTTCGTGTTCATTAAGAGTTCTGCTGGCATAGCAGATTGGTTTATGATTTTGTGATAATAGGAGCAGCCTATAGCAATATTACTCACATCTGTTGTTAATGAAAAAGGTTTTTCGAAATTTGGGTATAAAGTATTGGATCGGACAATATTCAAAGTTTAAGTTTTTCAAACGCTTGTACATATTCTCTTTTATATTTAAAGTTACGCCTGTTTTATGCTTTGCTGTCATTGGTTTTGCTATTTTAGCAAAGTTTGGGATAAATTTCCTATAGAATCCACAAAGACCTAAATTTTATTTTATTTGTTTTGGGGTTTTGGGTATAGGGAAATCTTGTATTGCCTCTATTTTGAGAGGATTTGGTTTTATTCCAGTTGTTGTTATAATAAGTCCAAGGAATTCTGTTTCCTTTTTCATAAACTCGCATTTGTCGAGTTGAAGCTTGAGATTAGCTTCTCTTAATTTTTCAAATACCTTTCGCAAAGATAATACACGTTCCTCCAATGAAGTGGAGTACACGATAATATCGTCCATGTAGACCAAACAATCCTTGTAGATTAAATCTTCTAAAAGATTGTTCATTCACCTTTGAAAGGTAGCAAGGCATTTTTAATCCAAAGGGCATTCGAATATATTCATAATGACCATTTTTGGTGGAAAAAGCTGTCTTTGGAATAGAGTTTTCATCCATTTGTATTTGGTGAAAATCTTTTGGCATCTACCATGTTTGTCCAATATTTCATCCATGACCGGGATAGGGTATTTGTCATCTACCGTAATTTCATTTAAATTACGATAGTCAATTACGATACGGAACTTTTTTGTTCCAGATGCATCACCTTTCTTAGGTACTATCCAAATAGTTGAGCAATAAGGGAAATTTGACTTTCGCATTATTCCCTGTTTTATCATATCCCTCATTTGCGAATCGACTTCTTGGATATTTGTATGGTTTTTTGTAAACCTGTTGCTTATTATACCCGTTACTCGTAGAGTAAAAGGGTATATTGTATTCGTGCAAAAGTATGTAACAGCTAGAAGGAAGCGTTTCCGACCCTATAAAGTATATATATTCTTGATCAGGGTCACTAGCCGAGTCGATATAGCCATGTCCGTCTGTCCGTCTGTCTGTCCGTCTGTCTGTCTGTCTGTCTGTCTGTCTGTCTGTCCGTATGAACGCTGAGATCTCGGAAACTATAAAAGCTAGAAGATTGGCATTTTGCATGCAGATTCTAGGAGTTCCTACGCAGCGCAAGTTTGTTTCAAAAAGGTGCCACGCCCCCTTTAACGCCCACAATCGCTAATATACGATTTTAAAAATTTAAATATTTTGGAAAAGTAAAAATGCAGTTTTATTATGTTTATCAATACCTATCGAAATGTAGAAGAAATTTTTCAAATCGGACCATTCGGTAAAAAGTTATGCGTGATCAAAGTTTCTATCTCCATCTCCCTCGCACTCCCTTTACCTGAGTAACGGGTTTCTGATAGTCGGGGCTCCCTACTATAGCGTTCTCTCTTGTTTTTTGTATGTGTTTAGGTCAGTGGCCCACTGCATCGCCGCTGCTCACTAAGCTCTCCGGGCTTTCGCTTTCGCCCCTCTTGCGCTCCCTCGCTCGCTTCTCGCAATGACCGCACCCCGGAGTGCGAGCTTCGGGTGTATTACCACGACGCCCCACACGTGTTCATTTTCCTCCACCTTTGCGTTTGCGCCGTGGGAATTTTTTTGTGCCTTCAATAGTCTTTTTTTTGGCAGGATCGCCCCTAGAACATTTGGCCCTTCGAGCCGGATAAGGATATCCTTCTGCCAATCCGCAAAAAAGATAAGTACGAGCATTTTCCGACTCCCTCTCGCTGCCAGTCTTTAGCAGTGGTTCGAACATTGAATTTCGTTCACACTGCAGCAAGGTCAACTTTTTCGTTTCAACTCCACGTCCGAGTTTTGCCGACACAACGGCAGTCGAGAAATTTATATTCCTTCAATTCCTTTGTGTGCGTCGCCATACTCCTTGCCGATTTTTTTCGTTCCCCGTTGTACACCAACTTGCCAACGGTCAAGGCATATGTGCATCAGGACATACACATACACGCGCGTGACAACTTGTGTACATAGTGCTGTGCAATTTATGCCTCCGAGAAAAAAGAAATACAACAAAAAGTGAAATTGTGTGGTGGAAAATAAAAAGGCATAACTAATATCAGCCGCTCGGTGTGAACTAATTTCGGGAGTTTGCCTGTTCGCCGAACAGTCTGCCGCTGTCGAGATATTTTTATACCCTTGCAGAGGGTATTATAATTTCAGTCAAAAGTTTGCAACGCAGTGAAGGAGACATTTCCGACCCTATAAAGTATATATATTCTTGATCAGCATCACCAGGAGAGTCGATCTAGCCATGTCCGTCTGTCCGTCTGTCCGTCCGTCCGTCCGTTTCTACGCAAACTAGTCCCTCAGTTTTAAAGATATCTGCTTGAAACTTTCCCAAAAGTTGTCTTTCTATTGCAGGTAGTATATAAGTCGGAACGAGCTGGATCGGGCGACTATATCATATAGCTGCCATATAACTGAACGATCGGAAAAGCCATAACGTTGGTGTTTTTAAAGTTAGGAAGTTGGGATTTTCTATGAGTTTTATTTTTGGCCAATTAATTCGACCTACCGAATTTCATAAGGATCGGCCGACTATATCTTATAGCTGCCATATAACTGAACGATTGGAAATGCCATAACTTTGGTGTTTTTAAAGTTAGGAAGTTGGGACTTTTTATGAGTATTAAGAATACATCATATGAATAATTTTGAAGAATATAATTTACAGAATATTCTGCAAGGGTATATCAACTTCGGCTCCGTCCGAAGTTAGCTTTCCTTTCTTGTTTGTCTTGTTTTTTTTTCTATCCACATAATTTCATCTGTTCCGTCACATCAAATGCAGTCTACTCCTAGACGCTCTACTGTACCGATACAACTACACATATCCATAAACGCAGGCATGCCAATATCTGCATAAAACTATTTTCTGCCTCCACATTCAGGAACATAAAATAAAATAAATTCAAATCCACACGGGAGCGACCGTGATTTTTTTTCCAAATTGCCGCATTAACCGCCCCAGCGGCTGTGTTATTATTGTTGCTGATTTTTCCTTCTCTCTCTCGACGGCATAACCCAGTGAACATTTCTCCCGAACCAAATAATTATTTATAAAAATAATAATTATTTATAATTGTAATTATTATTTAATTATAAATATTATTAATTCATAATTATAATTTTTATTTTCTTATAAATATTATTTAATTATTTCCGGCAAAGGGATAGTAATTAATTAATTTATTTTTATTGCCAAACCCAAAAAACCAAATAAATAAATAAATACAATTAAATTATTTGGCAACAATAACTAAGGTAAAAAATTAAAATAAACAAAAAAACAGAAGTCAATAAAGGGAGTAACAAGATATATAAATTGTAACGACCCTGTTTTGGAAGGCGGTATAGCTCGCCGTGGTCAGGGTTCGTGACAGATATTTATATTTATTCCTCTATAGATCGATTTACCTCCCTTTCCCCAATAATGACACAGATGGGTAAAACTAGAGACGTCTATTTCAAAGTAATCGTATAATCGTGTAGTTGTGTGTAGATGCGTCGGGACTGCTTGCTCTGTTGATTCGACGCAGATGAACTGCTTGCTGCCGTGATATGAAGGGCCGAACGAGGAACTGCTTGCTGCGAGTGTCGGCGCTGTGGATGTGCCGAGTGATAAACTACTTGCTTCGAGTGTCGGCGCTGCGACTGGATCGAGTGCTGAACTGCTTGCTGCGAGTGTCTGCGCTACAGATGGGCCGAGTGATGAACTGCTTGCTGTAAGTGCGGGCGCTGCGAATGGGCCGAGTGATGAACTGCTTGCTGCGAATGTCGGCGCTGCGGATGGTCTTGCCTCTGCTTATATTGGCCCCGTTGAGTGGTTGATGACGAGAATCCCGATATCGATAACTCGTTATCGGGTCACGAATATAGCGATGGTGGTCGACTATCGATATATTAGTATGACCAGTTTATTGTTTTTGGACGCGCGTTTTTAAAGTGCGCGATTTTGGCGCGTGTTTTTAATGTGGTGTAGCGTAGGGAGAATAAAAGATCATTGTGTGTTGTTTTTAGAATGTTCTTTTATTATTTGTGACGCTGGGTCGTCACAAAATATATAAAGAAGATATATTATAAATTCATTTTCATCGATTTCCAAATATTTTATTCCGATTCTTCTTGTTTTTATTGCACGATGCTTTCTACTTCGCACAATTTAACATTGTAACCGTTCTCTGTGGGTTTTTTTTTCTCGTTCGTTTATTTGCAGCGCCGAGAGCTTAACGCCCCTTGCTCAGGTCAGTCGACAAGACCTGATCCGCAGAGTTCGAGTCCGAGAATGCCCACGGGAGACGACAAGAAACCGAGGTCGATCCCATCTATCCGTTTGGATAGGTCCCAATCCGCGTCTCCGCGGCCGTCTCAATTAATACCAAAGGCTGCCATTACCATTCCAAGGGCAAAAAGCGACGAGTCCGTCGAGACTATCTCCGGTCCCCCGTCAAGGCTTTCTCGGTCGGTGTCCAAGATGGCTCAAACTGCGATAGACATCGCCCTCAAAAAGTTTATTGCCACAACAGACCGGGTTAGCCAATTTCAAGCGGATATTCATACTCCGAGCGCCGCTGAACCTGAACGACTTTTCCCTGGCATGTGTCAAGTCCATCGGGACCAAATCCGGGCTCTGTGGGAAAAGGTGGAGAAGAGCTATGAAAGTTGCTCCGATCTTCTTTCCGCGTCCACCGACAGTACGGCCAAATCAACAGTGCTTGAATCCAAGTACCGTTACTGCTGTCGACGTCGAAGTTTTCGCTGGTGATTATCTGCGTTGGCCCACCTTCAGAGATCTTTTCACCGCGATATACATCCACAACTCGCTTCTTAGACCGGTGGAGAAGTTGTTCCCACGCCATTGTTTCCAAAGCCCCGCTGACCAACGAAGGGTTTATCTCCGCGTGGCGAAGCCTCACCGACCGCTTCGAAAATCGGCTGTTATTAGTCAATAGCCAGTTGAAAATCCTCTTCAACATTCAGGCAGAATCCCAAGAGTCCGGAGCCGCTCTGAAAGAGCTGTAAGGCACAATCCAAAGTTGCTTGACAGCCTTAGAGATGTGGTCTATTCAAGTCGAGATTTGGGATTGACTCCTGGTGTATATGGTTTCTTTAAAGCTTCGCAAAATCACGCTTTTGATGTGGGAGAAATCCATTCACAACAAGGCTGACATTCCAAAATGGAATGAGTTAGACTCTTCTCGACAGAGCGTCACCGCACTCTGGAGGCTATCGATGACATCAGGCCTAGCAGTTCGGGTCAGTTTCCGCCAAGGTCGACACCTGCGAGCGCCCCATCGCGTAGGCGTAATTCCTACGAGGCCAGAATGACCCCAGCCCCAAGAAGGTGCGATCTCTGCTCCAGAGAGAATCATTATGTTCGCTTATGTCCGGGCTTCCTTGAGATGGATGTAAATGGTCGCTCCGACTACATTAAGAAAAAGCAGCTTTGTCTGAACTGTTTTGCACGAGGGCACCTGCAACGAGATTGCACTAGCGCCCATAGCTGCTTCACGTGCCTTAGCCCTCATCACACCCTCCTGCACCGCAGCAAGCCATTCGCGGCCGCTCCAAGTGTGTCTGCGCCAGCCAGGTCTCGACCCGCAGCGAGCAGCGCCTAAAAAGAGAGCCTCTCCTAAAGGCCCGGTAATTTGGGTAGACCCCAAGCATACTCCCTTGCAGCGTATTCTATTCCTCAATTCCGGTGGGGAAATCCGCGACATCGAGTTGAAGACCGTCACCTTCGGGGTCAATTATGCCCCGTTCTTAGCGATCCGTGTCCTGCAACAGCTCGCCGACGACGAAGAGTCGAGGTATCCGCAGGCGAGTCGGATTGTCCGACAGTACATGTACGTCGACGACGTACTCGCGGGGACAGACTCCAAAACCAAAACGCAAGCGGCTATCCGCGAGCTCCAATGGGCCCTGGATTCAGCAGGATTCCCTCTTAGAAAATGGACATCCAATAGCAAGGCGATTTTGGCCAACATCTAGAGTGATCATCTCCTTCGCCCGGACTTCCTTGAAATCGACGCATAGAGCACGGCTAAAACCCTCGGAGTGCGGTGGAAAGCGAAGTCTGACGGGTTTTTCTTCATTCCGTCCGAATTGACCTTGGGTTCATCGTTTACAAAGCGTCAAGTCCTATCCCAATTTGGCAAACTATTTGATCCAGCGGGCTGGCTCGCCCCCTTCATTGTCCGGGCAAAGATGTTCATGCAGGACATTTGGCTCCAAAATCTAGGATAAGACGATGCCCTCCCTCTAGATTTTTGCCAAAGATGGCAAAGATGACTTCCTGGAAAATTACTCCACTCTCGATCATATCCACATTCCCCGATGGGTCGCTTTCCGACCACATTTGAAAATTGAGCATCATGGGTTCTGTGACCCCTCGCAGAAGGCGTACGGCGCAGCCATTTACGTCCGAGTTGAGGCTGGGTCCGCGGAAGTGGTGAACTTGCGCACGGCAAAGACGCGTGTGGCCCCAGTAAAAACGGTGTCGCTCCCGCGGCTCGAGTTGTGCGGAGCCTTGTTATTGTCCGAAATGGCCAACGCCGTTCTTCCGAAGATGCCCGGGTGGGACGGACTCGACGATTGTTCTCGCCTGGTTGCGTAAGCCGGCGTGCCACTGAGTAACGTTCGTGGCAAATCGTGTAGCCAAAATCACCCAGCTCACCGAGGTCGAGAAATGGGCACACGTCCGCTCCGAGCATAACATGGCAGATCTCGCAAGCCGGGGGTTGGCGCTTCAAGACCTTTCTGTGGTGGCATGGTCCTGCCTGGCTGCAGTGGCCTCGCTGCGAGTGGCCCACTCAAGGCTATGACCCCCTGTGACTGAACTCGAGAAGCCAGCAGTCAAAGTCCATGTAGCGAAGGCTCCTCCTGAAGACTGCCATCTGCATAACGCTGCACGGTGGCAATCAGCTGATGAATCGTCTGATCCGTTCCAAGTTCTGGATCCCGAGGGTGAGAAATTTGGTCAATACCGTCATATATTCATGCAAGGTCTGCGTCATCCACAAAAAGAAGTTGCAAACGCAACTGATGGGAGACTTACCCAAAGAACGAACGTCCTTCTCCCGCCGTTTCACATATACCGGTGTGGACTCCCGGTCCCTTCGACATCAAAAAATACACGGGACGAGCGTCCGCTCGGGCCGATGTCCGACGACCCCACTGACCTGTTGGCACTTACGCTTTCTTGTTGAAGGGCTCCTCCTCGCCATGGTCGAACCCGAGGTAAAGGGGGACACCACATTTATTATAAGCCGCTGGCAACACCTGAAGGCTCTTTATCAACAATTTCGTCTGCGATGGAAGGAGGAGTACCTCAAGGAACTCCATAAGCGGAACAAGTGCCGAAACCCTAGGCAAGGAAGACAACTTTCCGTCCAATGAGTGGCGCTTAGGCAGAATTGACGCGGTGTTTCCAGGATCCGATGACCATGTTCGTGTGGTCGACATCCGCACTGCGCGGGGACTCATTAAGCGTCCCATAGCGAAGGTCGTTCTTCTTCCAATGGAAGAGTCCGCCTGCCCGCAATAACCAGCCGACCCTTCACTCCGGTGTTCCAATTCATCACTTCTATTCGTAGCGTCAATTAATAGTTCCAACCCGTAGTTCCAATTCGCAGTTCTTATCAGTACTGATCCAAATTTTTCACTTGTTCTATTCCGCCAATCAGATCTCTCCAGCGCCATCGAATTGAAACACAGACGAACTCGAGGTATGCAAACCCACCGTTGCCGAGTCTGTAGCGGGATCCATCCACTTCGGAAATGTCGTCAGAAGAGGCTCCGGGCTGTCCTTGCCAACCGGTACTGCCACCACTGTTTGGCCCACGAGCACTCTGACGGAGCGTGTCGACGAGGTGATAGCTGCAAAACGTGCGGCCAGGATCACCACACTCTTCTACATCTCTGTGAACCATCGGGTCATCACGGCAGTCCCGCCTGGCGGCACGCCATTCGCAGAGCTCCGCTGACGAGCGTTTCTAGATAGACGATCTCCATCATCCTGGGCGCGGATATAAATCCGAGCGTGATGCGGCCGGGCTTCCCGAAAATTCAGGATGGACTACCAGTAGCCCAGAGCACCGTGTTTGGGTGTGTCTTGTCCGGAGCCTGCCACCAGCCGTGAAAAGCAACCCGAGTAGTTGCAAGAGGGGCGGAATGCTTAGGTCAGAGGCCCACTGCATCGCCGCTGCTTACTAAGCTCTCCGAGCTTTCGCTCTCGCGAGACCCTCTCGCTCGCTTCTCGCAACGGCCGCGCTCCGGAGTGTGAGCTTCGGGTTTCGGATCCGAACTTCTCGGACGGCTACTATCTCGACAATGAGCTTATAAATTACTACACTTACCAACTAAAAAGTAAGAAAGGCCTACAAGTTGTACTTAAAGGTATAGAATCGACTGTTGCGGTAGCAGAAATAGCTGAAGGCCTCACGGCAAATGGCTTCGACGTTAAGCACATCGTGAACATAGTGAACAGGGATAAGATTCCCCAACCACTGTTTAAGATTGAGCTAAAGAAAAATGCAGTGCATCCTATTTACAATCTGCAATATCTCCTTTACCGAAGAATCACCGTAGAGGAACCGCATAAGCGGAACGGCCCCGTACAGTGTACAAACTGCCAGGAGTTCGGGCATACAAGAACCTACTGCCCCCTGCGTCCAGTTTTTGTCGCCTGTGGAGATTTGCATTGCATTGAAGCATGCCTGGGAAACAAAGAAGACCCTACTCTGAAAAAATGCAGTAACTTTAGGGGAAATCATACTGCCAACTACCGGGGCTGTCCCGTCTACAAAGAACTCAAGAGCCGCCTAAATCAGAGACGCAGTAATCCACTCGCCGCTCAACACTCTGCCCAACCAAACATCTTCACCCCATCAACAACCACTCCTGGTGTCTCCTTTGCCAACGCACTCCGCTACCCTGGAATCTCACAAACATCTACCGCCCAACCTGCAGCATTGCGTCCACAGCCACCCATATGAAATCTAAATGATTTTCCGCTCTTAAGCCAAAATGGCCAAACAACAACTCAACCTTCTACGCAGCAAAACCAAACTCTTCCCCCACAAACACTTAGGGGTCTAGAATCTACACTAGCTACTCTTGCAAACGTCATGATGACGATTCAAAGTTCCCTTCAAGAACTACTGTGAAACCAGAGCCTTCTAATGGAACTGCTGATCAAACTAAAGTCTGTATAAATGGACTCCTTAACAATATGCTTCTGGAACGCAAACGGCGTTTCCCGGCACAAAAACGAACTCCTACAGTTCCTAAACAGCCACAATATCGATATCATGCTACTTTCTGAAACCCATCTAACTAATAAAAACTACTTCCATATCATCGGATATATATTCCACGCGACCAACCACCCGGACGGTAAAGCACACGGAGGTACCGGTATACTCATAAAACAACGCATAAAACATCATCCCTTGGAGACATTCGCTACTAACTACCTGCAGGCCACATCCCTAGGTATAAACCTAATTACCGGCCCACTTTCCCTATCCGCCATATATTGCCGAAAATGAGTTTATGAATTTCTACAACTCACTAAAACGCTACTTTATAGCTGCCGGTGGTTATAACGCAAAGCATCCCCACTGGGGATCTCGTCTTATCAACCTCCTAATCACTCCTGGTAATAAGCTTATCTTTGTCTCAGCAGCTAGGCCTACATACTGGCCCACAGATTCAAATAAACAACCTGACACTATCGATTTCGCTGTTATTAGAAGAGTCTCGCACAGGCTGATAAAAGTAAAAACCTTAGAAGAGCTTACATCGGACCACTCGCCAGTTCTCCTCTGTCTATCTGAACAGCCGCAGCTCCTGGAACGCCCCCCAACATCTAACATCAAACAAAACAAACTGGCTGAAGTACAAAAAATATTTAAGTGCACACATCGAACTTGATCCTGAAATTTCATCTGAATCTGACATTGATAAGTCGCTTAAACACCTCACGGAAGTAATGTCCTCTGCCGCCAAACATTCTACGCCAGAACCCTCATCCACAAACCCGCTAAGAACTGGACGCTCAAGTATCCAGATGAAAAACGTAGACTTCGCAGAGACTGGCAGACTCATCGGTCCCCAGCTACTAAGAAAAGACTTAATGAAGCATCTCGAAAATTGTCGAAGGCCCTTTCTACCGAAAAGAACCAGGCCCAACGGGCCTACATTTCGAAACTATCCCCGACGGGTAATAAATTCCCACTATGGAGAGCTCACCCAAACATGCAACCACCAATAGATCCCGATTGGCCAATTCGATCACAAACAGGTGCCAGGGCGCGCAGTGACGAAGAAAGAGCTAACACTTTTGCCCATCACTTGGAAAACGTCTTCAAGCCTCACCCGCCATCCAACCAATTCACTCTACCGAATGTCTCGCTAGCGTCGCCGTCCTCCCCAGTTACCCTTGAAACCAGCACAATACTTAAGGCTTTTAAAAAACATATAAACCCAAAGAAAGCTCCTGGTCATGATTTTATTTCTCCAAAAATGATAATTGAATGCGCAGTCAGATGCATCGCATTTATATTTAACTCAATATTGAAATGGGGCTACTTTCCTGACCAATGGAAAAAGTCTGTCATTACAATGATCCCGAAGCCAGGTGTTTGTAGTTTTATTTTTTATTATTTATAGGAATGGTTGCCCCTAGAAAATACTCTAGTGACGATAGGTTGCTAAACCAACACTTAAATTGGTTTAACTCGGAGGGATCATGCGTATGAGGGCCACTCACTCGTAGAACGCAGAGTAGTTGAATACACAAGTATTGCTTGAGTACTGATTTTATTAGGGCAAAAGGTCGGGTTTATATACACGTTTTTCAGAGTCAAGGGGGGCACCATAGCAAAGAAGTGGCATGGGGCTGTTAGTTAAAAATACATTGCATTGCTTATGTTCTAAGATATACAAAGGTACAGAGTCATCATAATTGTCTCCCACACAAGGAGTTAATACGCTAGGGTTAGCAAAAATAGAAAAGGTAGCTCAGGCAGAGCTGGCGCTGTCCGTGAACGTCAAGTGGCTTAGCGACTCAAGTGGTACGCTAACATACTCCCGGCCGTTGAACAGGTGTTCAACATCATCCAATGTTGATCTCAAAGGCGTCGGATACAGGTGTCTGGTGATGTCTTCTTGGGGAGTTGGTTAACGCTGGCTTCTCTGGTAAGTCGATGTCCTTTGACGATGGCGAAGTTAAATGATGTGATCTCTTTTGGAAACGTCTCCATACATAAAATATTATCACCCCAAGTGATAAAATTAGACTTATGAACTGGAATACTCTCGTGGATTTTTATTTTTATTATTATTCTTTACTAGTCATTTAATTATTATAACTGCTTTGATTTGTAATTAAATGTTAAATTTTATAATACATAATATGTTCCGTATACCTATGACCATTAGCTGAAATTTTTGTGCACTTCATCAATGTATATTATAATTGTAATGTTATAATTATCAATACTGTTACTCATTGATTATTAAAATATCATTATTTGTTTAATTTTGATGAGAATGATTTCTAATTTTGTTTAAATCGTTTGTTATTAAACATTTGAAACTCGCAATGATTTTCAATAGAAAACATGGATTGCTTATCTGAGCAAATATACTCTTCGTCATTAATTGAATTACAAAGATCAAATTCACCTGATGACATAGTTATGAATTGATCTCGATGTTGATTCACAGCCATGACTGGAAATTCAATATCAAGGGAAATCATTTTATTGTTGATGATTACCGGTTTTGGAATCAAGTTATATATTTCAAATAACTGTGTTGATAATAATGGCAGTGTTAATTTAAAGATTACATAATCCTTTACCACCTTTGCTTCTGCCCTCATTAACTTATATAATTGAAGTATATCATCGTTGATGAGAGGAAGCATTTTTCCTTGAGGCATGTGCATTTTTAATTTGTTTAAATGTTGTCGAAGTTGCTTGGGAGAAACGAGCAGTGGGCTAATTTCATTGTGATGGACGTTTGTCAGAACATGTGAAATCTCTGTCTGAATTCTTTGAAGATTTGCCGCCAATATGGATAATTGATTTGTCAATGCAATATACCATTGAAAGGCTTTAAGAGAATCTAGACGAGCATTGGCTATATCCTCCATTTGCTGAGTCATTATTTTAATCCTTTTATCGATGGTAGCTTCATCTCGTTTCATGATGTTTATCGTAGAATCAATTATTGAAGTCTGATTCTTAACTAATTCTAAAATGTAATCTTCATTCGATTTCACCTTTTGAAATCATTTTCAGTTTTTATTTCTTCGTAAACGTGTTGAAAATGGTTATATACAGCAGCACATGCTTGAACTGGTTGTATATGTGAACACATTTGACCAACCTTAAGTGTCCCCGTGTAAAATGTCTTTACATCTTCGAGATACGGCTTTAAATCATAATAAGCTATGATTGTCCATTCTGCAGTTGCTAGTCGAGTAGATCCAATTTTTTCGTAATAAATTCCTGGCCTAGAACCAAACCTGGTTATGTTAATTGGACCGGCGATGGCTAATGGTAATAGAAGCAGCAAGATTAATAATGGCATCGATATCATTGGTAAGGATGGGCTCTTTCGTCTTTTTGGCTCTTGATCTTCCTTTGTTTCTTCTTCAGCATCTTCTTCATTAATTTCCTTGCGTTTTTCTCCTGGATCTTCTTGACGGAATAGTGGAGCAAGCTTATGGATTGCTCTTTTAAAAACTCCTGTTGCAGTTTTTACGTCTGCAACTCGCACATATCCATCTTGACCTGGATAAATTTTTATTATTCGTCCTATAGGCCATTGAAGCATAGGCACATTGTCTTCCTTGACAATAACCATCATGCCTTCTCTTACATTTTTATGGGCCTGTTTCCATTTTGAGTGTTGTTGCAGGCTTGTTAAATATTCTCTGGACCATTGCGTCCGGAATGTGTGCTTGAGTCGCTGCACCAGTTCCCATTGTTCAGGTAGTGATTTTATTCTAAGTGGTTCTGGGTCTGGTTGAGCGACTAGTGCTTCTCCAATCAATAAATGACCTGGTGTAAGAACTGTAAAGTCATTAGGATCATTCGACATTGGAGTAAGTGGCCGAGAATTAAATACTGCCTCGACATTTGTTATGACAGTGCTCAACTGCTCAAAGGTGAGGTTTGCAGTGGACACATTTTTTAATAACAACGTTTTTGCTGACTTTACTGCAGCTTCCCATAATCCACCAAAGTGGATCTCGGTGGAATAAATTTAAAGTGAACACCCTTCGTATTGCACAGCTGGAGTATGGAGTTCTTAGCCTGCTGTGAGTGGATTGTTTCCTTTAACTCCTTCAATTGGTTGCTGGCACCAACGAAATTTGTTGCATTGTCGCAGTATAGGGTCTGACACTTCCCGCGACGTCGTTAAATCTCCGACAAGTTCCAGATGGACAGCCTTTGTGGAGAAACAAACAAATACTGCTATGTATGCTTTATCAGGTCGCTTGCCTCGGACTTTGTGATGTATCCAGAAGGGTCCGCAATAATCAACTCCGGTATTTAAAAATGGTCTGTTTTGTGAGACTCTATGCTCAGGTAGTTTTCCCATTATTTGAGAAAGTAATTTTGGACGAAACCTGGTACATGGCACGCATTTCATAATTACGTTTCTAACCATAGGAGTGATTTTGATGATGTGATACTGTTGTCGTGCAATACCTTTTAAAGTATTTTGACCACAGTGCATGTTCTCCTCATGAAGTTTATGTAACAGCATTTTTACGATGTTGTCATTGTATGGGAGTAAGTAGGGATTCATTGCATCCCGGGAAATTGGGGCATTTTCCACCCTTGTTCCTACTCTTATAATAGAGTTTTCGTCCAAATGAAGATGAAGAGATGCGACCTTGCTGCTATTGGGTAATGGGCGTTCGGGATGACGTTGAAGGTGATTAAATTCATTTATGAAATCAGCCTGTTGTATACAACGTATTATAATCCGCCTAGCTTGTTCTAATTCGTCAAGCTCTAGTAAGACGGTTTGTTTTCTGTTTTTACGATAACAAAATCAACATGTATGCTATTATACGTTGCAAGCGATTGAATGAATTTCCGTGTTTAATGCCATATATTTCTTCTCCAAGTGAAACTGTTGCCAAAGTAACAGTTTTTGTTTTCCGTTCCAAAGAAATAGTGTTGTCCTTTGGAGCTTTAAATAGAGCTGGCCATTTCTCTTCTTGTCCATGAAGAAACAGTGGTCCGTATAACCACAATGTATGTGCACTTAATTGAGATGCAGGTATCCATCTAGAAAGTACATCTGCAGCGTTGAGACTTGATGACACATGTCTCCATTGATTTGGACAGGTTGTATCTTGTATTTTCGACAACCTATTTGCAACAAATGTATGGAAATTCGATGGTTTTGCATTTATCCAACATAAGACGATGGTGGAATCTGTCCAGTAATGACATTTAATGGATTCTGATTTAAGATCCTTTTTCACCTTTTCAGCAAGCTCTGCACCTAACACAGCTGCACATAACTCTAGTCGTGGTAGGGTTTGCTTTTCAAGAGGTGCTACTTTTGATTTTGCGCATAATAAGCGCACAGTCGTTTGTTTGTTCTTATAAATGGCTCTTATATAAGCCACAGCACCAAACGCTTTTTCAGAAGCATCCACAAATATATGGAGTTCTTGTTTTTGAGGTATCTTACCATCATAAATGTGTCGCGGAATAGTCATTTTATTTAAACACAGCAAGTCTTGTCTGAAGGCCTCCCACCTTTCCTTTAGGGAATCTGATATCTCTGTGTCCCAATCTAGTTTAAGGACTGACAGATTTTGTAGAAATATTTTTGCTCTGATTATGACTGGAGCAAAAAGACCAAGTGGGTCAAAAATTTTTCCCAACTCAGAGGCTACCACTCTTTTTGTAACTGTTTGAGTGTTATGTTCTTGAGCCTTTCCGCACAAATTGTCATCCTTAGGGCTCCAGACAATTCCCAAAGTCTTTACACTGGATAGCAATATCATCTGGTGAAAATTCCTTTAGCAGATGGTGTGAATTAGAGCACCATTTTCTTAGTTTAAATCCGCAAGGTAGCAAGATTTTGTTTAGTTCTTCTTGAATCCTTGCAGCATCTATAATTGTATCTGCTCCAGTTAGGCAGTCATCAACATAGAAATCATTTTTCAATGCATTTGATCCTAATGGCCATTTTTCCAAATTTTTATTGGCCAAATGCTCCAAGCATTTTGTGGCAAGAAATGGAGCTGACGTTGTGCCATAAGTTACAGTTTTTAGCCGGTAATATTTTATTTCCTCGGACGGATTGTAGCGCCAAACAATCATTTGGTTAAATTGATCCTTTGGATTCATCCAAACTTGCCGATACATTTTTTCTATATCCGCCGTAAAAACATATTTGTGAACTCTGAATCTCAATAGAATCGCAAACAGATCACTTTGAACAACTGGTCCTGGGTAAAGTAAATCATTTAATGATTTTCCTGTAGATGTCTTACAGGAAGCATCAAAGACTACTCTTAATTTTGTTGTAGTGCTTTCTGGTTTCAGAACACAGTGGTGAGGAATAAAATAATGTTCCTTTGGTATTTGACTAGGTAATACTTGCTTCATATGACCTAGTTTTTCGTATTCGGCCATAAAATCATTATATAATATTTTAATGTCTGGGCTGGTTCTTCGTTCCAACGAAAGAAAACGCCTTGTCGCAATATCGCAAGACTTCCCCAGGGCTGAGGGATCTTCAGAATAAGGTAATCTGACAATTAACCTTCCATCTTGTGCGTGCTGAAGATTTTCCAAAAAATGCTTCTCGCAATGTCTTTCCTCTGGCGTCCGGTAATTCCTTATCGGTTCCATGTTGTCCAGTTTCCAGAATTTTTCCAACGATGATTTGGCTTCCTCGGCTGAGGAAACTACCATGCAATTTTGTGGCATTTTTGCACTCATGTTTACTTGCCCAGCAATTATCCAACCAAATTCGGTGTTCTGGAGAATAGGTTGGTCTGAATAAGACCTAATTTGTTCAGGTTTTATAACGGAAAAGTGATGTTCTGCGCCAAGCAATATATCAATTTTTCCTGGTTTCGCGAAATGTGGATCAGCGAGCCGGATATTTTTCGAGATTTTTAAATCAGCTACTTTTATTTGTTCCGTAGGCTGATCGGCCACAATATGAGGAAGAGCAAAGGCTTCAACTCTTGTTTCAAAATCCCTATGTTTTGATTTAATTAAAACACTAACGCGTCCTTTACTTATTCGCGACTGACCTCCAACTCCCTCAATGCGAAGGTTTGTTGGTTGTAGTTGCAACGATAAACGCTTAACCAGTCTTTCTGAAATCAGATTAATTTGTGATCCGGAATCGAGCAGTGCGCGAAAATCTCCTTCTTGGTTATTAAGTCCTTGCACTATGACTCTAGCCGTTGCTAACAGTATGTATTTGTTCTCACAACTGTTTTTCGTAGCAGCAGAAGCGGACGTTTTAGGTTCGTTATTTGGTTTTCCGTTACCTAAATGTAGCAATGTGTTGTGTTTTTTGTTACATTTTATGCATGTATATTTAGACATGCATTGCTTGGTCATGTGGTCTGCCTTAAGACAATTGACGCACAGCCTTTTTCGCTGAACCCAGGTCAGCCTTTCAGCAGGATTTGACTCCTTAAATTTCTCGCATTTGTATATGCTATGCCCTTTTTGACAAAACAGGCATGCCAATGAACTTGTTGTTGCTGAAGCACTTGTTTTTTGTTTTTCTTTATGTATTTTTCCGCCGATGGCTTCAAGTGCGAGAAAACGTTGTTCTAGAAACCCAAGGAATTCCTTTATTGTTTGAATTTCCCTGGTATCTAAAATAGTTTGCTCATACAGTGTGTGTGTAAGCCGATCTAGTTTTCTTGTCATATGGAACAGAAGGACTGGATCCCATGTATCTGTTTTTATTCCAATATTTTTCAAGGCTTGCAAGGATTCATTGATATTGTCATGCAGATTTTTTATTGACTGAGAATCATTCGTCACATTAGGGTGATCAAATAATTTTTCAAATATTGCAGTCGAAAGGACCCGCTTATTATTGAAACGTTCTTTAAGCATGGTCCAGGCAGTATCATAATTAACTTCTGTTAATTCTAAATGCCTGACTAACCTTTCTGCTTCGCCAGACAGATTAGCTTTAAGATACCACATTTTTTGTATTTTTGGTATCGCTGATTCATGAACCATTTTATTAAAAATGTCATGAAATTGTTGCCATTTTAGATAGCTTCCATCAAATTTTGGAATGGAAACTTTTGGCAACTGTATTGAAGAGATTGTAGAAACCGCTTGATTGGTGGCTACTGAAACGGGGTCTGCATATGGATGGCAGAATTGCAACATTGCTTCTTCCGCGGAGATAAATCGCTCCATACTATAGCCCACTTCTTCAGGTGTTATACATAACTTGTGGATTTCAAAATGAAGACTTTCAATTTGTTTCCATAAATTATCAATTACCGATTTATAGGTAAATTTGTTTTCTGGAGCTATATGTTTCATGGTTCTTGACATAGATTCCAGAACTGCTGCTTGATGTCTGATCAGCTTTTGTATGTGATCCACCTCTTCTGAAGATGTTTCTTTTGCCGGTAACTGAAGAATTTTTGAGTTAAATTCTTCGATAGCTTGATGAACAATCGTCCGCATATGATTGTAATATTGTTTTTCAAAATACTCATGCGGATGTGGAGTACCCTTTAATGATTCTAGGATACTATTATTTCCTTGGTCGAATTTTTCCCAATGCTCTTCAATTTGTCGTTTTCTGTCTTCAAAATACGACGCCTTTTCCTTTCGTTTGCTGGAATCCTTTTTGATGTTCCGTAGCAAAATTTGGATTTCTTCGCCAATTTGGCTTTGTATGGCAATCAAATTTTCAACCTCCATTTTGCCTTAACAATTGCCTGACCCGTTGGAAGATAATTGATTTGCTTATATAAGCTGGCTACGCTTCTACTCGCAACCGATTTATGGTCAAAGACAATTAAGGATTTTCGGATTAGAAAAGAAAGCCAACAAATAGTTTAAAACCTTTTTATTTAAAAAGTATTTTTTATTTTATTTAATATGTGTGTTAAACAAATGTTTTTAGTTTTGGATGCAAACGCTTCCAGAAATGTTCAAGAGCCGTCTTGTTGACTACTTGAAGTTGTTGAGTTCTACTTGAAGAACTTCCTTGTTGTTCAATCTCGAACGTTAATCGACGATTATCCTGGGAGTCGCCAAGTTGACTCCAGTAAATCGGATTATATTATTAAAAAACAATTTTAATTTTTATGGATGCTACCGCTTCCAGAATTATTCAAGAGTCGCCTTGTTGACTACTTGAATATATTGTTTTCCAGTGAAAAGCCTCCGTGTTGACTGTTTCTATTTTGGAAAATAAATCGACAATTATCCTGGGAGTCGCCTAGTTGACACCAGTAAATTGGATTATATTGTTTAAACAACAATTTAAATTTTTTGGATGCTACCGCTTCCAGAAGTATTCAAGAGTCGCCTTGTTGACTACTTGAATTTATTGTTTTCCAGTTGAAGAGCCGTCTTGTTGACTACTTCAATTTCGGAAAAATAATCGACGATTATACTGGGAGTCGCCTAGTTGACTCCAGAAATCGGATTATATGGATGTTGTAAGTTGGAAGAGTCGCCGGGTTGACTTCTTCTACTTTTATTTCCAATATTGTAGTAACAGATCGCCAAGTTGATAAGTTACTCCTTGAAAATTTCAAGTTTTTCGGGAATATGCTTAGAAATTTATTCGTGGCAAAATTCCCTTTGTTATGAATTTTGCTCAATATCTGAATTATTGAACAAGGGTTTCACAACTTTAACTCTAGAAGATTCGATCGCCAAGTTGATCGGGAATCTGTCTAGCAAAGTATGTGCAGAAATTAGTCGCCAAGTTGACTAGAATTTCATGCAATGGTCGGGGTCACCAAAATGATAGTAGTTTTATTTTTTATTATTTATAGGAATGGTTGCCCCTAGAACATACTCTAGTGACGATAGGTTGCTAAACCAACACTTAAATTGGTTTAACTCGGAGGGATCATGCGTATGAGGGCCAAAGACACAGCGATGCTCACTCGTAGAACGCAGAGTAGTTGAATACATAAGTATTGCTTGAGTACTGATTTTATTAGGGCAAAAGGTCGGGTTTATATACACGTTTTTCAGAGTCAAGGGGGGCACCATAGCAAAGAAGTGGCATGGGGCTGTTAGTTAAAAATACATTGCATTGCTTATGTTCTAAGATATACAAAGGTACAGAGTCATCATAATTGTCTCCCACACAAGGAGTTAATACGCTAGGGTTAGCAAAAATAGAAAAGGTAGCTCAGGCAGAGCTGGCGCTGTCCGTGAACGTCAAGTGGCTTAGCGACTCAAGTGGTACGCTAACACCAGGAAAAGACAAATCCCAGCCTTCCTCGTACCGGCCCATCAGTCTGCTCCCATGTCTATCAAAGCTATTTGAAAAACTGCTTCTTGTTCATCTAGTAACACATCTTCAAAACAACAGAACGATCCCTCTGCACCAATTCGGTTTTAGGGAAAAGCATGGAAATATCGAACAGGTAAACCGCTTAACATCTGAAATTCGCACGGCTTTCGAACACAAGCAATATTGCAGTGCCTTATTTCAGGACGTATCACAAGCATTTGATCGCGTCTGGATCGACGGTCTGGTATACAAAATCAAAACCCTCCTACCGGAAAACACTCACAAGTTGCTTGAGTCATACCTCAGAAACAGAGTTTTCACCGTGAGATGTAAAACCTTTACTTTAACCATCCGTAACATCGAAGCTGGAGTACCCCAAGGAAGTGTGCTTGGTCCAATCTTGTACATCCTTTACACGGCAGACATTCCAACAAGCCGCCAGACCCTCATCTCAACCTTTGCTGACGACACTGCTATTGTCAGCCGCTCGAAATGCCCAAAAACAGCTACAGCCCATTTAAAAGAACACCTGGTAGCTGTAGAAAAATGGCTCGCAGACTGGCGTATCAAAGTCAACGAGCAAAAGTGTAAGCACATTACGTTTACACTAAACTTGTCGAAATGCCCACCACTGGCGCTAAACAACAAGCCGGTTCCACAAGCAGACGAAGTCACCTATCTCGGCATACACTTAGACAGGAGGCTTACCTCGAGAAAGCATATAGAAGCAAAGAAAACCCATTTAAAACTAAAGGCCAGCAGCCTTCACTGGCTCATGAACTACCGCTCTCCCCTTCCACTCGAATATAAAGTACTACTGTATAACTCGTGCTTAAAGCCGATCTGGACCTACGGTTCCGAGCTCTGGGGAAACGCAAGCAGCAGCAATATAGAAATTATTCAAAGAGTACAATCAAAGACCCTACGAACAATAACTGGAGCCCCCTGGTACATCCGCAACGCAAACATCCAGAGAGACCTGGATATAAATCCCGTAAAAGAAGAAATTGTTTCCAGAAAAATTAAATATGAAGCCAGATTATCAAATCACCCAAACCTGCTTGCCAGACAACTCAACCGGCTAAGCTATCATTCCCGTCTACAGCGGAATGATTTCCCATCCCTCTTCAATAACATAAGTTAACGTAACATAGATTAAGATTTGAAAACTTATTGTTAGTCTCTTAAGTAATAGAGAAGATTCAATAAATAAGAATAAAGTATAAAAAAAAAAAAAAAAATTCGAAATCTTTATAATTATAGCTCACTCCGAATATATAACCATTTAAGTTAACTGTTTTTGATTTATAATTAATAATTGCGTTACATGAGCATATCATATCTATCGGAAAAACTACGGACCCAAAATGTTTGTTTGGTCGAACGAAGCTTACTTGCATGGTAGGACACGGATTTATTTAATTGAATATTACCATTTATGAACTTTAAAAGGTGCATTTTTGGTCGAAAATTTAAGTAATTTTGCTTTAATTAAATTAATAGATGAGGGTGTTATTCATAATGATTCGTATGTAAGGGTGTTCAGACGAACACTAATAAAAATAAAATATAATACTTTATGAGCTCTGTGCACGTCATGTGACAATTGTAAATCGACCCAGAGCCATAAACTATGATCTGTAATTTTAAACCCTACAAGGGAGCGGTGTTAACATTTTTTAATCTGTTAGTGCAGGCCACAGAAGATAATCACTTGAGATGGGGGGCAAATGATAACTCTCCCGCTCAGGCAGACGCGGCCTCTGCGTAGGCCACAGATAAGACCAGAATAATATTTTCATGTTAGTTTCCTAAGCAGGGACTTAGAAAATAAAAATCAGTTTTAATACAGAACTCAACTCAAAAGGTTGTTTTATTTAATTCATCCCTTTCATTTTGGTCCTTCGACAACACTTCAGATTTCCCCCACCAGTGGTAAGAGACTCAGAACTTAGGCCAGCACCTTAAAAAAAATAAAAAATTTGTAACACTTGCAGTTTTTTATTTAAGGTGTTAATGAATAATTGACTCTTGTTGTCCCCCACCAGTGAGAAGAAACAGTGTAAAAAATTTTAAAAAATCAAAAAGATATAAAAGAATCTTTTCTGTTATAACAAATTTAATCAATTATAAATATTGCAACAAAAAAGTCAAAATTTGTTGTAAAAGTGGTCGAGAAACCGACGAATTACAAAATAAAAAAATTTTGCAATCGAGCAATTATTATTTTGGCGTTTTCGAGGCCTTCAACATCGAAAAAGTGATTTAATAAAATCAGGCGTATTCGAGGCCAACATCGAAAAAGTGATCACGGATATATAAAAAGTGACTCCCAAATTGATAAATAAAAAGTGACTCCCAATAAATAATAATAATGTGAAAAAGTATACAAAAATAAGATCAAAGTGACCCCCAATATTCAAAAGTATACAAAAATTAAATAATCAAAGAGTGACTCGCAATATTAAACTTAAATCAAAAACAAAAGTTAAAAAAAAAATAATCAATCATCATAAAATTTCAAAACTGCAATAAGGACTCCAGGACTTCGAAGACTTCAGGACAATTACAACTACAAGATCGAGGACAACATCAGCGAAAGTCAACCTTCATCGACAGCGGAAAAAACATCAAAATCAAAGACTCAGCAGCGACGACAACAGCGGCAACCATAAATTTAAATAGGATCAGATAAGTCCTATTATTCATATTTAAATATTTCAAAATTAAAAATATTATATATAAATATTATAATTATATTACATAATTTTTCGGTTATTTAAGTCGGTTAATATAATTTTTGTAGAATCAAAACACAGAAAGTTATTAGCAAAATGTTGTCCGAGCAAACAATCGCACTAATAAAAAGGCAGGTGGAGATTACCAACGCCAGTAAGGCGCTTGAATATCTCCCAAGCTTATGTATCATTCGAACATTTAACGAAATTCGATGAGCTGAAGGCCAAGTGCATCGAAATCATAAAATCATATTGGAGTAGTCGCGCATGACTATTTCACTAAGAGTCATTACGAGCAAATGCTCTCTATTTTCAATAGAATTAAAGTAAGAATAGATAAAGTGTTAGCTGAATCTGATAAGTCCGATGGTGAATTAATGGCAAAAGAGCAGAATACCGAAAAAAATTTAAACTGCGAAAGCCAGTTAGATATAGCGATAGAGCAGTTAGAAAAATATTTAAAGGATACATTTGAGGATATTCAAAATGATAGAACAAAAACTTTTAAAACTAGGATTGGGAAACTTAATTTTTATTGGGATAAACTAGTTGTCTTAAAGCAGGGAAACACTACAGATGTCACTGTTAGGAGGTATAATGATAATGGTTACCAAATTTATGAAAAAAAAAACTCGAGGAAATTGTGCCTAAAAAGGTAGAAGTTGGAAATCATAAAATTGATGATTTGCCATCTCTGCCTAAAATTCAGGTACCCACATTTTATGGAGATTCCAAAGATTGGGACCTATTTTATGAGTTATTTAATGAACTCATACATTTAAGGGAGGATCTCAGTCCCTCCTTGAAATTTAACTACCTTAAAATATCACTTAAGGGAGAAGCCAGGAATGTGGTTTCTCACTTATTGTTGGGATCAGGGGAAAATTATGAGGCCGCTTGGGAATTGTTAACCAAACGGTATGAAAATAAAAGGAAAATATTTTCCGACCAAATTAATCGCCTTCTTGATCTCCAAAATCTGAATGTGGAATCAGTTCGGCAATTAAGAATATTTATTGACACTATTAATGACTCATTAATTCATTCATATGATAAAATTAAAGGCACAAATTTCTGACGAGGTTGATATAGTTTTTGCACATATAATAATAAGAAAATTTAACAAAGAAGCTCTGCAGCTATATGAGAGCCATGTTAAAAAAACCAAAGAAATTCAAGCATTGTCCGACGTCATTGAATTTTTAGAGCAACGACTCAGTTCGATTAGCTCAGTTCAGGATGAAAAATCTGGAAAAAAAGTGTTCAGTAGCAATATGAGAGAGTTGTCTACTAACAGTTGTGCTATGTGCAAAAGTACGGGACATTTGATACTTCAGTGTCAAAAATTTAAGGCATTGAATCCATCTGAACGGATGGAAAAAGTAAAAAAGGCACATTTATGTTTTAAATGCCTTAAGCACCCATACAATAAGAAATGTCAAAGTGACATTTTATGTTCGATTTGTAAGAAAAATCATCACAGTATGCTACACATTTATGTAAAGTCTAAAACAGACCAAAAAACTGAAAAAACTAATGAAAAAGTAAACACGTGTATGACGTCGGAACAAGGGTTGCTAGCTACAGCACGCATTCAAATTCAAACCTCTGAGGGAGGTTTCGAAAATTTTAGAGCTTTGATCGACAGTGGTTCTCAAAGCACAATAATTTCAGAAGAATCTGCGCAGATTCTGAAATTGCCCAAAATTCGGTCTCAAACAGAGATCAGTGGAGTATCGTCCACGGGAAAGTGCATCTCGAAGCACAAGGTAAATCTTTCAATTAAACGAAATAATTCCCAAAAAACAATTAGAGTTGGAGCATTAATACTTCCAAAATTAATGAGGGCTCTCCCAGTCAACACAGTTAATATTGACAAATCAAAGTGGGAGAAGTACAATTTGGCTGACCCAGACTTTAATAAACCGGGTCGTGTAGATCTGATAATTGGGGCAGATCTATACACTCACATTCTGCAGAATGGAGTGGTCCAAATTAATGGCCTCCTTGGTCAAAAAACCGATTTCGGGTGGATTGTCAGTTGTAGCAACCACCATCGAATTAAAAGATATGGATCGGTATTGGGAAGTTGAGGAATAAGACAAAAATGATATCGAATCTGAAATACGTGAAAATCATTTCATAAAAACAACTTAAAAAGGTTCAGATGGTCGATACATTGTGTCAATTCCATTTAAAGATGATGTCACCTTAGGAGATTCGAAGAAACAGGCAATGGCTCGTTTCATGAATCTTGAGAAAAAATTAAAAAGAAATTAAAAACTAAGGTTAGACTATTCTAAATTCATGCATGAATATATGGATTTAGGACATATGGTCGAAGTGGAGGAAGAAGGAAAGTACTTTTTACCTCACCAGGCAGTAATTAGAGATTCAAGCCTGACGACCAAATTAAGAGTTGTTTTTGACGCTTCAGCAAAAACAACTAATAATAAAAGTTTGAACGACATAATGTGGGTTGGTCCACGAGTTCAAAAAGATCTTTTTGACATTATCTTAAATGGGAAAAATGGGAATTTGTGGTATCTGCGGACGTTGAAAAAATGTATCGTCAGATAAATATTAATGATAATGATCAGGAGTACCAATATATTTTATGGAGAGATTCTCCAGATGGAAAAATAAAAATTATAAATTGACAACGGAACTGTATCTGCGCCATATCTAGCTACTAGAGTTCTAGTAGATATTGCTGATAAATGCAAAAACAAAGATGTAAGTGAGATAATTAGGAATGATTTTTATATGGATGACCTAATGACTGGGGCTGATTCTATAGAAGATGCCAATAATTTAATTAAATTAATTTCTCAATAATTACAAAAAGTGGGAATGAATTTAAGAAAATGGATTTCGAACAGTTTAAAAATAATGGAAACTGTAGAAGATACAGGAGATAGAGAGGTTCTTACTCTTGCGGAAAATGAAAGCGTAAAAACCCTGGGGCTTCAATGGGAACCGCAAAAGGATTTATTTAAATTCAAGGTAAATTGCGGGGATTCGAAAAACATCAACAAAAGGATAGTGTTATCAACATTATCAAAAATATATGACCCTTTGGGATGGCTGGCTCCTGTAACTATTTTAGGAAAACTTTTTATTCAAAAACTATGGATAAATAAGAGTGAATGCAATCAAAGAAAACACAATGATTGCCGCACAGCTTGAAAAAGATAGAATTGATTGGCGTTTTATCCCCCCGGCAGGACGTCACTTCGGAGGCATTTGGGAATCTGGAGTTAAATCCATGACGCACAATTTGAAACGGGTAATAGGGGAAAATAGTCTGACATACGAAGAGATGTCAACACTTTTATGTCAAATCAGCATAGCCTTAACGAGTTAAGGGGTTATCCGGGTCTTGACACTTCAAAAAATTCATTTTTTTCAAACTTTTTTATATAATAGTACAAAGTTTCAGGAATGTTGTCTGAAAATTTCAAGTCGATCAAAGCAAAACTGTAGGAATGGGAGAAATTTAAAGCCCAGCGCGTCGAACGTCACAACGGGCCATTCGGGCTCTGGCGTCGGGCAGATGCGGCACTTTAAACGCGTTTTTCCAAAACCATTTTTTGAAGTCGGTAGTCACGATTTCTCAAAAACTATTGCACCGATCAACTTCTGCTTTTGCACACTTCTTTTAGACATAATTCTCTTGTCCTTAACGGAGGGATTTTTTAAATTTTTAATTACAACTCATTTTATAAGCCAAAATATGGCCAAAATTTACGTAAAAATGACACTTTTATGAAAAGCGCTACAAAAATTCAATTTTTAATTTTTTAAAAAATGGCTCGTAGAGGACAAGCGAGACACTTACACTATCAGAATAATTTTAGTTTTTTAATTTCAGACAAAAATTGGCGGAGATATTTTGCCTACCGCAAGGACACAATTTTTTATGAGGTCAAGTTCAAGCCTGCCTCAACGGCTCAATTTTAAAAATATTTGGTTCAAATTTTTACACAATGTTGGTCAAACCATAAAAATTAATGTACAATAAATGAAATTTGTGAAATTGTCATAAGATCTTTAAAACAAATTTACGAAAATAGGCTTTTTTTCGTGCTCCAAGACCCGGATAACCCCTTAAGTAGGAAACAAACTTCGTTAGTCGATTCTACGACTAACATTTTAAAGAAAACGACTGATGAAGTTAACTCAAATTTTAAAGGAATGAACGAAAGAATCATGAACATGACGGCGGTATTGCAAGAATCCTATTATGTATACAAAGAGTCTATCAACTTTTTTATGATAACCAAACAGCTAAGTAATATTATAGATGAATGCGAGAAAATTCAATATGGTATCATAAGCCTATTAATAGACATAAATCATGGCCGACTTAATACAAACATATTAAGACCTAGTCAGCTAAAAAGTTAAATTTCCAGAATAAAAGACAGTTTGTCTGAAAATTTAGTCTTGCCAGGGAAAAGAACAGGCACAGAATTAAAGGAGGTTTACACATTATTGACGGCTAGAGGTTTATTTGTGGATAAAAAATTAATAATTAATGCAAAAATACCATTGTTTGGTAGACATGCTTGAGTACTATATAAAATTATTCCAGTTCCGGTTAAATTGGACGACCGCATGATTACAGTGCATGTAGATTCTCAGTACTTAATTTATAATTTTGAGATCGATGCATATCACCTTATGGCAGAATCTACTATTAATAAATGTCAAAGGCTTGGAGTAGTGCAAACGACAATAGTTGTGAGATTAAACCTCTCAAACCAAATAAGGCATCGAACTGCAGGTATAAATCGATTGTTGAGAGTAAGTCATATTGGGTTGAGTTGGAAAGGCAAAGTAGTTGGCTTTTTAAAGTTCAGAACAATTATAAGGCTAGAGTTCAATGTAGCAACTCAAAAATAGAGATAGTAGATCTACCTGAACAAGGAATAATAACTTTAAGGTCAGATTGTACGGCTCGAACTGATGATAAAATCTTGGTTGCTCAACACCGTATTCAGCTAGAAGATCAGGGAACATTAGCTTTGTCTTACATTGGAGAAGTCAACGAAATACCAAAGATTATTTGGAACCCGCTCGAAATGCCATTGATTAATTATACGGACGAAATCAATCGTTTATCAAAGCAAATTCAATTCTAGAATTGAGGGAACTAGACTTTCACCATTTAACTGGACACGCATCACTAATTTTAGCAATTGTAAAAATAATTATATTAACTGTGTATTTTATAAGAAAAATAAAAATACAAAGGCAGTTACAAGCCATAGCATTACCCAGCGGTATGCTTAATTTTTAAATTTGTAGATGCAATAAATCAATGATATAAAAATGTTTTATGTTAAAATATAAATAAATTTACTAACATGTAAAAACACAATAAGTGCAAGTCAAAATAATTATGCAAAATAAAATATATCGAATTAATACAGTCCACTAATTTTGTATTCCAATGTTTTTGAGAATAAATAAAATAAATTGTAATTAAAACATACACCTAATCTTGCCGGCCCTTGCCAGAATGTTCAGACGAACACTAATAAAAATAAAATATAATACTTTATGAGCTCTGTGCACGTCATGTGACAATTGTAAATCGACCCAGAGCCATAAACTATGATCTGTAATTTTAAACCCTACAAGGGAGCGGTGTTAACATTTTTTAATCTGTAAGTGCAGGCCACTTGAGCCTTACAGAAGATAATCACTTGAGATGTTTCTCACACTGCCCTAAGGGTTCCTGTGCGGGGGGCAAATGATAACTCTCCCGCTCAGGCAGACGCGGCCTCTGCGTAGGCCACAGATAAGACCAGAATAATATTTTCATGTTAGTTTCCTAAGCAGGGACTTAGAAAATAAAAATCAGTTTTAATACAGAACTCAACTGAAAAGGTTGTTTTATTTAATTCATCCCTTTCAAAGGGTTTATATTTCCCGTTCGGTGTCCGAGTCTTGTTGATGAAAATTTTCTGTATCAATTTTCATATGGCCACTCTTACTTTCGCGATTTCTTTTTATTGGTCGATTGGGCGCATTAGCCCCATTTTGTTGTGATTGATAATTTATAGGATTCCTAACCTGATTATACCCTTGCAGAGGGTATTATAATTTTGGTCAGAAGTTTGTAACGCAGTGAAGGAGACGTTTCCGACCCTATAAAGTATATATATTCTTGATCAGGATCAATAGGGGAGTCGATATAGCCATGTCCGTCTGTCCGTCTGTCGTCTGTCCGTCCGTCCGTCTGTCCGTCTGTTTCAATACAGTTTGCGAGCTCAGTTTAAAAGCTAGCGATCTGAAACTTTCACACTCGTCCTAAAACAAGTGTACGCAGATCAAGTTTGAAAACCGCCCCGATCGGATGTCTATATCCTATAGCTCCCATAGGAACAATCGGATATAACTTGCAAGAATGGAAGATATTTGCGCAGTGTAAAAGCTATTGACATACATCTTTCCAAATCGTATTTTTTATGCGTACCTTGATCAGGGTAAAGCGCGTGACGATCGGACGTCTATATCCTATAGCCCCATAGGAACAAAAGGGTAAAATCGGTTAATATTTAATGATTTTTAGGATATTTCGCGCAGTATACAAGCTATTGACATGAATCTTTCCAAATTGTATTTTTTATGATACATTGATCAAGGTGAAGGCGCGTGCCGATCGGACGTCTATATCCTATAGCCCCATAGGAACAATAGGGTGAAATCGGTCCAAATTTGATGATTATCAGAATATTTCGCGAAGTGTGTAGCTACTATCATAAATTTTTCCAATTCTTATTTATTTACGCATATCTTGATTAGGGTAAAGCGCTTGCCGCTCGGAAGTCTATATCTTAAAGGAGATAGGAAAAATTAATTAATTAATTTTAAGGCTGCGAAAGTATCCCTTTTTTCTATTTGTATATGACATTTTTGAGTATAAAAGCAATTAACTTGAAACGATGCAAATCTAGTTTACTTATGTATACCTTATTCCTTTCACTACTTTTTCACTTTTAGCAATTTCGGCAAAGTCTGAGGTATTAAAACTTGGCTTGCCGGTTGCTTCGTCCTCGTTATAATTTAATTTTTGTTGCTTGATATAATGGGTGTTTTTCATAAAAAATTTCGCCGTTATTTTTATTATAATTGGGCTTATGTTGGCCTTGAGATGTACTAGCCTGCTGCTTATATGGATTTGGGGAAATATTATTCTGCTGTCTGTATTGGTTTTGGGAATTGTAGTTTTGTTGTTTATTAGTATTTTGTTGAGATTGATAATTTCTCTTATCTTGGTTTTGGCTTTGTGTATTCTTTGTTCGATCTGAATAAAATGTTTCATAAACACCTTCTTTTTGCGCTACACATTTTAGTTTACTAGCATTACTAATATCATACCTAGCCAATGTCATAAAAAGTCTGTCTGGCAATTTTTTCATAATTACATCTTTAACTGTATTATTAAGAGCATTTGTGTATAAAATTGTATTTGCAGCGATATTTTCTAAAGCAAATTTATTTAATATTATAAAAGATTTGGACTCAATGTCCTCAACGAACTTACGTATACACCCAGGAAAGGGGGTGTTATACAGAAGTCTTAGTAGTTCTTTGCATGGCGTCTGGGTTTTGTATTCGTTGAGGGCGTTCCTTAAGTCCCTCAAGCATCTGGCTGTTCATAGTTGAGATATCCTCTGGGCATCTCCGTGAAGCTGCATTTCAATCGCACTGAAGAATACGCTTGACTGGCGTATACATGTTGTGGGGTACAACTCCAGGATGAAGTCTATCCTCCTGATGAACGGGCTGAGTTCGAGCGTGTTGCCTCCAAATTGCGGCACTTGCCTAATTTGGTTAAGGGCTTGATTTAGATGATTTTCTGATAATAATAGCACTGGCTCTGCCATTTTTGGTTTTGGTTTAGTTTTTGTAAATTTTTCAAAAATTTAAAAGTTTTCTTTGTATTTCCAATTTGATTTGAAAATTGTTATACCTTGTCTCTTACCACTGGTGGGGGAGAACTAAGGTGTTTTATTTTTTAGTAACCCTTGTGTTACGAACAAAGGCACTAACTTTTACAATAAAACGGGTTTTTGCAAATTTTTATTTTTATACCCGTTACTCGTAGAGTAAAAGGGTATATTGTATTCGTGCAAAAGTATGTAACAGCTAGAAGAAAGAGTTTCCGACCCTATAAAGTATATATATTCTTGATCAGGGTCACTAGCCGAGTCGATATAGCCATGTCCGTCTGTCCGTCTGTCTGTCCGTCTGTCTGTCCGTATGAACGCTGAGATCTCGGAAACTATAAAAGCTAGAAGATTTGCATGCAGATTCTAGGAGTTCCTACGCAGCGCAAGTTTGTTTCAAAAAGGTGCCACGCCCCCTTTAACGCCCACAATCGCTTATATACGATTTTAAAAATTTAAATATTTCGGAAAAGTAAAAATGCAGTTTAATTGTGTTTATCAATACCTATCGAAATGTTGAAGAAAATTTTCAAATCGGACCATTCGTTAAAAAGTTATGCGTGATCAAAGTTTCTATCTCCATCTCCCTCCCACTCCCTTTACCTGAGTAACGGGTATCTGATAGTCGGGGCACCCGACTATAGCGTTCTCTCTTGTTTAGTTACTTGATAGTGCACTATGACGAACGAAAGAACCCAATTCTTTAAGGATATAACCGTATAAAAAGTTATATCCTACCGGCTGCGCCAATAACAAATTCGGGATTTAACACTTTGAAAAAAATATAAATTTCTTTATTGATCAAAATAGTTTAAACGCGAACTGGGAGAGATAGGTCTGCTCCTTACAAGATTTTACTTAAAACTCAAACTTATAAACTACGCTGTCGCTTATCAAACCTTTGGTTGGGAGAAAGAACGCGATTGATAAATTGAGAGTGTCCAATATGAGAGCACTGAGCATAAGAGCGATCTAGGTTTGAGCTGCGTCTGCAATTTTACAGAATGGGGGCTAAAAGCTTTTTGGAGCTTGGGGACATTTGCTTATAACGCAAGAGGTTGTTTACATTAATTGGTCACTCATGGGAGCCGATAATTTGAGGTTCTTTCATTTGTTTATAACTCAAGAGGATGTTTATATTAATTGGCGACTCTTGGGAGCCGATGATTTTGGGTGTGACAAATGCGTAGTGGGGTGAAAAGTAACCTCCTTGACCGCCAGAATGCGCTACTACTGCAAAGAAGGTTATTGTTCCTTACGGTTCGTTCATATTTAGCCAAGCATACCAAATTTTAGTGCGATACTGCTCTTGGTTTTTTTTGGAAGCTGATTGTTGTTGACGTGTTTGGCATCATGTTGAATATGGACAAAAACGATTTTCGTTCTCTCATACAACATTTTTTTTTTAGAGCAAAACGGCGAAGGAAACAAAAGAAAAATTGGACAAATATTATGGGGCAAATGCTCCGTCAGATTACACCGTGAAATATTTGTTTCGAGAGTTTCGTGGTGGCCACAACTATACTACCGATGAAGTCCGCAGCGGCAGGCCTTCCGATGCGGTTACAGAGGACAATGTCAAAAAATACATGAAATGGTATTGGCTGATCGCAAAGTGAAAGTGCGCGAGTTAGCAGATGCCACAAAGATCAGTACTGAGCGCACACGCCATATTTTTAGCGAGATTCTGCATATGAAAAGTTATCCTGCCGCTGGGTGCCGCGCATGCTCACTCCGGACCAAAAACTCGAAGAGCATTTCGAAAGAGTGTATGGACTTACTGATGCGGAATCCGGCGGACTTTTGGCGTCGATTGGTAACTGTTGATGAAACCTGGATCCACTATTACCCATCAGAGAACAGAATGAGTGCCCGGCAATGGACCGAAGCCGGCGATACTGCTCTTGGTTTTTTTTGGAAGCTGATTGTTGTTGACGTGTTTGGCATCATGTTGAATATGGACAAAAACGATTTTCGTTCTCTCATACAACATTTTTTTTTGAGAGGCAAAACGGAAACAAAAGAAAAATTGGACAAATATTATGGGGCAAATGCTCCGTCAGATTACACCGTGAAATATTGGTTTCGAGAGTTTCGTGGTGGCCACAACTATACTACCGATGAAGTCCGCAGCGGCAGGCCTTCCGATGCGGTTACAGAGGACAATGTCAAAAAAATACATGAAATGGTATTGGCTGATCGCAAAGTGAAAGTGCGCGAGTTAGCAGATGCCACAAAGATCAGTACTGAGCGCACACGCCATATTTTTAGCGAGATTCTGCATATGAAAAAGTTATCCTGCCGCTGGGTGCCGCGCATGCTCACTCCGGACCAAAAACTCGAAGAGCATTTCGAAAGAGTGTATGGACTTACTGATGCGGAATCCGGCGGACTTTTGGCGTCGATTGGTAACTGTTGATGAAACCTGGATCCACTATTACCCATCAGAGAACAGAATGAGTGCCCGGCAATGGACCGAAGCCGGCACGAGTGCTCCGAAGCGGCCGAGGGAGGCTCGATGGGTCGGAAAGGTTATGGCGTCAGTTTTTTGGGATTGTCATGGCATACTCTTCGTGGACTACCTCGAAAATGAAAAAACCATCAACAGCGAGTATTACTGTGCATTGTTGGAGCAATTAAAGCCGATTTCGGGCTTCACATGAAGCGAACAAAATTTTGTTTTTGTAAGACATGCACCGGCGCACAAGAGCGTAGCAACCACGGCTAAAATAAGTGACTTAGGGCTCCAATTGCCTCGGCATCCACCTTATTCTTCCGATTTGGCTCCCTCGGACTATTATCTCTTCTCGAACCTAAAAGGATATTTCATTAATAAAAAATTCAGCTCACGCGATGAAGTCATCGACGCCGCGGATAAGTATTTTGCAGGCCTTCCGAAGAATTAATTTTCGGATGGGTTCAATAAGTTGGAAAATCGCTGGAATAAGTGTATCGAGCTAAAGGACTACATTGAATAAAATAAAAAAACATTTGAGAAAAAAAAAATTGTTCATTCCCAAGGGGGTTACTTTTCACTCCATCTAGTGATTATTTGGTAGATATATGGGTGTAGGTATGTTACTATATTATGGTATGTACGGAGCCTGGTTAAAGCCGGATATTGATCGTCAGTCTAGACGGAGATGGTAGAATCCTGATTGTTGTCGACTCAAGCTTTTCGTCTGAATTACTAACTTTCGAAGAATTTAATAGCATCGAATTCCTAGGTATAAACCCGGTAGTTTTGCATATATTACTTGTTCATATATCCCACCATCATCTGAGTTCCCTATTTATGCAAATCATCTTTCCGTTATTCAGTCCATTTCCAAAAAAATGTCAGATCGAGATCAGTTAATATATTTGGTGATTTTAATATACCTAGATATACATCAGTAATTCAATAAAATTTAAATACTACCATACAACATATGGACTGGACATTTCATACAACGAAAATGGACACAAAAATTTTTGGTGCGACAGTACCCAGGGCTCTTAGCGGCAGGCCCCAGACCAGTGCTGCCAACTTTTGAAAACAAAAACAAGAGAGAACGCTATAGTCGAGTGCCTCGTCTATTAGATACCCGTTACTCAGCTAAACAACTTAAGGCAGGCTTGCACCTTGTTGGCGCCCAAAACCTGATTTTTTTCTGGAATTTATTTCTTGGAAAGTATGGTAGGTGTGGGAATAAAATTTTAGCCAGTTGTAGGGTACAGTTTATTGAAGCTACACAATTTTTTTGAGTGCGATCCAAGCGAAGGGGGAGGGGGAGTACCCAACAATGGCGGCATGTGCGCGAAAAACTCGTCCTCATGGCGGATTTTTTGGAATTTTAAGAAATAATCTGAAACGCAAAAAACGAATATATTCTTAATCTGTACACTTGCTCGCATGGCTTGAACTAGGATAATTGAAAAAACATAAAAAATTCAGAAATTATGAGCTTTTGAAAAAAAATCGGTTTTTTCCTCATTTTTTCGTTACTCATTATTTTTTTAAATAAACAATTTTTAATATTTTCAAAAGATCCTAGTCTATGCCATGCACATACTTCTGAGGAACATGTATAAAAAATTTCATGGCGATTGCTCAATTTTTGCGGCTTGTACGACTTCCGCCAACTCGGAAAACATGGTTTCGAGAAAAACGCGTTTGAAAATTTGCACTATAATGGCAACGCGCTGGACACCGGTCCACCAAACGGCCGATAACTTTCGTAATTCAAGAGATTTCGACTTGAAATTTTAGGAGAGTAAAATTGAAACATGTATGTATCCGAAACTGGAAAAAAAATGGTTTTTTTTACCTCACAAGGTGCAAGCCTGCCTTAATATTGTAAGGATGTTTTCTCGGCCGGGGTACAGATCTCAGTCGGATCCAAGAGTCCTTTACAAGAAATTTGTAAATCACCAAAACACCGGACTAGAGAGTTCCGTTCTACGGGTGAACGGATGATTTTAACGGGGAGTCTGCACCGAGGGTTCTTGTCCGTGTGGACGGAAACGTGGAATCCTTGTCGTGTGTTTCGCGTCAAGGGCGAGAAATCCACCGGGCTGGACCTTCGGGCGAGGCCGAGCCGGGAGAATACTTTGCGGGTGTTGAAGTCCCGGATCTCGCGTCAAGGGCGAAAAATCCACCGGGCTGGACCTTCGGGCGAGGCCGAGCCGGGAGAATACTTTGTGGGTGTTGAAGTCCTGGATCTCGCGTCAAGGGCGAAAAACTACTACTGGATCGAACGTGAAGGGTCCGCGTTCGGGTCCGATGGTACTACTAGGAGAAAAAACTACAGCTACAGTGGCGAACGGGAAATATGTCCGCGTTCGGGCCCAAAGTAGTTGTGAGAAGAAGGTTAGGTTATTTTCCTAACTACAAAATGAAACACACACGATCGGTAGATATGATTAAACAATCGTAACACTTTATTGAGATTGTCCTCACCCGAGTCCGCTACACCGTTCTGAGCGTATGAGAACCTATTTCGTACCAACCTCTTAAATTTCACCCGCGTTAGACAGCGTGGCGTTTGGCCGAATCCAAAACGGCGGAACACTCGCGACGAGAGAACTGTGAAAGCTCGCGTTGGGTGTCGCGTTTTACCTCTTTGCGAATACACTTGCGGACTACACGTGGAGCCTCGAAGTTTCGTCGAGTCGTGTGCCGATCACACGTCTGCTTCGTTCCGCGATCCCGAGAGAAGAGCCAAGAGGCCCTGCTCCATGTTATTGTGTGATCGCGTGCCCTTTTCTCCTTGTTCCCGCATTCGGGATTTCTAGTACTTTCCTACTACTGGTATCTTAGCTCCTTGCTTTTCTAGTATTAAATGCGCCTCGGCTAAATATCGGTTAGCGTTGCCACTCTGGGGTTTGAACTTAGATATAACTTATTTAATCTTACTATGTCTTAATATTTATTGAACTCCATGTAATTTCTCTTAAAACTATTATAAAGGTAAGAAAAGCCATTGTGGCGTACACGCCTCCTAGGGGCATCCATCGCTCTTGATCGTGACGGTAAACCTGAAAGCGTCTTCTCCGACGGCTATCCGTACCCGACGTCCACGACCGATCCGGGTTGCCACCTTACGCTCTATCTGCTCTATGATGTACTGAGGCAGATAGCGTAGGTTGTTTCCCCCGATCCAACCTTCGGGTAATGGGAGAAGGTCGTCCTCCCTTCCTGTCGACTGGTGCACCTCCATCGCAGCCGCGAATGATGCATTCGTTTCCGTCGCCATCTGACTGCGCATGAGGACCGCGTCGGCAACAGGCCCGGGGGAGCCAGCTCCTGATAGATCTGTGAGGACTTGCTGCAGAACACGATCCTCCCATTCGGTGAGCTGCTCACCTGGACGAGCGCAACTGGGGGACCGTTGGGGATTCCCTCCTTCCCGCGGCGTAGTCCAGAGGTCCCTCGCAACCTCATAGTGGAGGCATTCGGTGTCGACTCCGAGAGGTATGACCTCGGCCATCTGGTCTTGTTGGGGCGATGCCACGAAGGATCGACGAAACAGGGGCCTTCTTCTTCATCATCCTCGCTGTCCGTGACCAACTCAAAGCCGGCCAGGTACTCAGAGCACGGGACAACTGGAGTAGGGTCCCCAGTGTCGCGTCGTGAACTAGCAGGCCTCTGGTCGTGGGGTACCTGCATCTCAGGCATCCGGGCCAAGCGGCGCGAGTCCAGCCAGTTGGGTGGCGAGGTTTGGGTTCCCCGGTTTGACACCTCCTGCGTATGGCTCTTTCCGACCACGGGGGACGTCTGGACCCCTTGAGAGAGCATACGGGCGGTCGCAACTCGTTGTGGCGGAGTTGTCGGGCGCTCGGGTTCCCTAGCGGCTTCTCCTTCCATTTGGACAGTTCCCTCGTACGGAGAAAGAACGCGATTGATAAATTGAGAGTGTCCAATATGAGAGCACTGAGCATGAGAGCGATCTAGGTTTGAGCTGCGTCTGCAATTTTACAGAATGGGGGCTAAAAGCTTTTTGGAGCTTGGGGACATTTGCTTATAACGCAAGAGGATGTTTACATTAATTGGTCACTCATGGGAGCCGATAATTTGAGGTTCTTTCATTTGTTTATAACTCAAGAGGATGTTTATATTAATTGGCGACTCTTGGGAGCCGATGATTTTGGGTGTGACAAATGCGTAGTGGGGTGAAAAGTAACCTCCTTGACCGCCAGAATGCGCTACTACTGCAAAGAAGGTTATTGTTCCTTACGGTTCGTTCATATTTAGGCAAGCATACCAAATTTTAGTGCGATACTGCTCTTGGTTTTTTTTGGAAGCTGATTGTTGTTGACGTGTTTGGCATCATGTTGAATATGGACAAAAACGATTTTCGTTCTCTCATACAACATTTTTTTTTGAGAGGCAAAACGGCGAAGGAAACAAAAGAAAAATTGGACAAATATTATGGGGCAAATGCTCCGTCAGATTACACCGTGAAATATTGGTTTCGAGAGTTTCGTGGTGGCCACAACTATACTACCGATGAAGTCCGCAGCGGCAGGCCTTCCGATGCGGTTACAGAGGACAATGTCAAAAAAATACATGAAATGGTATTGGCTGATCGCAAAGTGAAAGTGCGCGAGTTAGCAGATGCCACAAAGATCAGTACTGAGCGCACACGCCATATTTTAAGCGAGATTCTGCATATGAAAAAGTTATCCTGCCGCTGGGTGCCGCGCATGCTCACTCCGGACCAAAAACTCGAAGAGAGCATTTCGAAAGAGTGTATGGACTTACTGATGCGGAATCCGGCGGACTTTTGGCGTCGATTGGTAACTGTTGATGAAACCTGGATCCACTATTACCCATCAGAGAACAGAATGAGTGCCCGGCAATGGACCGAAGCCGGCACGAGTGCTCCGGAAGCGGCCGAGGGAGGCTCGATGGGTCGGAAAGGTTATGGCGTCAGTTTTTTGGGATTGTCATGGCATACTCTTCGTGGACTACCTCGAAAATGGAAAAACCATCAACAGCGAGTATTACTGTGCATTGTTGGAGCAATTAAAGCCGATTTCGGGCTTCACATGAAGCGAACAAAATTTTGTTTTTGTAAGACAATGCACCGGCGCACAAGAGCGTAGCAACCACGGCTAAAATAAGTGACTTAGGGCTCCAATTGCCTCGGCATCCACCTTATTCTCCCGATTTGGGTCCCTCGGACTATTATCTCTTCTCGAACCTAAAAGGATATTTCATTAATAAAAAATTCAGCTCACGCGATGAAGTCATCGACGCCGCGGATAAGTATTTTGCAGGCCTTCCGAAGAATTAATTTTCGGATGGGATCAATAAGTTGGAAAATCGCTGGAATAAGTGTATCGAGCTAAAGGGGGACTACATTGAATAAAATAAAAAAACATTTGAGAAAAAAACAAGAAAGGAAAGCTAACTTCGGGCGGAGCCGAAGTTGATATACCCTTGCAGAATACTCTGTAAATTATATTCTCCAAAATTATTCATATGATGCATTCTTAATACTCATAAAAAATCCCAACTTCCTAACTTTAAAAACACCAAAGTTATGGCATTTCCAATCGTTCAGTTATATGACAGCTATAAGATATAGTCGGCCGATCCTTATGAAATTTGGTATGTCGGATTGATTGGCCAAAAATAAAACCCATAGAAAATCCCAACTTATTAACTTTACAAACACCAAAGTTTGGCACTTCCGATCAATCAGTTATATGGCAGCTATAGATATAGTCGGCCGATCTAATGAATTCGGTATGTCGGATTGATTGGCCAAAATAAAACCCATAGAAATCCCACTCTTATCTTTAAAAACACCAAGTTTGGCTTTTCCGATCGTTCAGTTATATGGCAGCTTATGATATAGTCGCCCATCCGGCTCGTTCCGACTTATATACTACCTGCAATAGAAAGACAACTTTTGGGAAGTTTCGAGCGTAGCTTTAAAACTGAGGGACTGTTTGCGTAGAAACGGACGGACAGACGGACGACAGACAGACGGACAGACGGCGGACGACGGACGGACGACGACGGACAGACGGACGACGGACATGGCTGTCGACTCTCCTGGTGATGCTGATCGATATATATACTTTATAGGGTCGAAATGCTTCTTCACTTTGCAAACTTTTGACTGAAATTATAATACCCTCTGCAAGGGTATTAAAATTGTTCATTCCCAAGGGGGTTACTTTTCACTCCATCTAGTGATTATTTGGTAGATATATGGCTGTAGGTATGTTACTATATTATGGTATGTACGGAGCCTGGTTAAAGCCGGATATTGATCGTCAGTCTAGACGGAGATGGTAGAATCCTGATTGTTGTCGACTCAAGCTTTTCGTCTGAATTACTAACTTTCGAAGAATTTAATAGCATCTGAGTTCCCTATTTATGCAAATCATCTTTCCGTTATTCAGTCCATTTCCAAAAAAATGTCAGATCGAGATCAGTTAATATATTTGGTGATTTTAATATACCTAGATATACATCAGTAATTCAATAAAATTTAAATACTACCACTAACCATACAACATATAGACTGGACATTTCATACAACGAAAATGGACACAAAAATTTTTGGTGCGACAGTACCCAGGGCTCTTAGCGGCAGGCCCCAGACCAGTGCTGCCAACTTTTGAAAACAAAAACAAGAGAGAACGCTATAGTCGAGTGCCTCGTCTATTAGATACCCGTTACTCAGCTAAACAACTTAAGGCAGGCTTGCACCTTGTTGGCGCCCAAAACCTGATTTTTTCTGGAATTTATTTCTTGGAAAGTATGGTAGGTGTGGGAATAAAATTTTAGCCAGTTGTAGGGTACAGTTTATTGAAGCTACACAATTTTTTGCAGCAATCCAAGCGAAGGGGGAGGGGGAGTACCCAACAATGGCGGCATGTGCGCGAAAAACTCGTCCTCATGGCGGATTTTTTTGGAATTTTAAGAAATAATCTGAAACGCAAAAAACGAATATATTCTTAATCTGTACACTTGCTCGCATGGCTTGAACTAGGATAATTGAAAAAACATAAAAAATGCAGAAATTATGAGCTTTTGAAAAAAAATCGGTTTTTTTCCTCATTTTTTCGTTACTCATTATTTTTTTAAATAAACAATTTTTAATATTTTCAAAAGATCCTAGTCTATGCCATGCACATACTTCTGAGGAACATGTATAAAAAATTTCATGGCGATTGCTCAATTTTTGCGGCTGGTACGACTTCCGCCAACTCGGAAAACATGGTTTCGAGAAAAACGCGTTTGAAAATTTGCACTATAATGGCAACGCGCTTGACACCGGTCCACCAAACGGCCGATAACTTTCGTAATTCAAGAGATTTCGACTTGAAATTTTAGGAGAGTAAAATTGAAACATGTATGTATCCGAAACTGGGAAAAAAAATTGGTTTTTTTGACCTCACAAGGTGCAAGCCTGCCTTAATATTGTAAGGATGTTTTCTCGGCCGGGGTACAGATCTCAGTCGGATCCAAGAGTCCTTTACAAGAAATTTGTAAATCACCGAAACACCGGACTAGAGAGTTCCGTTCTACGGGTGAACGGATGATTTTAACGGGGAGTCTGCACCGAGGGTTCTTGTCCGTGTGGACGGAAACGTGGAATCCTTGTCGTGTGTTTCGCGTCAAGGGCGAGAAATCCACCGGGCTGGACCTTCGGGCGAGGCCGAGCCGGGAGAATACTTTGCGGGTGTTGAAGTCCCGGATCTCGCGTCAAGGGCGAAAAATCCACCGGGCTGGACCTTCGGGCGAGGCCGAGCCGGGAAGATACTTTGGGAGGGGGGGGCCGGTTAGTAAAGGGATAGAGGGATTCGACTTGACTGACCGGCCGGGACGGGTGTCCACGTGCCAGTCTCCAAACTACTACGTACACTAGACCCTAGGTCAATAGATCCGGCGGGACGGGTGTCCACGCACAAATCCCAAACTACGCAAGGGGAGTGGGGAAACTACCGGAGAATGGATCCGGCGGGATGGGTGTCCACGCTCAAATCCCAAACTACGCAAGGGGAGTGGGGAAACTACCGGAGAACGGATCCGGCGGGATGGGTGTCCACGCTCAAATCCCAAACTGCGCAAGGGGAGTGGGGGAGCTACCGGAGAACGGATCCGGCGGGATGGGTGTCCACGCTCAACCAAACTACGCAAGGGAGTGGGGAAACTACCGGAGAACGGATCCGGCGGGATGGGTGTCCACGCTCAAATCCCAAACTACGCAAGGGGAGTGGGGAAACTACCGGAGAACGGATCCGGCGGGACGGGTGTCCGCGCTCAAATCCCAAACTACGCAAGGGGGGGGGGTTGGGGAACTACTGGATCGAACGTGGGGGGCCGGTTGTCCGGACGTGTCCCTTGTGGTGGTGTGCCATTTGTGTGATCCACTAATGGAACCACCCGGCAATCGGAACTTGTCCCTGGTTGCTGCTTCTGTCGGATTCTTCGATACCGAATCTTTTAGCTGCTGATCTGAACATTTGGGGTTTGCTAATCAGCTGCTATCCCTTGTCCCGGCCTTTTGGCTTGGACTCTACTTACGCCCCTCGCGTGAAGGGTCCGCGTTCGGGTCCGATGGTACTACTAGGAGCAAAAACTACAGCTACAGTGGCGAACGGGAAATATGTCCGCGTTCGGGCCCAAAGTAGTTGTGAGAAGAAGGTTAGGTTATTTTCCTAACTACAAAATGAAACACACACGATCGGTAGATATGATTAAACAATCGTAACACTTTATTGAGATTGTCCTCACCCGAGTCCGCTACACCGTTCTGAGCGTATGAGAACCTATTTCGTACCAACCTCTTAAATTTCACCCGCGTTAGACAGCGTGGCGTTTGACCGAATCCAAAACGGCGGAACACTCGCGACGAGAGAACTGTGAAAGCTCGCGTTGGGTGTCGCGTTTTACCTCTTTGCGAATACACTTGCGGACTACACGTGGAGCCTCGAAGTTTCGTCGAGTCGTGTGCCGATCACACGTCTGCTTGTTCCGCGATCCCGAGAGTCCGGTTGTTGTGTGATCGCCCCCTTTTCCGTTGGTTCCCGCATTCGGGATTTCTATATTTTCCACTACTGTATCTTAGCTCCTTGCTTTTCTAGTATTAAATGTGTCTTCGGCTAAATATAGGCGTTGCCACTCTGGGTTTGAACTTAGATTTATAACTATGTCTTAATATTTATTAACTCCATGTATTTCTCTTAGAACTAATATAAAGGTAAGAAAACCGTTGTGGCGTACACCTCCTAGGCGGGTCCCATCGCTTTTGATCGTGACGGTAAACCTGAAAGCGCCTTCTCCGACGGCTATCCGTACCCGACGTCCACGACCGATCCGGGTTGCCACCTTACGCTCTATCTGCTCTATGATGTACTGAGGCAGATAGCGTAGGTTGTTTCCCCCGATCCAACCTTCGGGTAATGGGAGAAGGTCGTCCTCCCTTCCTGTCGACTGGTGCACCTCCATCGCAGCCGCGAATGATGCATTCGTTTCCGTCGCCATCTGAGTGCGCATGAGGACCGCGTCGGCAACAGGCCCGGGGGAGCCAGCTCCTGATAGATCTGTGAGGACTTGCTGCAGAACACGATCCTCCCATTCGGTGAGCTGCTCACCTGGACGAGCGCAACTGGGGGACCGTTGGGGATTCCCTCCTTCCCGCGGCGTAGTCCAGAGGTCCCTCGCAACCTCATAGTGGAGGCATTCGGTGTCGACTCCGAGAGGTATGACCTCGGCCATCTGGTCTTGTTGTGGCGATGCCACGAAGGATCGACGAAACAGGGGCCTTTCTTCTTCATCATCCTCGCTGTCCGTGACCAACTCAAAGCCGGCCAGGTACTCAGAGCACGGGACAACTGGAGTAGGGTCCCCAGTGTCGCGTCGTGAACTAGCAGGCCTCTGGTCGTGGGGTACCTGCATCTCAGGCATCCGGGCCAAGCGGCGCGAGTCCAGCCAGTTGGGTGGCGAGGTTTGGGTTCCCCGGTATGGCCCTTTCCGACCACTGGGGAGACCCCTTGAGAGAGCGTACGGGCAGTCGCAACTCGTTGTGGCGGAGTTGTCGGGCGCTCGGTTCCCCTAGCGGCTTCTCCTTCCATTTGGACTGTTCCCTCGTACGGCGAGCGGTCGGCCCCGAAGTCAACGCCCGCACCGGCTTCCAGCGCAGGATACGGAGGCGAGGGGTGGGGTTCGTCCACGTACGGCCCTTGTGCGGGTAACCCAGGCACCTTGATGAACACCGAGCGGACGTCGATGCGCATGAGCGACACATGCCCGGCATATCTGCACACCTGGTCCTCCGTCGTATGGTGGTAGAAGTGGTCCACGTCCGGGAATCGGGGTTCGTTGTGCCTTGAGTACCTCGGATGGCCAGCTCGGGGATCGCGTCTTGTCCACGGGCAATCTCCCTCTGACTCGGATGGCCGCGATTCCGTGTAGAACGGTTCCCCTGGCCGTCGTCCCTGGGGATGACTACTCGGCAAACTGTCTCGAGAGCGTGGCGGTCTGCTGAACTGGTCGGAGTCTCGGTCACTGGTGTTATCCTCGTCGTCGTCGAGACGGTACGGGGCCGACTGGGGCGACGCAGATTGGCTCCACTGGTCCTCGTGGGGCTCAGCAAAACGCCAGTCGTTGGGGTCCCGGGACCCCCTTCGGAGGTGAGGAACTCCTCCTCCTCTTCTTCTCCGTGACTACCCCCGCCGTTCGCCCGTGGATAGAAGGCTTCGGTGCCTTGGGAGTCATCGGACAGCATGATCACGTCGTCCATCTGAAACAGTAATCTAGACTTATTGTTATAACCCTACCTCTCGAATTCCCTACCTAACGGTGTAGCTAACAAAGGACTCGTTAATCTTAACCTATTACAAGTATGAATCTTAAAGTTATTTCGTAGTTCCAGACCGCTTACCGTGTGGTGTAGGGACCGTCATACTAAGGAGCGAGTTTGGCGGCGAATCCCTCGGTCGCTTTTGATAAGGGATGTTGTCGCAGCCATACTTGGCTCCCGAGCGTTGGTCTCCATTCGCGCCTCCGAAGGTTATAGTGCCTCGCCTGCTCCAGATATGCTCGTTGCAGGTTCGACCGCACGATGTCGAAGATCCCTTGGGGGTGTGACGCCTTGTCTTCAGGACGTGTATGCGCGACCGCTGATCCAGGGGTGAGTTCGTCATACAGCATCGCAGGCAAGCGTAGCTCCCGTCCCTGAGTTAGAAATGCGGGAGTATACCCAGTCGAGTCCGATACACTACTATTGATAGCGAGGGAAATCTCCGGCAACATATTATCCCACGTACTCTGGTCTCCTTCCGACAGCTGAGAAATCAGCGTCTTCACCGTGCTATTGGTCGGTGGGATTCTCCTGCGGACAATACGGAGCAAATTAGTCTTTAAGGCCCGACTTGTGAATTGGGTTCCGTTGTCGCACACGAGTATGCGTTCCCGAAACGCTTTCTGGACTGCCGCAGCGGTGGCATTCCGGAGTGGGATCAACTCTACCCATTTGGAGAACACGTCATGGAAAACGAGAAGCATCGAGTTCCCTTGTTTCGATCGGGGCAGCGGACCTACAAAGTCAGCGCAGAGAATGTCGAAGGGTTCGCTTACGACACGGGTAAGCATTTTCCCTGCTGCTTTGGTCTGAACGGTCTTAAATTTCTGGCACGACTCGCAGTACCGAACGTGTTGTTTTGCATCATGGTACATGCCGGGCCAGAAATATTTTTGCGACAGGCGGATGATCGTCTTTCGGACACCCAAGTGTCCCGCGGTCGGGGAATCATGACAAGTAGTCCTCGTCGTCTGCTCGGTAACCCATGTTCCTATAGAGCTGACCGTTCTCCAACATGTAGTCAGGGAACTTCTCAGGCTCGTCGCGTACCTTGTCTTTCATCTTCCTGATCTATTCGCAGTGGTCCTTGAGTTCGATAGCACCTTGAAGTACCTCACAGGGCTGTCGGGAAAGCGTATCAGCCACGACGTTCAACTTCCCTCGTCGGTAACGCACGTCGAATTGAAACTGTTGTAATTCCAAAGCCAAGCGCGCTATTCGGCCGGAAGGACTTTCGATGGAATTTAACCATTTGAGAGCCAAGTGATCGGTAACGACTTCAAATCGGTAGCCTTCCAGGTAACATCGCATCTTCCTGATGGCCCAGATGATGGCCAGACACTCCTTTTCTGTCGTCGTGTAATTGTGCTCCGCGGGAGTTAGTCGACGACTAGCGTATGCGATGACCTTCTCTTGGCCCTCGACGTCCTGAGATAACACCGCTCCCAAGCCTATGTCACTCGCATCAGTCTGTAAGACAAACTTCCGGTTGAAATCCGGACAACCCAACACGGGGGCGGTGGTCAGGCATCTTCTAATCTCTTCCAAGGCGGTTTGCTGTTCCGGTCCCCAAGTCCACTTCCGGCCTTTCTTCAGCAATGCGGTCACCGGTTGCACGATGGTCGCGAAGCCCGGGACGAATCTCCGGTACCAGGATGCCATCCCGATCCATTGGCGTAGTTCCTTCAGATTAGTGGGGATCTTCAGCCCATTGATCGCAGACACCTTCTCAGGGTCAGTCTGAATCCCTTTTCTTCGCTGATCACGATCGGTGCGCTATGTGGGCTCCTGGAAGGCTCGATGGCTCCTGCGCGGAGCAGTTCATCTACTTGGGTATCGATGACGTGTTGCATCGCGGTTCCTGGGATAATATTTGCTTTAAGGGCTTATCGTCGCGCATGACGATGCGATTCTCGGCGATCTGAGATACTCCCTGGAGACTCTCGAACAAAGCTAACTCGTTCGAGGAAGCTTGTTGCCTCGGACTCAATGGCGCAATCTGTCGCTGGCCTTTGTCGCCTGGTCCTCCGCCTCCGTCCTAGCAGTTTTCCCAGTGTCCTTTGTCGTGGCCGCGTCCCATAGGCCTAGGGCTAAGAACCTCTGTTCCTCCTTGTCTGGCAGTCCCCAATTGGACCCTAAACTTGTCAGAGTTTACCGCTCCTTCTCGATCGTCCCTCGGAGGTATGAGCACTGGGTGTAACAAAGGATCTCCTCCTGCTTGGGGTTCGGATCCCAATTCGAGGGTGGCCTGCCCACATCGCACGCGCGTCCCGGCTGCTTTGAGGAAATCCATCCCAAGTATCACTCGGTCCAACATGGTGGGCATCACCAACATGGGTAAGAGTACTGTGGTGCCCGCCAACGTGACCGGGGTTCGCCACAATTTCGTCACATCCAGACATGACCGATCGGCCAACGCTATTCTAGTGACAACTTCACGAACCTCGCCTGCGTGGGCTACCAGCTTTGTAAAACTTTCACTGGCGAAACTCCTCGATGCCCCTGTATCAACGGTGGCGTCTACCCACCTTGTATCCTTAACGGGGGTTTTGTTGGGGTCGGGTCGTTGCTTCGCTCGTCTCTGCCGTACCCGGATTCCGGCGGAGACGTCCTCCGTTTCCCGAGGCATTCCGACGGCAGCACTCTATAGTTAGCACTCCTACCCGACCACAATCCCAACAGAAGTCGCGACGTGGGTTGGGACAGCCGCGACGGAAATGTCCGTTCTCACCGCAACGGCCGCAGGCCCGCTGCACGTCCAATCGCGAGGTTTCTTGCCCGATCATCCGGTGAGTCACGTGTCCTGCCTGTGTAGTACTCTCCAAGTTGCGAAAGGGATTCGGCGATCGCCGAAGTTGCGATCCCTCGTGGTTCCTGTCCGTTCCTTCTGTGGTCCCGTCTCGAGTCGACTCGAGTTGTTTGACACACTCGTACTCAGTAGCCATGTGGGTCAGCTGCTTCAACGTCCCGAATTCACTGCGCTTGATGTATAGCCGGTACTCTGGAGCCATGTTTTCGTACGCGCGGTACAACTCTTCCTCTTCTCGGTACCCGGCCTACTGCATCTTCGTCCTAAGCTCGATCAGGTATGTTTTGAAAGGCTCTCTTCTTCTCTGCACGTGAGTCCGTATCTCGTCCTCTAATCGTTCGAAATATCGCGGAGGTAGGAAGAACTCCAGGAATTCCCTCCGGAAAGTTCCCCAAGGGGCAGACTGCAGATGGCTAGTACGGAACGCCGGGCCCTCGAAGATTTCGGACATAGCCCGGGGAATCTCTTCCGGATTTATCCTATACGTCGTCATCTTCTCCTCGAGTACAGCGATGAGGGTTAGCGGATCCGAGCTACCATCGAACCGTAGGTTCCACTTGTGTATCTTCTCAGGGAGCAAGTGCTGAGTGGGAGTCGTATTACTCCGCACCTCCTGCCCCTGCAGGCCAGTGGTCAAGCGACCGTCTTTGAGCGGCATCCGGGCACCGTGTGCCGTTCCGGGATGTACTCCTCGATGACGGGCGGGAACCTCGAGCGGCGCAGCGTCGGAGATGACGGGGACTCGGAGGGACTCTGCAAATTGCTCCATCTCGTCGTTCTTTCCGGTGGGAACGGGGCTCGGGGCCCGACTGCTGTACTGCTCCTGCAGCTGAGCTAGCCGGCTCCACACGCGTTGTGGGAAGGACCCTGCGCTGACCAGGTTGGCAAACGCCTTCCTGGCCTCTTTGACGGTACCATCCGCTTTGAAACCGAACTCAACGGCAAGGGAGTTGAGTTCGTCTCTTCGGCGTGCATATATCCAGCGGACTCCTACACCAGGGTTCTTGATATAATTATCTTCTTCGTTCTCACCGTCGGATTCCTTAGGAGTACTCATCGTCTTATTTCCCTGGGCGGTTTTCTTCTTATATCCTTCTATTCCTCTGGTCGTTTCGTCTCGACTCCCCGGGCGACTCTACCCTTTTCACAGTGCGTCTTTAGGCCACTTGTATAAATCTCTAGCTAGTCTCGGCGTCCCTGTTCGGGCGCCACTTGTAAGGATGTTTTCTCGGCCGGGGTACAGATATCAGTCGGATCCAAGAGTCCTTTACAAGAAATTTGTGAATCACCAAAACACCGGACTAGAGAGTTCCGTTCTACGGGTGAACGGATGATTTTAACGGGGAGTCTGCACCGAGGGTTCTTGTCCGTGTCGACGGAAACGTGGACGCGTGGAATTCTTGTCGAGCCGGGAAGATACTTTGGGACGGGGGGGGTCCGGATAGTAAAGGGATAGAGGGATTCGACTTGACTGACCGGCCGGGACGGGTGTCCACGTGCCACTCTCCAAACTACTACGTAGACAAGACCCGAGGTCAATAGATCCGGCTGGACGGGTGTCCACGCGCATCCAACTACGTAGGGGAGGGGACTACGGGAAGATCGGCGGGACGGGTGTCCACGCCAAATCCCAAACTACGCAAGGGAGTTGGGAAACTACCGGAGAACGGATCCGGCGGGATGGGTGCCCACGCTCAAATCCCAAACTGCGCAAGGGGAGTGGGGAGCTACCGGAGAACGGGTCCGGCGGGACGGGTGTCCACGCTCAAATCCCAAACTACGTAAGGGAGTGGGGAAACTACCGGAGAACGGATCCGGCGGGACGGGGTCCACGCGCAAATCCCAAACTACGTAAGGGAGTGGGGAAACTACCGGAGAACGGATCCGGCGGGACGGGTGTCCGCGCTCAAATCCCAAACTACGCAAGGGAACTACTGGATCGAACGTGAAGGGTCCGCGTTCGGGTCCGATGGTACTACTAGGAGCAAAAACTACAGCTACAGTGGCGAACGGGAAATATGTCCGCGTTCGGGCCCAAAGTAGTTGTGAGAAGAAGGTTAGGTTATTTTCCTAACTACAAAATGAAACACACACGATCGGTAGATATGATTAAACAATCGTAACACTTTATTGAGATTGTCCTCACCCGAGTCCGCTACACCGTTCTGAGCGTATGAGAACCTATTTCGTACCAACCTCTTAAATTTCACCCGCGTTAGACAGCGTGGCGTTTGACCGAATCCAAAACGGCGGAACACTCGCGACGAGAGAACTGTGAAAGCTCGCGTTGGGTGTCGCGTTTTACCTCTTTGCGAATACACTTGCGGACTACACGTGGAGCCTCGAAGTTTCGTCGAGTCGTGTGCCGATCACACGTCTGCTTCGTTCCGCGATCCCGAGAGAAGAGCCAAGAGGCCCTGCTCCTCCTTGTTCCGCATTCGGGATTTCTAGTACTTTCCTACTACTGGTATCTTAGCTCCTTGCTTTTCTAGTATTAAATGCGCCTCGGCTAAATATCGGTTAGCGTTGCCACCCTGGGGTTTGAACTTAGATATAACTTATTTAATCTTACATAGTAATATTTATTGAACTCCAAGTAATTTCTCTTAAAACTATTATAAAGGTAAGAAAAGCCATTGTGGCCTACTAGGCGTGTTCGTCACAATATAAATATGCCTTCTTTGTTTTATTTTTGTTTTATTTTGTTAAAATAATGTGAATTACAGTGACCACAGGAAAAAAGGACAAAAAGTTCAAATTATCAATTTGAATTCGGCGATCTCTTAGTGCTGGCAGCTTTACAGCACGAGCATCAGCACCAGCGCTGCTTTAGCGCAGGCAGCTTTGTCCTGCATCAGCAGCTGTGTTTATGTTTATGTTTTTGAGTGCAATAAATTGACTAGAAACATTAAACATACATACTTATATTGGCTAAACACATACATTCTTAAATAGTATTATGTATATTAAAGTCTAAATGTTTGCATAACACGAGTAACGGGTATAGCGAATAGCTTTCTTTGAAAGGAGTTATCTTTGCCGGCCAATTGCAACTGTGTACAATGTAAATACATACATATGTATATGCTTACATACATAGACACAGACGCCATTGTTTGACTCAGACCTCCAATTTGGCTATCTTGGGATATAGTTCGGTATTGACAAATGAAAACCATCGCAATTTCCTTTAATAGGAATCCTAATCGAGAATTAACGTTGACTCTGTTGAGGCCCTTGGCCAGCTATTCCAAAGTCATCCGTTAGATGGCGCCATGAATGGCGGAAATGTAGGCGCTAGCCAGGCTTAAGCGTTTAATTGGTTTTTGGGCATACATACATATCAATTAAAATTTTCATAATATAATAAAACCTGTGCCACAGCTTGTGGCTTGTGGGCGTCAGAGGGGGCGTGGCACCATTTTGAAACAAACTTGCGCTGCGTAGGAACTCCTAAAAACTACATGCAAAATTCCAATCTTCTAGCTTTTATAGTTTCCGAGATCTAAGCGTTCATACGGACAGACAGACAGACGGACAGACAGACGGACAGACGCACAGACGGACAGACGGACATGGCTAGATCGACTCGGCTAGTGATCCTGAACAAGAATATATATACTTTATAGGGTCGGAAACGCTTCCTTCTACCTCTTACATACTTTTGCACGAATACAATATACTCTTTTAATCTACGAGTAACGGGTATAAAAAGCTGTTTTTAACTGGAGAGAAAGAAATAAAAAGCTCAAAATAATCTGAAAACAGCGCAAAAAAAATCGCAAACAATTTTTTTTTCATTAGCTCTGCCTGCGCTCTCGAGTGATTTTGCCAGTGATGCCACGTAGTGGAAAAACGGAATAAAAGAGAGTTATTCATTTGTTCGAATCGAGCTTCATTCGAGTCCCATTTTGAATACTTATTGCTGCACTGGTCGCTTTTATTCCTTAAGTTTGCACTATGTTTTTTTTCGCGTTATTTTTGGGATAAAGTCAATTTTTTTTCTGTATCTTAAAATTTTTTTTATTTTTAATTTTTAAACACCCTAGACAAATAAAAAAATATGTAACTTTAACATATGGAGCAACACTGTTCTGCTGGCGAGCTGTAAAAGTCAGCTGAATATCTACCACCTGTTTTGTATGAAATTGGCTCGAAATATTGTGCGACTTTGATAGTTTGTTGTGGCAAATGTTTACGAAAAAGATAAGTGAATATATATGGAAAACGATTTTCCAGGTATGTAATACTAAAGTTTACCAATGTTTGTGTCATTGTTATGTGTTTTTGTCCAACTGTATCGTGTTTTGTTTATGTGTATTTTTAGAACGAGCTTAACAAGTGTAGTTGTGTTTCGTGGATCAGAACTTTAGCATGGCAAAGTGTTGCAAAAAGTTGTAAACGAGAAACTATTAACCAAAGTGTGCAGATTAATGGGAAACTAATCCTTTTTGTCCGAATCCACACGTTTTCGAAAAAATCCAAATTTTCTAGTACAATATGTGTTCAGACGTGCTGAGCTGGTTGACATTGGGAGCAACAACAATCGCACAGGAGACGCCGTACAACAGCACATATTGAGAGTGATCGCACAAAAACATTTAGATAACGAAACCATAAAGTTGATTAAGGAAAAAGTGAAACACTGAAGTAAACACTTGCCTAAAAGTAATTCAACACTAGAAAGATTTAAGGGAAAGCACGTAAAATGGCTTGGGGAAAGTTTGTTCATAGAAATCACTGGTCATTATGCATTGGCAAATAAAGTGGGTCGCCGAAAATGTGATTACGAAAGCGCTGGTCCTCGTCTGAAAAGAAAATTAGCCGCGGAACTTTCAGAGGAGAATAACAACTTATCTCCCTTACTCATACATGCTGCCACAGTTTCAGCTAAAAAATCAAACGAAAAAGACTAGGCTGTTGTTTTAAAAGCAGCTGCGAGTTCTGAGAGTATTAACGAAATAAAAAAGAAGCTTTTTGCGGATGAGCCCAAACAAATGTCATCTGACAGTGCCCTTGCATTTTTAATGGAAAATGGATTTACAAAACGTCAGTATATAAATATACAACGAAATGTAAAAATGCACGGATGTGATATATACCCGGCATATCCGGCCGTACTTAATTCTAAATTTAAACTCAGGCCAAAAGGAATAGAATATTTTGAAAATAAGGCACTTGTATCATTGCAAAATCTTTTGCATCATACATCATCATCATTCTTGAATTGCAACACGAGGTCTTAGAAACACTTCCCAACGTGGTACATTGCAAGTTATTCTTCAGCTATGGATATGATGGTTCATTCGGCCAGAGTTTATACAAACAGAGTTTCCAGATCCACGATAGTCCTTCAATTGACAGTTCACTGTTTGTTACTACAATTTTCCCATTGAAATTGACAAATGAAACGAAACAAATTATTTCGCTCAATAAGACTCCGCAATCTATTAGATTTTGCCGCCCATTGAAGAATGAATTCATTAAGGAAACTACCCCTCTTATATTAAAAGAAAATGAAAATTTGCCCAGATTCGCAACATGCAAATATATTTGTATAAATTTAAAGAAAAAAATATATATGTCGAGTATATTGGTCACATGACACTAATAGATGGTAAAGTCTTAAACATATTGACAGGCACCAACTCTTGTCAGGCACACGCTCTTCAATATGGAATCAGTCCTTTACATGCTTGGATCCGCTTTTTCGAGATTGTTTTAAAAATCTCATATAGAATTGAGCTTAAGAAGTGGCATGTCAAGGACAGCGATAAGCTGTTAATGGCAAAAAAAACGGGAAAAACACCATAGTGCTCTGCTGAAAGCCATGTTCAAAGCTAACTTCGGTTTCTCACTACCCCTAACATGTGCGAAGCACTAGCAATAGTAGGGGGAGTTTTCGCACCAATCCACTATGGTTTTTTTTTTTTTTTGATATAAACTCTAATTTTAAACCTATTGAATTGAAATTTGGTTTGAATACATTTTTTAAGCTTCCAAGATGACCTACCAAGTGTCAAATGATTTGGGGCACTATTTCATATAGCTGCCATATAACCGATCTGGCCGACATGCAAAAAGCTCCATTAAACATTTTTATTTCTTATTTTCTTTATATTTAATGAAAAAAAACAATTAACCAAGATCACATTTTAGTATTCATCTCCATTATTAGTGCTTCATTCTGCAAGTAAAGATACATTTTACAAAATTTTAAATAAGTTTGGTTATGTTACTTACTATAGAAGTTACTCAATTTTCTTCTAGTTCAAAGTATTCATCTTCTGAAGCAATAACCTCAAGTTCGTCCAGTTCTTCAAAATCTTCGTCGGACGAATTCTGTGTGGAATCTGGATCATCATTTTCACATTTAATTTCCAAATGTGGTGCTTGTAGTAGAGATATAACTTCTGCTGGTATGGTTTTCTTTTTGATTGTATTTAGTCGATCTTTTAAATATGTTCTGGACAGCAACGGATCAGAACTATCCATGGATCTATTGAAAACATCTGTAATATTGTCTAATCGACTACATTTTCTAGAGTGGCCTCTTCTATCGCTCTTATATAATTTATTTCGGGACTCTGATGCATGTTCCCCAAGGCATCCTACAGGAACTAATCAAGTGTCTATTATTTGGTAGCCATGTACTAAGACATTGTGAACAGTGGGCGACATCGGATCCCAAGGATTACACTCTGATACGCTGATGATACTCTTTTAAATCGCCTATGCCAGCTGTACGCCTCTTCCGGCCGTCTATCTGCTGTAGCCGCACGACGTTTGATGATAGAAATTTCACCACCTTAAACGGGCCCGCGTACTTCGGTGCAAGTTTCGCGTTAAAGCCCTCGCTGGCTTTGGACAGATGGTGAAGGCGGACTAGCACCTGTGAGCCTAGTTGGGGCCGCCACTCACGTCGCCTCAGGTTGTAGTGTCGACTTTGTTCCTGAGAAGCTACCTGGTTGGTTTCCAGGGCGGTGCGGAACGCTTCTTGAAGCCTTTTGGCTCGCTCCGTCGGGTCCAACGGTGAGGCATGGCAACCTAGGCTCCCGACCTTGTACTAGGTAAGCCGGACTGAACCCCGTGCTATCTGAGATGCTAGTGTTGATGGCGAGGGAGATCCCGGGCAGCAGCTGGTCCCACGTCCGGTGATCCTGGTTCACATATTGTGCTATCATGGTCTTTATAGTGCGGTTGGCGCGTTCCGTCGGATTTTGCTGGGGAGAGTACGGCGCGGTGTATTCCAGTTGAATGCCGTTGTTCCGGCAGAACATCCTGAAGCTTCGGCTGGTGAATTGCGTGCCATTATCGCAAATCAACCTTCTGGGGGCTCCCAAGCGAGAGAGGATCCTTTCTCGGAATCCGAACTCCAGTTGTGCAGAGGTGGCTTTCCTCAATGGGATGAGCTCTACCCACTTGGAGAATACATCGATGAAAACCAAGAGCATAGCATGGTGTTTCCTCGCCGGGTCCGAGGAAGGGGTCCAACGAAGTCCACGAGCGCGAACGGCTCTGTAGGCTGGCGAGTGAGCATCTTGCAGGCTGGTTTACACTGACTAACCTTGTACTGTTTGCAGGTCAGACAGCTGGTAACGTACCGTACCACGTCCCGATGAAGTCCAGGCCAGAAGTAACGCTGGGCGATCCTCCTGAGCGTCTTCCGGATGCCTAGGTGCCCGGCGGAGGGGTGGTCGTGGCATTCTCCCAGCACGCGTTGACTCTGTTCTCGCGGCACGCATAGCTTCCAGGGGTTGCCTACTCTGATGTCCGTGGGATGCCCTATGTGTCTATAGAGCTGTCCATTATCCAGGGAGTAGTCCGGAAATTTCTCGGGGCGTTTTTGGACCTGCTCCTGCATCTTTCGTACCCATTTGCAGTGGCACTTAAGTTCTGCGAGTAACTGGAGTCTTCCGAGCGGTTGCCGGGAGAGGGCGTCGGCGATCACGTTGTATTTGCCCTTCCGGTAGAGTACGTCGAGCTGGTACTGCTGGAGTTCCAGTGCCCACCGTGCTATACGTCCCGTGGGATTATTAATGGAGTTCAACCATTTAAGGGCCAGGTGGTCCGTGATGACGTCGAACTTGTAACCCTCCAGGTAGCAACTTAACTTTCGGGTGGCCCACACAATGGCGAGGCACTCCCTTTCAGTGGCCGAGTAATTTTCCTCCGCCCGCTCGAGTCGACGGCTCACATAGGCGATTACCCGTTCGTCGCCCTCACTATTCTGAGTGAGGACCGCGCCGAGTCCTTTGTCGCTGGCGTCCGTCTGAAGTTGGAACTTATACTTGAAGTTTGGGCAGGCCAATACAGGAGCGGACGTCAGTCGTGCCTTAAGCGAATCAAACGCCTGCTGTTGGGATTCTTCCCAGGTCCACTTTACTCCCTTCCTCAGGAGTCGCGACATCGGTTGTACGAGGGAGGCAAAGTCTGGGACAAAACGTCTGTACCAGGATGCGATTCCGTCATTCGTCTTTGACTTTCAAAGTGAACGGTCGTGTTTTTTTTCTGCGCTTCGAATTTTGTATTTTGTTTTCGTTTATTCCCATCGGTGGGTTTTATAAAAACAACATTAAATTCTTTCGGTTATTTAAACATAAATTTAAACTCCGTTCGCTTCGCGAGTGCACTTTGTATTGATACTAATAAATTGTTTTAGTTTTTCGTAATTCTTATATGTGTTTTCTATCCTATTTATATCCCCGCTGTTTCTCTTTTGTGCATGCACTTTAACTTATTTACGCTCCTGCTTTCTTGCTCTCTCTGCTTTGAAAGTTCTAAGCGTGCAGTTTCTGCGCCATTGCGGTACTTATAACTGCTCGTTTATAAATTTCAGTTTGCTTTCTTGGTACAGTGGTCCCAATAAATATAAAATGAATAATAAAAATTTAGTCTGATTTTGCAAAAAATGCAGCCTCGTAATCAGGGCTGACCAGTCTAATATGACTTGCTGGCTGTGTGAAAATATGGTGCACACCAAGTGCGCTGGTTTTACTGGCCGGACAAGTGATGACCTTTCGAAGGGGCCCAATTTGCAGTTTTGTTGTGACGCTTGTGTCGAGGTTGCGAACGAGATGAAATCGTTCATGCGCCAAACTAAAGGCGGCCTGATGGGGCTGATTAGCTGTTTCGGAGTTGCTAGAGATAGTTTTCGCCGAGCTGATGATCTCCTCTCTGCGCTGGACTCGCAGTTTAATAGTCGAAAGCTATTAGAAGAGTCCCCTAAGCGCAAAAAGGCGGCTGGTGGTAAGGAGCAAAAGGGGAACACCCCGCAACCGAAATCAAAAGAACAACAGAGCATTCCGGCGGATCAGCAGCTGATTTCAGCAAACCCTCAAATGTTGCTAAGATCAGCAGCTAAAAAAGATTCGGTATCCGAACAATCCGTTACAGAATGCATGCAACCAGGGACTTCTAAGAATTCCGATTTGTCCGTAGTGGTTTCACAATTAGTGGATCCACCTATCTCTCAGAATGAAGCATCACCACCACAAGGGGCTACTGAGTCCGGACAACCGGCTCAAGTTGGTTTTGCAGAAACAATGTCTGCTCCACCAAAATCCCTTTCAGTGGTTCCATTAAAGAAACAAATTTTCGTTTCTCGGCTTTCCCTGATCAAACATCTTCTGATGTATTGTCTTATTTACAAGACAAAACTAAAGCCGATTGTAATAGTGGAAAGGTGGAAAAGTTTAAGTTTTCTTATGCTAGAGACACTTCATCTTTCAAGATAACTGTCACTAACGAGCTTTTTGAAGCCATTTGCTCGGGCGACTTTTGGCCGGATAATATGGTTTTAAAAGAGTTCAGGGCTAAGATAAAGAAGAAGGGGTCCGTGGGAGTAAAACTTCCTAGTCGAGGCCAAGCCAGTGTACCGATTTCAAAAAACTAACTTCTAGCCTCCTTCTTTCCTATCAGAATGCAAGAGGTTTGCGTAGCAAACTCACTAAATTGTATTCTGATAGCCTTTCCTTTGCATCTCATATTATTGTGTTCACAGAAACCTGGTTAAAGCCGGAGATCTTTAGCTCCGAAGTTTTTCCAGGTAAGTACACAATATATAGGTATGACCGTCCCTCTAGACGGGGAGGTGGAGTCTTAATTGGAGTTGATTCAAACTTCCCGTCTGAGGAGTTATTTTTTGATGAATTCAATACCATTGAATTTATTTGTGTAAAGTTATCGCTTCCTGGTAACTTTATATACATAACTTGCTCTTATATTCCGCCGTTGTCTGAACTTCCTGATTATTTAAATCACCTATCCGTTATTAAGTCCGTTGCAAATAAGCTTTCCGATAGGGATCAGTTGATAGTTCTAGGTGATTTTAATATACCTGGAGTTATTTGGTCCACTGAGGATGGATCGAATGTCTTACTACCTATAGCACAGCATGATTTTATTGATGGCCTGCTTGACATATCTCTATCTCAAGTAAACCATGTTCGAAATTCATTAGGTCGCCTACTTGATTTGTGTTTTGTATCGAATCCTGAAGGTGTGTTTCTGTCCAGAGTAGCACCACTCACGCAACCTGAAGATCCATATCACCCAACAATCGAACTTTCATTTGATACGGGTAGAGTTATAGAAGAAAAATCAGAAAAATCCAAACGAATACATTGTTTTCGCAAGGCAGACTTTCTGAGGCTTAATAATTTTATTTCTGGCTTTAATTGGTCTGATCTTTACTTATGCAATAATATGTCCGATGCAGTTAATGTTTTTTATACTGCAATAAACTCATTTTTTAATTCCTGTGTTCCGTGGTACTATCCGTCAACTTTTTAGGAAATATAAAAATACCGGTTCTCAATCTGTTTTTACTAGATATTTAAGTGCTCGGTCAAGATTTACCGTGCTTAATGCTCAGTGTTATAATAGTTACTTAAACCGTTGTAAGGTCCAGTTCTCTCAGGACCCGAAACAGTTTTATAATTTTGTTAACACCAAGCGTAAATCTAATTCTTTTCCTTCCTCGCTGTCGTTCGAAAACATGACGGGAACCACAGATCTGGCAATAGCCGATATATTTGCCCAATTTTTTCAAACGACTTACTCTACTTTAGATTATTCATCTCAGCCGTATTCTTACACCATGCCCAAGTCAAACCTCATATTCTGTCCCACTTTAACAGAAAGCTCTCTTCTTTTGGATCTTCTTCGTATTAAGCCTGTTTATTCGCCAGGGCCCGATGGTATTCCTGGGTGCGTGCTTAGGTATTGCACTAAGGCCCTGTGCAAACCTCTTCACAAGTTGTTTACCTTATCTCTAGAAACGTCCCAATTCCCAAATATTTGGAAGGAATCATTTGTTATTCCTCTTTTCAAAAAAGGTAACAAGTTAGAAGCCAGTAATTACAGAGGTATTTCTAAGTTGTCAGCTATTCCTAAGCACTTTTGCAGATCAATTATTTCTCCGTGTCAACACGGATTTATTAAACGTAGATCCACAATTACAAACCTTCTAGAGCTCACTACATTTGTGATAAAAGGCTTCAATCGTAGTTTTCAAACAGGCGTCATTTACACTGACTTTAGTAAAGCATATGACTCTGTAAATCACTTACTTCTCATTCAAAAACTTGACCTTTTAGGTTTTCCAGTTGATCTGCTTAAATGGATTTCAAGTTATCTAAATGGCAGGTCACAAAGGGTCCTTTTTAAAAATTCAATTTCTGAAATTCTCCGTGTTACCTCCGGTGTCCCACAAGGGAGCCATCTGGGTCCGTTACTTTTTACATTATTTATTAACGATCTTCCATCAATTATAAGTCATTCTCGCGTACTTATGTACGCATATGATGTTAAGTTGTGCCTGCATTATAACGACATTTCCTGCCATTTAGACTTGCAATCCGATCTAGATAGTTTTCAAAACTGGTGCCGAGTTAATTTACTAAATTTAAACGGTTCCAAGTGCAAGCTGATGACTTTTTATCGGGCCAATCCGATATACGCGACTTACACGTTAAGTGGCAGCTCTTTGGATAGACTCTTGTAAACGATCTTGGCGTTCTCTTGGACCCTAAACTAAAATTTTCTAATCACATTTCGTCCATGGTTAATAAAGCCAGAGGAGTGCTTGGATTTATTAAAAGGTGGTCAAAAGAATTCGATGATCCTTATTTGACTAAAACTATATTTATTTCGCTAGTCCGTCCGATTCTGGAGTATGGGTCTCCCGTCTGGAGTCCACAATACGGAATACATATTGGTCGTATTGAATCTGTACAAAAAAACTTCCTTCTTTTTGCTTTACGGCGTTTAAACTGGGATGCAAACCTTATCTTACCTTCTTATTCTAGTAGACTTCTTTTGATTAATTTACCATCCCTAGCCAACCGTAGAACGATGCTTCGTACTATCTTTATTTATAACCTTATACATGGTGATATTGACTGCCCCGACTTGTTAAGTCGGCTAAACTTTTCTGTGCCAAGTAGATTAACTAGAAATTATTTTCCCCTAATTTTAAATCATTGTAGATCTAACTATGCCTTGCATGAGCCTTTCAGAGAATAATGTTCTGACTATAATAGACTTTTTCCTGTAATATCAAATCTTGACTCTCTGCCGCTCCTAAAACGATTGATACTTGCTTCATTGGCACAAGATTGATCTAACTATTACTTTTTTCCCCGGACCTTTACCTTTATTTTCCTATCTTGCGTCTATCTTATCGCGAATCGTGCCGTACGATACACGGCTGCGCCCCTCGGTCGGTTGGGCGGGTAAGTGGGCCGTGGGACTCCGCGCGAAAAAAAAAAAAAAAAAAAAAGATTCCGAGTTGGCGGCGAAGTTCCTTGACATTAGTCGGGGGATGCAGCCCCTGGATTGCCGCTATTTTGTCGGGGTCTGTCCTGATGACTTCCTCGCTGATCAGGTGACCGAAATACACCAGTCTTCTTTGGAAGAATTTGCACTTACCCCGATTTAAGCGTAGATTCGCTTCTCGAAGGCGCCGGAAGACTTCCCTCAGATTGCGCGCATGGTCCTCCCACGTTGCCCCGATGTGTAGGGGGCGGGGCCCGGCGTGAAGGGGGGGGACGCCCGGGGGGGGCCGGGACCGAGGTAGGCCGGGCGTGTGGGGAGGGATCGGTGCTGTGGACGTCCACCTGCCCCGTTGATGATACGCTGCATGGCCGTGTTCTTGGGATAATACCGCTGTTTCAGCGGTTTATCTCCCCGAAGGGTGATGGTGTGCTCGGCTATATCCGTTGTTCCTTGCAGCTGGTCGAAATGCCTAAGTTCCTCTTGAAGAAACCGGAGGGTTACTGCGTCGAGAGGTTCTTCAGACACTAGCGATCCTGGCGGGGATTCCGCGACTGTGGCCAGGTTTCCGTGAGGGCAATGCTTCCGGAACGAATTGCGCCTCTGAGCGTCCTCTGTATCCGGCTGGTCGAGTAGCTGGTACTTCCCGATTCTTTGCGGGCTTCTCGGGGAAAATCGTGTCGTATCCGGGTCGTCGGGGAACGTTCCTGCCGTTGTGCTGGCTAAGCGGTCCTGACCCGTGAGATACCCCCGAAAAGGGTTCCTTTTCTTGGCCACGGCGGCATCCGGTAGTGGCTGGAGGCTGCACTTGCCTCCCTTGACGGTGACCTCGGCCTTCGTGATTCCCGTGGTAGTGTCGGGAGGGACCGGTGGTGGCGAGGGTTCCGATGGAACTGGGGCTGGGTTCCGTCGCGCAGTCCAGGTGATGGGCTGCCTTGGAGCGGGTATGGGACCCGTTGTGACCTCGTTGGTCCTTGTTGTCCGCTTGGTAGGAGTCAGATTTAGTGCATTTCGCGGAGGGGCTTTCGGGTCAGTGAAGCTTCTGTGTTGCGTTTTCCGAGGTTTATTTTCTCTGCGCAACGCGGAGGCCAAAGGCCCGCGTGCATATTCACGCCGGACAAGTTAGTTTGCGTTTCGAAATTTATCGCAAATATATTTGCCGGATGTTCCGTCGAATTCCTGCGTTCCCACCCCCCTCCAAATTTTCATTTTCTTTTAATATAAGAGAGGTAGTTTCTTTAATGAATTCAATCTTCAATGGGCGGCAAAATCTAACAGATTGTGGAGTCTTATTGAGCGAAATAATTTGTTTCGTTTCATTTGTCAATTTCAATGGGACAATTGTAGTAACAAACAGTGAACTGTCAATTGAAGGACTATCGTGGATCTGGAAACTCTGTTTGTATAAACTCATAGCTGAAGAATAACTTGCAATGTACCACGTTGGGAAGTTTTTCTAAGACCTCGTGTTGCAATTCAAGAATGCGGGATGATGTATGATCCAAAAGATTTTGCAATGATACAAGTACCTTATTTTCAAAATATTCTATTCCTTTTGGCCTGAGTTTAAATTTAGAATTAAGTACGGCCGGATATGCCGGGTATATATCACATCCGTGCATTTTTGCATTTCGTTGTATATTTTTATACTGACGTTTTGTAAATCCATTTTCCATTAAAAATGCAAGGGCACTGTCAGATGACATTTGTTTGGGCTCATCCGCAAAAAGCTTCTTTTTTATTTCGTTAATGCTTTCAGAACTCGCAGCTGCTTTTAAAACAACAGCCTAGTCTTTTTCGTTTGATTTTTTAGCTGAAACTGTGGCAGCATGTATGAGTAAGGGAGATAAGTTGTTATTCTCCTCTGAAAGATCCGCGGCTAATTTTTTTTCAGACGAGGACCAGCGCTTTGTAATCACATTTTGGGCGACCCTTTTTTGCCAATGCATAATGACCAGTGATTTCTATGAACAAGCTTTTCCCAAGCCATTTTACGTGCTTTCCTTAAATCTTTCTAGGTTGATTTACATTTAGGCAAGTGTTTATTTAAATAACTGACAAAGCCTTTCACTTTTTCCTTAATCAACTTTATGGTTTCGTTATCTAAATGTTTTTGTGCGATCACTCTCAATATGTGCTGTTGTACGGCGTCTCCTGAGCGATTGTTGTTGCTCCAAATGTCAACCAGCTCAGCACGACTGAACACATATTGTACTAGAAAATTTGGATTTTTTCGAAAACGTGTGGATTCGGACAAAAAGGATTAGTTTCCAATTAATCTGCACACTTTGGTTAATAGTTTCTCGTTTACAACTTTTTGCAACACTTTGCCATGCTAAAGTACTGATCCACGAAACACAACTACACTTGTTAAGCTCGTTCTAAAAATACACATAAACACAACATGAAAAATTGGACAAAAACACATAACAACGATACAAACATTGGTAAACTTTAGTATTACATACCTGGATAATCGTTTTCCATATTTATTCACTTATCTTTTTCGTTGCTCCATATGTTACAGTTACATATTTTTTTATCTGTCTAGGGTGTTTAAAAAATAAAAATAAAAAAAAATTTGAAGATACAGAAAAAAAATGACTTTATGCCAAAAATAACGCGAAAAAAACCATAGTGCAGAGGTGCGGTCGGAGCAAATTTAAGCTCTATTCAGATTCTTACTCTACGATCTAAGAATATAAAATATTTTTTTTTAAATGAGACCATTCTCAATTTTTCTTAATATCTAAATTTTCGAAAAAAATTTCTCTCTGCCGGGTTTATTCACGGTGTGTCCTCTTTATGCGGGTCCGAAGTCCTCCAATTTACTATATGAGGGTCCATGGTCCGAATATTTCCCGTTTAACCTGGATGCCCTCCATTTCTCCGGCTTTGCATCCTCCGCTGTTGCTAAGCCGATCTCCTGCATCGGGATTTGTGGGGAGTTTAAGACTCCTCAAATTTCCCCCTTCCTTTGGAAACGTAATGAAAGCGGTGACTTTCCCCGCCCTTGATGTGTAGACTATTCGAATTCCCCGCCTGAATTGCGTATTAGATGTCCCCCAAACAGTCCCCATACTGTTTTCCTAAAAGACTTTACTCGTACAGCTCCTTGAAAGACTTCAACTTTCCCGCGACTGTTTCCCCAAAATACTTTTCCATATAGCTCCTTGAAAGATTATTTCCCCAGACTGTTTCCCTGTTCCCCAGACAGTTCCCCGTTCCCCAGACAGTTCCCTGTTCCAAGACAGTTCCCCGTTCACCGGACAGTTCCCTGTTCCCAGACGGTTCCCCGTTCCCCAAACAGTTCCCTGCGTGGAATTTGAATTTTCCCGCCCAGACATCTCCCCAAATTAAAAGTCACCACTTCGCTTCCCTGGTCTGGCCACCAATGCTTTGCGGTTTTAACTGTCTAATGTGGGCGGTTTTTTCCTTGCCTATATTAACATACCGCAAATTGCACATCACCGGCGAGTTAAAATGTAGTATTTTAAACGGCCCATCATATTTTGGTGCCAATTTCGCCGAGAATCCTTCTGCTGCCTCGGACAGATTTTGTTCCTTCGCCCAGACTGTGTCCCCGATATTTGGCTTCCATGGGCGTATATGTAGATTGTAGTGGCGTGCCTGATCCTGCGCTGCCTTTTCCATGTTCCGCCTCACCAGGTCGGCCAGAGTTTGAGTTTGCCTTCCGTTGCCGATTGTTTCTTCGTCGTACAGTGCTCAGGGTAACCTGGGCTCTCTTCCCTGGGTGACCAAAGCTGGCGAATATCCCGTGGACTCTGCCACGCTCGTACTCACGGCCAACTGCAATTCCGCCCTTTTCTCATCCCAAGTCCTCTGGTCTGGCCCGGTGAACTGGGCGATCATTGTTTTCACCGTCCTGAGGCTCTCTCCGTCGGGTTTTCTTGGGGCGTGTATGAGGCCGTGAACTGGTGTCAGACGCCTAATTTTTTAAACGCCCTGCTGGTGAATTTAACGCCATTGTCCGTGATGAGCACCTTGGGTTCGCCGTATCTTGCGAGGATCCGCTCACGGATCGCGTTTCCAAGCGTTTCCGTGGTTGCCCTATGCATTGGCACAATTTCAGTACCCTTGGAGAACTTATCTACCAGCACCAGTAGCATAGAATTCCCGTGTTTGGAGCGGGGCAGTGGTCCTACGAAATCTGCGCATACGGTGGCTAGCCTGTAGCCTGTAGCTTGGCTTATACCGCAGGCAACGGTTTTACACATATTTCCTCATATCGCGGTGCATTCCCGGCCAATGGTATCTGGCACCAACCCTCGCGATTGACTTCTGACTGCCCATGTGACCGGCAAGTCGTGGTTCTCCGACATTACCAGCCGTCTGGACCCCGTTGGCACGCACAGCCATGATGTGACATCCTCGTTCCCCGCTCTGTGAGATATGTGGCGATATAGCTGGTCGGCTTCCGTCATGTAGTCTGAATATTTTTGGGGATTTTGGGCTATCATGCTCCGCATATCCCTTATCCAGTTACACTCGCCTGTTTCCTTCTGCTGTTCTTGTGCTTTTATCTGTCGAGATGTTTCTGGCAGTGGCTGTCGCGATAGTGCGTCTGCCACTATATTCAGCTGGCCCATTCTGTTCGCGATCTCAAAGTCATATTGTTGCAGTTCCAGCGTCCATCATGCGAAGTCCTAGATCCATCGAGGTACCGTTCATTCACGGTGTGTCCTCTTTATGCGGGTCCGAAATCCGCCAATTTACTGTATGACCTCCTTGCCCTGGCCAAATAAGGGTCCAAGGTCCCAATATTTCCCGTTTGACCTGGATGCCCTTCATTTCTCCGGCTTTCCCGCCTCCCCCGCTGTTGCTAAGCCGATCTCCTGCATCGGAATTTGAGGGAGCTTAAGACTCCTCACAGGACTCGTTTGTTATTCCCCTTCATAAAAAAAGAAATAAATCAAATACAAGTAATTACAAATTATCCGCCATCCCAGAGCTTTTCGAACACGTTATTACACCCCACTTGCAACATCTTTGTAGATCAATTATATTTCCATGTTAACATGGATTTATAAGGCGAAGATCTACGACGACAAACCTCTTGGAGCTAACGTCTTTTGTAATAAATGGCTTCAGAAAGAACATGCAGACTGACGTAGTTTACACTGATTTTAGTAAAGCGTTTTATTCAGTAAATCACTTCCTTCTTTTATTAAACCTTCTTTTATTAAACCTAGACTTTTTAGGGCTTCCATGTGATCTTCTAACATCGATCTGAATTAATCTAAGTGGTAGGACTCAACGAGTCCTCTTTAAAAACTCTATGCCCTCAATATAACGAAATTTGCAGCAGTTCAGACTTACAATCGGACCTAAATGCTTTTCAAACATGGTGTTGTGAAAATCTTATGGACTTAAATTGGGGAATAGAGCTCCGCGCGTAACAAGCACTTCTTAGTGGCGTAAGGGCTACCTATCATAGTGCATCAACGTCCGAAAAAAAAAAGTTACATACTGACCTACAGGTTAGAGGTTGCCAATGCAGACGGCTGCACCGTAACATAGAATTTCGTGTGCATAACTCCTTTGCTAACTTTGCTAAGGTTCAACTTGGCCTCATGATCATTAGAAAATACACTGCCACTCAAAAGGCCTGTTTGTTGACCTTATTGGTAAAGTATGGTTAGAGATACGAGCTCTGGACAGTTTAAGGCAAGATATACTTCATAAATTATACTTTTAATCTTTGCCACAGTTGTGGAGTTAGGGAGAGAGAGAAATTAAAGATGCATTAACAAACGCGAATCAAAGATAAATACCACCATCACATGTGTGCTTGTACAATGCATACATTTAGGTTGACATTTGAACTTAGCGCTAATCTTTCCCAACATTTTTCGGCTGTTGCCAGAACCTCAGGTTATTTCAATAACATTCAACAGGCCAGGTATCTTGCCCCATTTTGAGATCGAATAGTATTTGCTTGGGATGATAGCCGTAACTTGTGCTCAGCTCCATTGCTGCGGTGGTTCAATGTCCTCGTGAATAATCACTAGCTGGCCAACCTACATTTATGCTTGAGGTTGAGTTCACTGTGACCGTTTCTGAAGGGTTTGAATGAAGACACGCTGCCACGAACGCGACAACTGCTGCTTCAGAAATCGATTTCGTTTTCATGACGTTCTGCCCCAGGAGGGTCCTGGCAGATTTAATATGGGAAGCGCTTTGAGGTATGAAGCTGAAATAGAAGATCTTTCAGGGGCTGTATGTCAAGCATATTCTCTCCTGACTTAGCACTGCGAGACACTATGTCTGCGAGACACTAGTCTGCACGACTTAACGCCACTCAACACCATAAGCGTGCTGCTGAAGCTCGGATATTCTGTGAGAGCTACGGCTATTCAAGTAATGTTGCACCCTGAGATGTTTCTCTTCAGTATATTTTTGGATAGCTGTTTTAAAGGAATTCTCTACATCCCAATGATTTGAAATTTGTTGCACCAATTCCTGATCTTTACTAAGGCGGTTGTGCTGTGGGATATCTACCATGAGGGCCTGAATTAATAGAGCTTACGGTATAGGTATGCAAACGAAATGAGCCCCCAGACAATTTTGCAACGAGATTCGGATGGACAATCTTGACTTAGCAAAGATGTTATGAGGTGACTGCCCGAGTCACAGTAAGTCTAAAAAGCTTTATTTTTCCGATGAAGTGCGTTACTGCATTTGTTTCGACGTAGCACAATCTGGTTACTGAATCTACTTATACTTGTCAATAGCAGACCCCAAGAATAGTTATGATCATTATTGCTGATGCTGCGTTCACTAGTCGTTATAACCCGGTTGCATCTAAATTGGACATGGACTTAAACTGAACAGCATAGTAATGGAATCTTTGTCGAAGGGTTTACCAAGACATTTGATTAGTATTTTTCTAAAACCTGGTATTAAGCAAATAAATAAATTTAACAGGCTTAGTACAGAAACGATGATTATAGTTTTTGTTTTTTACCCCACCTTTAGCAAAAGGGATAGCATTTAAAATAAAAATGTCATTTATTTAAATTGGAAAATTAATTTTTGTGGACAGTACATTTAATTTTAACATAATTTATTTTCTTATTAATCTCCAGAACACCAAGGCCAACGCACGCGACTTAGCTGTGAGCGGGAACTCCGATATAAAAAATGTCTACATTGATGGCACTGAAACTCGTATCGTTTTAAGTTTCTGTGAGAAATTTAATTGCACAGTGCAAATCGATACATGTGAGTACCAAACTATAAGGTAATTGTGCTACATTGATGTTCCAATTCAATCAAGATTTAACTCATTTTTGAGTTCTTATAAGGTAAGAAATAAGCTGCAGTTTATTTTGTTATTTTTTTGTTTTAGGGGTTACACCTAGTAAAACTTAAATACTGCCTGAAGTTTCATTTTGTTTATTGTGCAAAAGAATTAAACAGCTAGAAGGAAGCGTTTCCACCTTATAAAAATATTTTTTTTTTTTTGTGAGTATCAGGAGGGAATAAAATGTCCGTCTGTCCGTCTGTCCGTCTGTCCGTCTGTCTGTCCGTCTGTCTGTCTGTTGTCCGTGTGAGCGTGGCTCGGAAACTATAAAAGTAGAAGATTGGCATTTTGTGCGATTCTGGGGGTTCCTACGCAGCGCAAGTTTGTTTCAAAAAGGTGCCACGCAATAGCTTATATACGATTTTAAAATTTAAATATTTCGGAAGTAAAATGCGTTTTATTGTGTTTATCAATACCTATCGAAATGTGGATTTTAATCGGCCTTCGTTAAAGTTTGTCAGTTTCTGTCTCCTCCCTTTGAGTCGGGTATCTGATAGTCGGGGCACTCGACTATAGGTTCTCTCTTGTTCATTTTCAAAAAATCTAAAAATTTTTTTGCTTTATCTTAAAGAACAACTTTTTGAGAACATTTTTATAGAGATTTGAGCAGTAGAAAAAAAGTTACAGCGCTCCTAGCCGCACGCCTCGTCCTCGTCCCCGTCCAAACCAAAACCTGAAACTTTAAACGCGAATATCTCGAAATGGTGTTTTTTGAAAAATTTGTTTGCGGTGATATGGATTGGCGAAAAACTACTGAACCGATTTTCTTCAAATTTTTTTTTAAATGTTCGTAATGAATTTTATTAGTACTTGAACGATCGTTTTTCATGTAAAAATTTTTATTTCGCCGAAATAGATAGTTTTGTAAGAATTTTAGCGTCCAAAAACGTAATTTTTTGCATAAAACATAAAAAAAAAAATTTTAAAAACGTTCGTTCAAGTACAGGATACTACTTTAAACTAATGAAATATTTTTATTTTTTCGGTACCAGTTGACCCGTTCGTCCTGGGGAATTATCACCGCAAGGCTCTTTAAAAAAAAGGCGTTAAAGGGAAACAGCCCCACTGTAATAGTTTAAATATTTTTTCAAAATGTTTTGCATAAACATTGTCAACAATCTAAACTTTCAGAAAATATAATCATTCATTTAATAAAAACAATAGTTACATACATAAAAAAATCCAAATTTTCCTATTTTTTCGACAAAAAAAAAGGTATATACCCCCTTAAAACGCGTTTTTCTCGAAATGACATCGGTGACTAATACAACTCGAAAACTAGCCTTTTTCGATACATAATTGTTTTTTAACAGTAAACTAAGAATTTTAAAACTCTATTTTTTGTTTAAGCAATCTTTTGGTAAACTCTGCATCATAACAAAAAAGGTTTTTTCCGTATTTGGTAAATCAACAGTATAAACCTGTTACTCGTAAAGTAAAAATATGAAAATTTTGAGAAAGCCAACAGGGCGAAATGTCAGTTGGACTTTTGTTGAGAGCGGTTTTCTTTTCGGCTGTTAAAGGGCATGGCGCCATTGGCGAGCGGCATCAGCGTTCTTTTCCATTCGAACCTCCAACCGATCAAGTCGGGAAAATCCCATCAGTAAGTTTTGACGTGAAGACTTGGGCCTAGCTGGTATATAATCAAAGCTCGTGAAAAAATTTCGATAAAGAGGCAGCTACGAAAAAAAACCCACGAAGCCGAAAAGCTTTTATTATTTACGGCCGAGTCCTAGAAGTTAGGGGGCTCGGCAAACAAAAAGTCGTAAGTCTCCAGAAGCAGAGCGTACATACAGAAACTCTCATTGGAGTGGTTTTATTGAGAAGGCACCAGTGTCTACGCGGACGTCGCGGAAAGCGATCAACGAGAATCGACGGGGAGGCTATCTCAGCCAAAGTTGGTTAAAAGAATGTGCAAAGCTTAAAAAGTGTTGACCCAGTCCCCAATGTAATTTTTTTGCATAAAACATAAATATATTAGGTTAATAAGTTAATTACAGGTAAACTTTTTAATTTGTTTTTAAAGTGTATTTGCAATTCTGTCTTAAATGTTTGCTTAGTGAGTCTCTAAAACATACGGGCCCTCTGTATAAAAAAGGGAAATGAAAAGAAATCCCAAATTAATCAAACGGTTATTTGCCAGCTTACCCCATATAAAGAAAAAAATATAAAATAATTTAAATTTAAAATAATAATTTTAAGTGAAAAAGCCGCTATGTCCCCAAAACCAAAAATATTGCCTTTTTCTAGCAGCGACTTCAGATTCCTCAAAAAATGGTGAGTGATTCTAATCAAACCAAATAATATTAGGCGGCATATAAAACTAGGAAAAAAGCGATATTTTCACAGCTTTTAACAATTATTCCTATGAAAGCAATAAGATATAGACGTCCGATCGGTAAGCGCTTTTACCCCGATCAAGGTATGCCTAAATAAAAAAGTCTTGCACAAATGTATGTCAATAGTTTATACACTGCGCAAAATATCCTGAAAAACATAAAATTTGGACCGATTTCACTCTATTATTCCTATGGGAGCTATAGGATATAGATGTCTGATAGGTATATTTTACCAATATCCGATTGTTTATATGGGAGCTATACGATATATACGTCCGATCGCTTATTAAATGTCTGCTCACACATACTAACTGTCTGGCAAGACATCTTGCAACACCACTGGGTCGACGGCGTCTCCGCGGACGACAGCCGGCAGACTTATGGTCTTTCGGCCGTGACAGACACGGTCGTCTTCTGTAACAACACATCCTGATTAGCTTTTGAGCGGCTATGAGCACACCTGATTTTCCCAGGAATGGAGCACCCGCTACCCGCTTTTTTTTTGGATCTTTAGAAATAATTTGTCAATACACGAAAACCAGGTCCATTCTTGTGTGGCGTGTTCAACAATCTATAAAAAAAATCAGATCGCTACCTTTTAAACTTAGATCGCAAACGGTATTGAAACAGACGGACATGACTATATCGACTCCCCTATTGATCCTGATCAAGAATATATATACTTTATGTAAGTAATCACTTCACAAGTTGATACACCCATCCTAGACACACACCACCCATCATTTCCACCCATTGCCAATTTGCTAAATTTGGATAGATAAGAAGTTTGCAGAGCCGAAGAAGAGAATAGAAGAAGTCGAAGAAGTAGTCACAGAAGCAAGTCAAAGAAGACAGTCGCAGAAGTCGTAATAAGTTGAATTTGGTCAAAAGTAGTCGCGAATTTCTGTCGGTCACTTGGAATCTTAATTAATATCATTTACCTTAATAAATAATATCATTTACCTTACCCATAAACCTATACTTACTTTATAATAAATCTTATATGGGGGCTCAACCGATCCGAGCAGCCAGTTAAATTAACTATGTGAAACAATAAACTCTTTGTGAAAATGTTTAAGAAGTTGTGTAACTATGAAGAGAACAAATAAAAAGAAGAAAAATACAGCGCAAAAGAATAATTCTACGACAGCAAAATAGCACATTTCCATTGAATCGAAGGAACATTGGCGAAAAAACATTCAATATAGAGGATCAAAGTAGTGAGAAAGGGACAACTTAGCAGAGCTCAAGCCGATACATACACAAAATCATCTTGACGAAAGTTTGCCAATAAAATCTGACGAAGGTGACCAAGAATTTGCAGACAAAATGAGCAATCCCAGCAAGCAATTTGAGCGTTTTCTTACTGTTTTCTGATACTTTTTTCTGAGCATTTACAGTCATAAAGTGTGCAAAAAAGAGTCCGGAAAGAGTGTTTTTTTTTTTTGAAAACGGTCGCACTTTAAGAGGAAGATTTCTGAGTCCGATCTAACTCTTTTCTGACACAGATAAAAGTGCTTTCACCCTCCGATGGAAGCATAGAAAACCCTCAGAAAGGCACAAAAAGTACCCTTTTTAGGCACTTAAATCTCTTCAAGATGATAAAATAAGATTAAATGTCGAACTCATAGTGACATGTTTTAAATTATGAAATATAAGAAACTTAAACATTAATTCTTAAATTTAAATTATGAAATATTAGAAACTTAAACATTAATTCTTAAATTTAAACCTGTAAGCATGAACGATTTATATATTTATACCCGTTACTCGTAGAGTAAAAGGGTATATTGTATTCGTGCAAAAGTATATAACAGGTAGAAGGAAGCGTTTCCGACCCTATAAAGTATATAGTCTTGTTCAGGATCACTAGCCGAGTCGATCTAGCCATGTCCGTCTGTCTGTCCGTCTGTCTGTCTGTCCGTATGAACGCTGAGATCACGGAAACTATAAAAGCTAAAAGATTGGCATTTTGCATGTAGATTTTAGGAGTTCCTACGCAGCGCAAGTTTGTTTCAAAATGGTGCCACGCCCCCTCTGACGCCCACAAGCCACAAGCTGTGGCCACAGTTTTGATGCTATTATGAAAATTGTAATTGATATGTATTTGTTTCATCAATACCTATCGATTGGCCTAATAAAAGTTTGCCACGCCCACTCTAACGCCCAAAAACCCATTAAACGCTTAAGCCTGGCTAGCGCCAACATTTCCGGCTTTCATGGCCTGTGGTACCAATGCCTTGGGGTAGATGGCGCAATACAATAGCGACATTTAACGGATGACTTTGGAACAGCTGCCCAAGGTGCTCAACAGAGTCAACGTTAATTTTGGTTTGAAAGACGCCGTTGCAAATCAACGACCTCCACGTGGTGTTCCCTGGGTACCGATTTTAACATAAAATTCGGGAGCTAATTCGAGCGGCGAAAAACATACAAGAAGGCATATTTATATAAAGTTGTTTAGCTGAGTAACGGGTATCTAATAGTCGAGGCACTCGACTATAGCATTCTCTCTTGTTTGTTTCACTTTTTTTTGGTTATCTTATAATATTTATTTCTATCGTTGGCAGTTTGAAATCGACAGCATATTATTGATTGAAAGCACCTATAAAAAAGTAATAAAATAAAGCAATGTAATATTTACTTCTAACTGCTGTTGTTATTGCCAAGCTCAGGACACAGATTTTGGTGTTGGTCCCTTCCACGAATACTTAGAGACAATTTCATCCGTAAACATTTTTTTCCACATTGTGCGCAGAAATTTAGCAGGATTGGAAATGTTATAATTTATCATTTCTGTCTCCTACAAAATAAAACAAGAGAGAACGCTATAGTCGGGTGCCCCGACTATCAGATACCCGTTCCTCAGGTAAAGGGAGTGCGAGCGAGATAGAGATAGAAACTTTGATCACGCATAACTTTTTAACGAATGGTCCGATTGGAAAAATTTCTTCTACATTTCGATAGGTATTGATAAAAACAATAAAACTGCATTTTTACTTTTCTGAAATATTTAAATTTTTAAAATCGTATATTAGCGATTGTGGGCGTTAAAGGGGGCGTGGCACCTTTTGAAACAAACTTGCGCTGCGTAGGGACTCCTAGAATCTGCATGCAAAATGCCAATCTTCTAGCTTTTATAGTTTCCGAGATCTCAGCGTTCATACGGACAGACAGACGGACAGACAGACGGACAGACAGACGGACAGACAGACGGACAGACGGACAGACGGACATGGCTAGATCGACTCGGCTAGTGATCCTGATCAAGAATATATATACTTTATAGGGTCGGAAACGCTTCCTTCTACCTGTTACATACTTTTGCACGAATACAATATACCCTTTTACTCTACGAGTAACGGGTATAAATAGACTGCATTATTTTGTTGAAAATTTGCTGAATTGTTTAGGTCCTCTTCAAATTTTGTAAGGTCTTCTATTTTATTAAAGGGCTTAGGTGGTAGCAGCATACGAGTCTTATTACCTTGTACAAGCTTTCTTTGTGCTATCAGTTTGAATCGAGTTTGAATCTTAGTATTTTCAGCTTCCAATTTAACAAAGAGTTCCTTAAGATCTATAAAAATATAGCTTGGTTTTGTCCGTAAATTCCAAAGTAATTATTATGTACCTCTACATTTTTATTCAATTTTTGCATCTGGTTGAAAATTAACTGCAACATAGCTGAAAAAATACAAATTTAGTCTTTGATAAGTTATTTTAAGCAACTGAAAATAATTATACTTACTTGAAGTAGAAGGATATTCATAGTTAGAAGTTAACTGGGTGTATTTGTCGAAGTTGACGTTTCCTCTGATCCCGTTTCATTGTTTAAAAATGGCTCTGTAAATTCATTCATTGTGTATGATGGGAATGACAACTATACAACCTGGAGACGAAATATTAAAAATAATAACTTTTTGGGTAACGTCTGTTACTTTATGAACTCTCGATATGTCGTTAAACAAGGGCTTGCGAATATTTTCTGCCTAAAAGGCTTGATTTTAAAGGCAAAGTAAACAGATCTTCGTTAAGTAAAATTTCATTTGATTTCACAATCACTTCATTGTTTCCTTCCAAAATTCGATCAATTTAATAAACACTGGAATCCACAATGTAAATATGGTCTGGATCATTTATGGACATATATATGTATTTATTTCTAATTGATAGAATGTTTCCTCTTTGACATCTTTTTAAAATTTTTGTAGCGCTCTCTCCAATCGATACAAGGCGATTATATAATATAATATAAAATATTCTTACCATTTGCTTTACTTTTTATAAATAACTCTTATATTTAAAAGCACTAATGGAATGTGATTGTCTTGGTAAAATATACATTCTGCTGCCAAATGCGACAGGCAATGAAAATTATATTTCAGAAATGTTTCGTCATTAAGGGGGTATATAAATTAATTATTTCCTTATTCAGGTTTTTACTTAAGACGCGCGGTACTGCGCGAATGAGAAGACTTAGGTTTCGGGAGGCGATGACCGTCACGATTTATTTCCAAAATTCAACTAAATACTAAGTACATAAATTCTTATAATGAAAGCTAGCCCTATGCCCTGAAAGTGCTGACCCGGCGCCCCGTGTGTGGTGTTGGGTAGCCGTCGGTTGCGCCGCAGTGCATTGCCCGCTGATAGCGCTGACCGAAGCTTGGGCTTCTGCTACCGTCGTTGTGCAATATCCGCAGGTGTCGCTGGCTTTGCATTATTCTCATGCCGGCTACGCGTGATCAGTTTGGCAACTTCTCTGTTGCCGGGTGACCGTGTTAACTCCTCCCCCGCTTAGATGAAGGACGTCCTCGGACTTCTTGAAACCGTCAATAATAACTTGAAGGTCATGCTGGCGACGAACTCTTTGGCGTCTTTGGTAGAGCTTGAAAATGATAAAGCAGATGGCAAAGAAAGCGATCGCGGCCACTCCAGATATTATAGGCCGGTTTTCCAGTCTCTTTTCCATTTCGCCAATGTATCGTAGGTTTTTTATGTTTAATTTCTCCTCGTCGAATGTAACGAGGAACGTTCCAGTTACCAGTTGTCCATTGACCGTAGCTGTTCCGTCATTGAGAATAATAACGCCGTCATCGATGATTGTTAGTGGCTCGAGGTGGCTGGTGCGAGTCGAACAGTGTGCGTTGCCTCCTGAGTGGAGTTGTTGTGCGCATGTTGCATAGGGCATTTCTCTGCAGAATGTTGTCGTAAGGGCAGCGCTGCAGTTTCCAATCTTCATGATTTTGTTACCGCAGTCAGCTATACTATCGCCTTCAGCAAAATTAAGAATAGTGCCGTTGTGTTCAACGGGATGCAAGATTATTTTCTTACAATGTAGGGCTTAGGATATTTTAATATAAAGTGTAAAAAATTATTTTTTTTAATAAAACTTTAATTTGAGCTACTTCCATTAAATCAGTTATTGTAACATTTGTGGAATGTTCATTGATTAAATTTTGTAAGCCATTTCAGTCTAAAATCGCGGGATTGATTATTCCAATTTTTGCAAGTGTAACCGACAACATCAAGACTTCGAGTTCGGAAATAATAATTCTATTTCTTGTTAGCAAGTTCTCATATAAATTTTCTGTATTTATCTGTTTTGCTTTTGCATTTTTTACTAAAATGTTTACCGTGTTCGTTAGGATGTTTATTTGTTCCTGGGTCTTTGTGTTAATATTTATTTGTCAATTTTCTGAGTCTATGAGTTCTGTCTGCTTTAATTTAATGTTCTCGAAGTCATTAAAATTCGGAGTACCGGCTACGATTTTTAATGCGGTGCTTAATAAATTTATGCTTCTTGCGTGTCTATGATTAACATTTACGGTACCTATTAGAGTCCTAATGTGTCGTAACTAAAAATAAAAAGAAAAATAAGTTTTATTTTAATTACCTCAAATTGTCCTTATGGACCACCCTCCCTTTTATTAAGACTGTGGTCCCCAAGTCAGCTTCGACGGTTTCCTCGGTGTACAAATTTGAAAGTTTGTTTCTGTCTAAAATGTCAGTCACCAAGCGGTTTGTGTAACGAAAAGTGGTTGTCGGAAATGTTTCTATTAATTTATGCTGGATAAATGCCAGTACCGGAAGTTCGCAAAAAATTGCATTGACTACGTCCTTCTTGACCACATCACATATTTTCTGCATAAGTGTTTCTCTATCCGAGAAATATAAGAGATGTCGAGTCTTTTCACCAAACATAATGACCGTTCTAACTGAAGCAGTTCCGCTTTCTTCTATTATTATTTGGTTCCGAAAGCAGTTGACCGGCTTGTCCGTTTTTTCGATGGTGTAGGTTAGTGATAATTCGCTAAGTATTGTGGCAATATCTGACTGCGCATCTTCTTCTAGCGAGTGAATGTGCTGTCGGGACAGCGCGTCAACAACGTAGTTCTCTTTTGCTGGGAGGCAGGTAGTTATGCCTAAAAAATTTATTTCGTCATATTCTACAAGGATATCGTCTACGTCTTCTACTTCTTCCTCTGCTACTGCAGGGTATTCGTCATTGTTTTCGTTAGATAAATCCTTGTCTAACGCTAAAATGTTTATTTTTTGGTGTTTCGGTCCTGTGTACCTTGCGCTACTATTATTAGGTCTTTTACTTGTCAGTCCCTGGTTATTGTAAGCGTTCGCTTGGAAATTTTATTGACTTGTCCGCCACTGACTGTTTTGGGGCTGTCTTTGAAACGGACCACTTTGTTGATTTTGAGTTGGTTGTCTAAAGCGAGATGAGATATCGACGTCCATTGGCTGGACTGGATCCTGTCTAAGTGGCTGTCTTGGCATTTTATTAAAATGGGGGTTTTTTCCCTCCGGATGAAATCTAAATTCTGTTACTGGATTTCTTTCTCTGTCCAGTTGTCTTTGTTCGGACCTTTGGAGTTAATATACCGGCCGCTTGTCCGCGTATGTGAAGTCTAGTCGGTTTACTATGGCCCTAAAGTTCAGAGGTGTGTCGAACGACGAAAGAACCATATCGGCTGAATTTTTTATTTTATTTCTTAGTATCCCTAAAGCTTGGTAATGTTTGGAACTACCATCGTATTTTTCGTACACTTTATATGCGGTGTGCGCCGCTTTTCTCCATGAGACGTACGTCTCATTTTTACCCTCGAAGTCCGGCAGGGACTTCATAATATCTAAGGTCTCATTACATGTAATACCTATTCTGATATCTGCATCTCTGTATGTTTCAACTTCTGGTGTACCGATATTAACACCACCTAGGCGCTTCTGAACGTCCAGTAAGTTTTGTTCGAAATTTTTTTCTTGTGCGGCGAGTGCGCATTGTTCGTTGGTCATTGCCATATTTAAATTGTTTTGGTTTACTTGAAAATTGTCCGCGCTTTTTAGCTTTCGGAATTCTTTTAACAATTATTCTATTCACTATCACTCATATGTTTTAACACAAAGAACAAAGAATTTTGTTCCCACTGTATTTAATTTCTTTGTCGGAAAAATATAAATTTTGTAAAATTATTTTCCGAGCTTGTGCCTTTTTTATTTTTGAGACTCTTGAAATATTTTTATAAACACATATTTTTTTATTTTATAATTGTCAAAATTAATTTTTGAAAAATATTCTGATTTAAAAAAATTCGGGGAAGGAGTTGGCGAATTGGTTTTTAAAATTTCTTTATTTTTAACTGTTCGAGGGTCTTACGAACGCGTTTCTTATTTTATTTTTTATTTTATTTTAACGGATCGAGGGTCTTACGAACGCGTTTTTTTTTTTGTTTTTTTATTTTATTTTAACGGATTGAGGGTCTTACGAACGCGTTGGGTGCCAATTAATTATTTCCTAATTCAGGTTTTTACTTAAGACGCGCGGTACTGCGCGAATGAGAAGACTTAGGTTTCGGGAGGCGATGACCGTCACGATTTATTTCCAAAATTCAACTAAATACTAAGTACATAAATTCTTATAATGAAAGCTAGCCCTATGCCCTGAAAGTGCTGACCCGGCGCCCCGTGTGTGGTGTTGGGTAGCCGTCGGTTGCGTCGCAGTGCATTGCCCGATGATAGCGCTGACCGAAGCTTGGGCTTCTGCTACCGTCGTTGTGCAATATCCGCAGGTGTCGCTGGCTTTGCATTATTCTCATGCCGGCTACGCGTGATCAGTTTGGCAACGTCTCTGTTGCCGGGTGACCGTGTTAACTTATACCTTTTTTTGTCGAAAAAAATAGGAATGTTTAGATTTTTTTATATATGTAACTTTTGTTTTTATTAAATGAATGATTATATTTTCTGAAAGTTTAGATTGTTGACAATGTTTATGCAAAAATTTTTGAAAAAATATAGAAAAAAATTATAAAAAAATAGTTTTTAAGGTGTGGCTGTTTCCCTTAAACGCCTTTTTTTTAAGAGCCTTGCGGTGATAATTCCCCAGGACGAATGGGTAAACTGATACCGAAAAAATAAAAATATTTCATTAGTTTAAAGTATTATCATGTACTTGAACGATCGTTTTAAAAAATTTTTTTTTTTTTGTGGATATGGGAACGTTTAATGCAAAAAATTCTTACAAAACTATTTATTTCGGCGAAATAAAAATTTTTATATAAAAAAACGATCGTTCAAGTACTAATAAAATTCATTACGAACATTTAAAAAAATATTTGAAGAAAATCGGTTCAGTAGTTTTTCGCCAATCCATATCACCGCAAAGTCATTTTTAAAAAAAACCATTTCGAGATATTCGCGTTTAAAGTTTAAAGTTTGGGTTTGGGCGGGGACGAGGCGCGCGGCTAGAAGCGCTGTAACTTTTTTTCTACAGCTCAAATCTCTTTGAAAATTTTGGGAAATATTCTCAAGAAGTTGTTCTTTAAGATAAAGCAAAAAAAAAATTTCGATTTTTTGAAAATGAAAAAGGTATATACCCCCTTAAGCTCTGGTAATCCCTAAAGATTATAAAATGAAAGACCGATTTTTAAGGGGATACGGCCACAGCCCAAACCGTAAGAGCAAGAGCAGCCAAATTTTTTTACTAGTATTCCATTGGGGCTATATTTAAAATTAACTTTTCGATTTAAAAAATCTAAACCGCTGCTCCGATCAAGATGATTTTTCGCTCAATAGTTATTCTACGGCCCAAATGCTTAAGTTTAATTTTTCATGTTTTTAACATTTTTTAAGTATTTTTAACGAATTTATTTAGATTTTCTAAGTCATTGCGTTGTATTTTGCGGGAGCCTGTCGAGAGAACGAAACCCAGAAGCCAAGAGAGCGACGGCCGAGAGAGCAACAGCCAAGAAAACTGATGAGGGGAGGGGTAGTGCTACAGGGAAAGGGGGAGGGGAAAGAGGCAATTTAAGTTAAATTTGTTTAGGATTTTAAAAACTTAAACTGCTGCTCCGATCAATATGATTTTCGATCAATAGTCAGTCCTGTGGATCAAATGCTTAGGTTATATTTTTCATTTTGTAGCAGAAGTAAGAGCCTTATTTAATTTCCACCATGGAAGAAAATAGAAAATTACTACAAATTCTGTAAGCAATGCCAAAATGTTTCCAAGTTAAATATTAATCTTAAGATTCGAACTTTTGACCAAATACGTATGTACATATGTATATTTGGATATGTTTTGATTTGCTTATATGTACAATACATGTACATACATACAATGTGTGTGTATGTTTCTATTCGAAAGTAGATAATGTGCTTAAATACAAATAAAATTATTTATTATACCCGTTTATCGATCAAATATGGAATCTGAAAATAATACGTTACTTTGCTGTTTTTGTATTGGATGCCAATCTTTTACTGTGTGTACAAAGGTTTTCGTTTCACTCAAAACAAGAAATTTGAAAATAACAAATTCCCATTTACAAACATATTTGTGCGCAAATTAAAATTGCATTGATAGCATTGTAACTGATAAAAAGTATACAAGCTCACGACTTTTACTTGGATCACTTTCATCCCTAAAGATTATAAAATAAAAGACCGATTTTTAAGGGGATACGGCCACAGCCCAAACCGTAAGAGCAAGAGCAGCCAAATTTTTTCACAGTATTCCATTGGGGGCGTGGGCGCCCACTAAGATCCGATATGCCCCCCAGTGGCCCCAAACAGCTCCAACATCCATTATTCCGAGCATAAAAAAGTTGATGTATTTAAGCTTAACTTCTAAACTGGTTGGAATTTCGATATTTGTTTTTTTCGAATTTTAGGTTTTGAAAAGGCCTAATTAGAAATCTAAAAGAAATTTTGATATCCCCCATAATTTGGGGGCTACATTTAAAATTAACTTTTCGATTTAAAAAATCTAAACCGCTGCTCCGATCAAGATGATTTTTCGCTCAATAGTTACTCTATGGCCCAAATGCTTAAGTTTAATTTTTCAAGTTTTTAACATTTTTTTAAGTATTTTTAACGAATTTATTTAGATTTTCTAAGTCATTGCGTTGTATTTTGCGGGAGCCTGTCGAGAGAACGAAACCCAGAAGCCAAGAGAGCGACGGCCGAGAGAGCAACAGCCAAGAAAACTGATGAGGGGGAGGGGTAGTGCTGCATGGAAAGGGGAGGGGAAAGAGGCAATTTAAGTTAAATTTGTTTAGGATTTTAAAAACTTAAACTGCTGCTCCGATCAATATGATTGTCGATCAATAGTCAGTCCTGTGGATCAAATGCTTAGGTTTTATTTTACATTTTGTAGCAGAAGTAAGAGCCTTATTTAATTTCCACCATGGAAGAAAATAGAAAATTACTACAAATTCTGTAAGCAAAGCCAAAATGTTTCCAAGTTAAATATTAATCTTAAGATTCGAACTTTTGACCAAATACTTATGTACATATGTATGTTTGGATATGTTTTGATTTGCTTATATGTACAATACATGTACATACATACAATGTGTGTGTATGTTTCTATTCGAAAGTAGATAATGTGCTTAAATACAAATAAAACAAGAGAGAACGCTATAGTCGAGTGCCCCGACTATCAGATACCCGTTACTCAGGTAAAGGGAGTGCGAGGGAGATGGAGATAGAAACTTTGATCACGCATAACTTTTTAACGAATGGACCGATTTGAAAAATTTCTTCTACATTTCGATAGGTATTGATAAACACAATAAAACTGCATTTTTACTTTTCCGAAATATTTAAATTTTTAAAATCGTATATAAGCGATTGTGGGCGTTAAAGGGGGCGTGGCACCTTTTTGAAACAAACTTGCGCTGCGTAGGAACTCCTAGAATCTGCATGCAAAATGCCAATCTTCTAGCTTTTATAGTTTCCGAGATCTCAGCGTTCATACGGACAGACAGACAGACGGACAGACAGACGGACAGACGGACAGACGGACAGACGGACAGACGGACATGGCTATATCGACTCGGCTAGTGACCCTGATCAAGAATATATATACTTTATAGGGTCGGAAACGCTTCCTTCTAGCTGTTACATACTTTTGCACGAATACAATATACCCTTTTACTCTACGAGTAACGGGTATAATGATTTATTATACCCGTTTATCGATCAAATGTGGAATCTGAAAATAATACGTTACTTTGCTGTTTTTGTATTGGATGCCAATCTTTTTCTGTGTGTACAAAGGTTTTCGTTTCATTCAAAACAAGAAATTTGAAAACAACAAATTCCAATTTACAAACAAGTATACATATTTGTGCGCAAATTAAAATTGCATTGATAACATTGTAACTGATAAAAAGTATACAAGCTCACGACTTTTACTTGGATCACTTTCATCCCTAAAGATTATAAAATGAAAGACCGATTTTTAAGGGATACGGCCACAGCCCAAACCGTAAGAGCAAGAGCAGCCAAATTTTTTCACAGTATTCCATTGGGGGCGTGGGCGCCCACTAAGATCCGATATGTCCCCCCAGTGGCCCCAAACAGCTCCAACATCCATTATTCTGAGCAAAAAAAAGTTGATGTATTTAAGCTTAACTTCTAACTTCTATAAGTATCCACATGATAGTGTACGCAGTCTACCTGTTGAGCGTTGTGAGTTGATGACGAAGAGCAGGAGATCTGTGACTTATGAGAGGTGCAGATGGAGCTATACTCAGGGACTGAATTTGAACGATTGTAATCATGTGACGTAGGTCAGCACCTCTTGGTTCGAAGAGTCGCAAAGTGCGGCAAGAGTCCGATACTGTGGTAAGAGCGAAGTGGTATAAAATCGATTGAGCTTATGCAGAAGAGAGCGTTGTACATTAATTTGTATGCGAAGAGTCTGCTAAACTAAACCTAGATGATCTGTGAAATGGTATCCAGGCGATTGAACTTGAGCAGAAGAGAGCTTGTACTCTACATGTTATGTTAAACGTTATCCTGATAAATTAATGTCTGATGAAATGTTGAGTTTGTGCGGAAGTGAGCTTGTATTCTTGGACAAATTGTGAATGATTATCCAGCCAAACTACCATTTGAAGAGTCTAGAAATATAGTTTTGAAAAATTAAGTTAAATAACATAAGTAAAGAGGTTATGTGTCTTATTCAGGAAGGCCGTGTTGGAGATTATCTTGAAATATTAGATTTAATTATTATTCGTAAGCCTCTCAGAGTATGGAATATAGAAATAAATGAATATCAAAAGAGATTGCAAAGAGATAGATTTTGTACGAGAGTGCGGTGGGGAAGGAGAGCGAAATCCCTGCTGATCGTGGCGCAATGATAGGTAGGGAAGAATGAGTGAAGTAGAGCGAGGTAGTTCAATAAATTCAAGGAATTAATGATGGCCGACGAACCTGAACATACAACTCCTACATATACATAGCGGCAGTGCCTCAGCATGAGACCAAGAAATGGCTTAGAAATGCTAAATCAGCATTCTTGAGGTCTGACCGATGTAATCCTATTTTATAGATCATGTTTCACTGCAGTATGTTCGTATGTACCATGAATTCTAAAATTTACAAAAAAACAAGAGAGAACGCTATAGTCGAGTGCCTCGACTATTAGATACCCGTTACTCAGCTAAAAAGTTCAAATTATCAATTTGAATTCGGCGATCTCTAAGAGCTGGCAGCGTTACATCACGAGCATCAGCACCAGCGCTGCTTTAGCGCAGGCAGCTTTTGTCCTGCACCAGCAGCTGTGTTTATGTTTATGTTTTTGAGTGCAATAAATTGACTAGAAATATTAAACTTACATACTTATATTGGCTAAACACATACATTCTTAAATAATATTATGTATATTGAAGTCTAAATCTTTGCACAACACAAGTAACGCGTATAGCGAATAGCTTTCTTTGAAAGGAGTTATCTTTGCCGGGCAATTGCAACTGTGTACAATGTAAATACATACATATGTATATGCTTACATACATACACACATACGCCATTGTTTGACTCAGACCTCCAATTTGGCTAACTTGATTTAACAGGTTCCTTCTATAGTTCCTTCCTTCTATAGTTCGGTATTGACAAATGAAAACCATCGCAATTTCCTTTAATAGAAATTCTTATCGAGAATTAACGTTGACTCTGTTGAGCACCTTGGCCAGCTGTTCCAAAGTCATCCGTTAGATGGCGCTACCACGGGCCATGAAAGGCGGAAATGTAGACGCTAGCCAGGCTTAAGCGTTTAATAGGTTTTTGGGCGTTAGAGTGGGCGTGGCAAACTTTTATTAGGCAAATCGATAGGTATTGACGAAACAAATACATATCAATTAAAATTTGCATAATAGCATCAAAACTGTGGCCACAGCTTGTGGCTTGTGGGCGTCAGAGGGGGCGTGGCACCATTTTGAAACAAACTTGCGCTGCGTAGGAACTCCTAAAATCTACATGCAAAATTCCAATCTTCTAGCTTTTATAGTTTCCGAGATCTCAGCGTTCATACGGACAGACAGACGGACAGACAGACGGACAGACAGACGCACAGACAGACGGACAGACAGACGGACATGGCTAGATCGACTCGGCTGGTGATCCTGAACAAGAATATATATACTTTATAGGGTCGGAAACGCTTCCTTATGCCTGTTACATACTTTTGCACGAATACAATATACCCTTTTACTCTACGAGTAACGGGTATAATAACGTAGTACCTATAAAGTAAATTTAAAATTAAACTTTGGTAACTATTTTACAATTGGAAATAATTGAAGTCCTTATAATATATTTTCTAGCCATCAGCCGATACTTAATGGGTATCCGTATTCGCCTGGTGTCCATTTGGATAACCGGATCCCTACTGGCAATGAAAGTTTTAAACGTGTTGACTCCCTTCGAAACGCTAACCGTTGGGATGAGCGTGAGCTGATATTTGCAGTTCAACAAAAGATGATTGGTGCTGCTCCTCATTCACGATTTACGGAACAAATCTTAAATTTTTTTATACCCGTTACTCGTAGAGTAAAAGGGTATATTGTATTCGTGCAAAAGTATGTAACAGCTAGAAGGAAGCGTTTCCGACCCTATAAAGAATATATATTCTTGTTCAGGATCACTAGCCGAGTCGATCTAGCCATGTCCGTCTGTCCGTCTGTCCGTCTGTCTGTCCGTCTGTCTGTCTGTCTGTCCGTATGAACGCTGAGATCTCGGAAACTATAAAAGCTAGAAGATTGGCATTTTGCATGTAGATTTTAGGAGTTCCTACGTAGCGCAAGTTTGTTTCAAAAAGGTGCCACGCCCCCTTTAACGCCCACAATCGCTTATATACGATTTTAAAAATTTAAATATTTCGGAAAAGTAAAAATGCAGTTTTATTGTGTTTATCAATACCTATCGAAATGTAGAAGAAATTTTTCAAATCGGACCATTCGTTAAAAAGTTATGCGTGATCAAAGTTTCTATCTCCATCTCCCTCGCACTCCCCTTTACCTGTGTAACGGGTATCTGATAGTCGGGGCACCCGACTATAGCGTTCTCTCTTGTTTTTTCTTGCATACTCCGCACTTAACATAATTAAGCATAAAAACTTTCACATGTAAAACAAACGGGATCCCATCGTCAGCATTTAGAAGCTGAATTTATAAACGTCCTTGGAATGATATTATTCGACATTATTCCTCAAAATGTCCGGAGCCCCAGCGCAAACCTTGTTGCACGCACTGCCTAAAATTTATAAAATTGACTCAGAAACTGACTCCAAATCAAACTCGGTAAACGGTAATAAAACATTCGCATTCATAGATCCAGGCAGTACTCGAACGCTAACTGGTAAATTACTCGCCGAAAATGTAGGCGTTACTCAAGGATGCGCTATTACTCTAAACGGATTTAACGGTGGAAAGTTATATTGCACCCAGAAACTTACAGCGAAAATAATAATTGACAATTCGGATTTTTGTCATAGAAGATGGTTTAATAACCGAAAATGTACTTTTGGGAAAGGATATCCTTTGCCGCGACGGAAATAAACAGATTATCCACGGTAACAAATGCTACGTCGAGAAGTTCAAACGACCCAAGAGCGGAAATTATAGAAGAATTGGTAACTGACTGAAAACGCTTCTTGCTTTGCGGAGAAAGCTAATAAGCTCGGTAAATGTTCCTTAACCAAAATGGAAATAACGTTAACATCAAACGTTCCCTGCTTTAATACCGTACAGCATTCGCACTCAGACCGGTCGTCGGTAATATCAATTCCGAGTTACTCAATAGTATTATCATTCGTCCTTCGGATTCTTCTTATGCATCTGGAATTGTCATCATCAACTACCAATGGCTCAACAGTATGACAGTTAAATGCCAAACCTGGAGGAACAATTTGCGCAATTAGCTATCATCAAATTGTGGTTTCCTAATTATCCAATTTACGGCATTTAAAACTTTAGACGGCCGCTAAGAGTATTACAGGATGCCTTTCGGACTCGTCAATGCCCAAGCAGTATTTCAAGCAGTCTTTAGGGGGTATAGTATTTAAATATTTTTTTTTTCCTTATTGCACAACATTATGGGAATATTGTGTTAAAATTTTAGATCGATCCGAGTAATCGATTCCGAACTTATGGGCAGTTGAACGTAGGTAGGTAAGCGCGTTTTATATTCCACTTTTGGGTGTCCCAAACTTTAAAACGCTCTCCTGAAACGTTGCCATTTCAAAGTCGGTGTACACGATCCTGAAAAATCTATCGGATGGATCGTTTTGAGATTTTGCACAGTATTTCTCTACTAAATACCTCAAGTAGCGCTGTCGAGTTTTTTTTTTTGAAAATTTATTATTTTTAGAGCAACAAATATTAAAAATTCTTTAAAATTGACCGATTTTGCACTGAATTAACTTTACCCCCTTTTAACAACAACATAGTCAAACGTATGGAACCAGGTGAGGTCCTCGCATATTTAGATGACGTCATAGTTCCCAGCAAAACATTTGATAGGATCATTCAAAAACTTGAAAAATTCCCTGAAATTTTTAAAGAAAGCGGTCTTCATTACCACAAATGGAAATTCCTTCAATCGGAAATAACTTTCTTGGGCCATATTGTAATCAAAGCTAAAATGACGTAAAGAAAGTCAGACGATTTTTGGGTCTTACAAGGTTCTTTCGAACCGACGATGTTTGCGTAAAGTAGAGCAAAACAGCTTTGATTGGGGAAAGGACCAGCAACTGGCTTTTAACGAGCTAATCGACAAATTATGCTGCGTTCTCGTTTTAGTTTTTTATGACTTGAGATGCTTGAGCAATCGGACTAGCAGGAGTCTTATTACAATCTCAAGACATAACGAACCCGTGTGTTACATTATTACATATTATTATTATTATTACATTGTAACGCAGTTCTCTGGCCGGGGTAAAAATCAATCGGGGCCAAGGAACCTATACAAGAAATTTATATAGAAGGGTGGGACCTGTAGTAGGAATTTGTATGGGAAGGCTTTAAGGCGCCCTCTACGCGCAAGAGCCGTTGGTCAAACCGATCTGAACACGAGGTTGACGACAAGGCATTTCCTAGAGCGCCGCCTAGCGGCCTGCAGTGGGAATAAGGCCGCCCACACTGCTTGGTGCGAAACCCCGGGAGGATCCTGCTTGAGGCACCCCCTGGTGATAGGACGAGGTACTCAGTGGGTGATCGCACTGCTTGGTGGGGAACTTGGGTGAGACCCGTCAGTAATGCCCTCTGGTGGTGGAGGACGATCGCACTGCTTGGTGGTGAATTCGGATGATTCCGATTGGGGTTGACTGCGGGGGCTACGGGGAGGGGAACTCCGCTGGGCATGAACGGCGGGGTTGATCCGTTCCGGGTGAGCTTAGGGTCTATGTGTGTCTACTCTCCGGATATACTCGGAGCCTACGGGCGTCTACACTCCGGCTATACTCGGAGCCTACGGGTGTCTACACTCCGGCTATACTCGGAGCCTATACTCGTTGGTCATTGCCATATTTAAATTGTTTTGGTTTACTTGAAAATTGTCCGCGCTTTTTAGCTTTCGGAATTCTTTTAACAATTATTCTATTCACTATCACTCATATGTTTTAACACAAAGAACAAAGAATTTTGTTCCCACTGTATTTAATTTCTTTGTCGGAAAAATATAAATTTTGTAAAATTATTTTCCGAGCTTGTGCCTTTTTTATTTTTGAGACTCTTGAAATATTTTTATAAACACATATTTTTTTATTTTATAATTGTCAAAATTAATTTTTGAAAAATATTCTGATTTAAAAAAATTCGGGAAAGGAGTTGGCGAATTGGTTTTTAAAATTTCTTTATTTTTAACTGTTCGAGGGTCTTACGAACGCGTTTCTTATTTTATTTTTTATTTTATTTTAACGGATCGAGGGTCTTACGAACGCGTTTTTTTTTTTTTTTTTTTTATTTTATTTTAACGGATCGAGGGTCTTACGAACGCGTTGGGTGCCAATTAATTATTTCCTAATTCAGGTTTTTACTTAAGACGCGCGGTACTGCGCGAATGAGAAGACTTAGGTTTCGGGAGGCGATGACCGTCACGATTTATTTCCAAAATTCAACTAAATAATAAGTACATAAATTCTTATAATGAAAGCTAGCCCTATGCCCTGAAAGTGCTGACCCGGCGCCCCGTGTGTGGTGTTGGGTAGCCGTCGGTTGCGCCGCAGTGCATTGCCCGCTGATAGCGCTGACCGAAGCTTGGGCTTCTGCTACCGTCGTTGTGCAATATCCGCAGGTGTCGCTGGCTTTGCATTATTCTCATGCCGGCTACGCGTGATCAGTTTGGCAACTTCTCTGTTGCCGGGTGACCGTGTTAACTTATACCTTTTTTTGTCGAAAAAAATAGGAATGTTTGGATTTTTTTATATATGTAACTTTTGTTTTTATTAAATGAATGATTATATTTTCTGAAAGTTTAGATTGTTGACAATGTTTATGCAAAAATTTTTGAAAAAATATAGAAAAAAATTATAAAAAAAATAGTTTTTAAGGTGTGGCTGTTTCCCTTAAACGCCTTTTTTTTAAGAGCCTTGCGGTGATAATTCCCCAGGACGAATGGGTAAACTGATACCGAAAAAATAAAAATATTTCATTAGTTTAAAGTATTATCATGTACTTGAACGATCGTTTTAAAAAATTTTTTTTTTTTGTGGATATGGGAACGTTTAATGCAAAAAATTCTTACAAAACTATTTATTTCGGCGAAATAAAAATTTTTATATAAAAAAACGATCGTTCAAGTACTAATAAAATTCATTACGAACATTTAAAAAAATATTTGAAGAAAATCGGTTCAGTAGTTTTTCGCCAATCCATATCACCGCAAAGTCATTTTTAAAAAAAACCATTTCGAGATATTCGCGTTTAAAGTTTAAAGTTTGGGTTTGGGCGGGGACGAGGCGCGCGGCTAGAAGCGCTGTAACTTTTTTCTACAGCTCAAATCTCTTTGAAAATTTTGGGAAATATTCTCAAGAAGTTGTTCTTTAAGATAAAGCAAAAAAAAATTTCGATTTTTGAAAATGAAAAGGTATATACCCCCTTAAGCTCTGGTAATCCCTAAAGATTATAAAATGAAAGACCGATTTTTAAGGGGATACGGCCACAGCCCAAACCGTAAGAGCAAGAGCAGCCAAATTTTTTCACAGTATTCCATTGGGGGCTATATTTAAAATTAACTTTTCGATTTAAAAAATCTAAACCGCTGCTCCGATCAAGATGATTTTTCGCTCAATAGTTATTCTACGGCCCAAATGCTTAAGTTTAATTTTTCATGTTTTTAACATTTTTTTAAGTATTTTTAACGAATTTATTTAGATTTTCTAAGTCATTGCGTTGTATTTTGCGGGAGCCTGTCGAGAGAACGAAACCCAGAAGCCAAGAGAGCGACGGCCGAGAGAGCAACAGCCAAGAAAACTGATGAGGGGGAGGGGTAGTGCTACAGGGAAAGGGGAGGGGAAAGAGGCAATTTAAGTTAAATTTGTTTAGGATTTTAAAAACTTAAACTGCTGCTCCGATCAATATGATTTTCGATCAATAGTCAGTCCTGTGGATCAAATGCTTAGGTTATATTTTTCATTTTGTAGCAGAAGTAAGAGCCTTATTTAATTTCCACCATGGAAGAAAATAGAAAATTACTACAAATTCTGTAAGCAATGCCAAAATGTTTCCAAGTTAAATATTAATCTTAAGATTCGAACTTTTGACCAAATACGTATGTACATATGTATATTTGGATATGTTTTGATTTGCTTATATGTACAATACATGTACATACATACAATGTGTGTGTATGTTTCTATTCGAAAGTAGATAATGTGCTTAAATACAAATAAAATTATTTATTATACCCGTTTATCGATCAAATATGGAATCTGAAAATAATACGTTACTTTGCTGTTTTTGTATTGGATGCCAATCTTTTACTGTGTGTACAAAGGTTTTCGTTTCACTCAAAACAAGAAATTTGAAAATAACAAATTCCCATTTACAAACATATTTGTGCGCAAATTAAAATTGCATTGATAGCATTGTTACTGATAAAAAGTATACAAGCTCACGACTTTTACTTGGATCACTTTCATCCCTAAAGATTATAAAATAAAAGACCGATTTTTAAGGGGATACGGCCACAGCCCAAACCGTAAGAGCAAGAGCAGCCAAATTTTTTCACAGTATTCCATTGGGGGCGTGGGCGCCCACTAAGATCCGATATGTCCCCCAGTGGCCCCAAACAGCTCCAACATCCATTATTCTGAGCAAAAAAAGTTGATGTATTTAAGCTTAACTTCTAAACTGGTTGGAATTTCGATATTTGGTTTTTTTCCGAATTTTAGGTTTTGAAAAGGCCTAATTAGAAATCTAAAAGAAATTTTGATATCCCCCATAATTTGGGGGCTACATTTAAAATTAACTTTTCGATTTAAAAAATCTAAACCGCTGCTCCGATCAAGATGATTTTTCGCTCAATAGTTACTCTATGGCCCAAATGCTTAAGTTTAATTTTTCAAGTTTTTAACATTTTTTTAAGTATTTTTAACGAATTTATTTAGATTTTCTAAGTCATTGCGTTGTATTTTGCGGGAGCCTGTCGAGAGAACGAAACCCAGAAGCCAAGAGAGCGACGGCCGAGAGAGCAACAGCCAAGAAAACTGATGAGGGGGAGGGGTAGTGCTGCATGGAAAGGGGAGGGGAAAGAGGCAATTTAAGTTAAATTTGTTTAGGATTTTAAAAACTTAAACTGCTGCTCCGATCAATATGATTGTCGATCAATAGTCAGTCCTGTGGATCAAATGCTTAGGTTTTATTTTACATTTTGTAGCAGAAGTAAGAGCCTTATTTAATTTCCACCATGGAAGAAAATAGAAAATTACTACAAATTCTGTAAGCAAAGCCAAAATGTTTCCAAGTTAAATATTAATCTTAAGATTCGAACTTTTGACCAAATACGTATGTACATATGTATATTTGGATATGTTTTGATTTGCTTATATGTACAATACATGTACATACATACAATGTGTGTGTATGTTTCTATTCGAAAGTAGATAATGTGCTTAAATACAAATAAAATGATTTATTATACCCGTTTATCGATCAAATGTGGAATCTGAAAATAATACGTTACTTTGCTGTTTTTGTATTGGATGCCAATCTTTTTCTGTGTGTACAAAGGTTTTCGTTTCATTCAAAACAAGAAATTTGAAAACAACAAATTCCAATTTACAAACAAGTATACATATTTGTGCGCAAATTAAAATTGCATTGATAACATTGTAACTGATAAAAAGTATACAAGCTCACGACTTTTACTTGGATCACTTTCATCCCTAAAGATTATAAAATGAAAGACCGATTTTTAAGGGGATACGGCCACAGCCCAAACCGTAAGAGCAAGAGCAGCCAAATTTTTTACAGTAATCCATTGGGGGGGGGGGGCCCACTAAGATCCGATATGTCCCCCAGTGGCCCCAAACAGCTCCAACATCCATTATTCTGAGCAAAAAAAGTTGATGTATTTAAGTCATTAACTACTATAATTTATAAGTATCCACATGATAGTGTACGCAGTCTACCTGTTGAGCGTTGTGAGTTGATGACGAAGAGCAGGAGATCTGTGACTTATGAGAGGTGCAGATGGAGCTATACTCAGGGACTGAATTTGAACGATTGTAATCATGTGACGTAGGTCAGTACCTCTTGGTTCGAAGAGTCGCAAAGTGCGGCAAGAGTCCGATACTGTGGTAAGAGCGAATTGGTATAAAATCGATTGAGCTTATGCAGAAGAGAGCGTTGTACATTAATTTGTATGCGAATAGTCTGCTAAACTAAACCTAGATGATCTGTGAAATGGTATCCAGGCGATTGAACTTGAGCAGAAGAGAGCTTGTACTCTACATGTTATGTTAAACGTTATCCTGATAAATTAATGTCTGATGAAATGTTGAGTTTGTGCGGAAGTGAGCTTGTATTCTTGGACAAATTGTGAATGATTATCCAGCCAAACTACCATTTGAAGAGTCTAGAAATATAGTTTTGAAAAATTAAGTTAAATAACATAAGTAAAGAGGTTATGTGTCTTATTCAGGAAGGCCGTGTTGGAGATTATCTTGAAATATTAGATTTAATTATTATTCGTAAGCCTCTCAGAGTATGGAATATAGAAATAAATGAATATCAAAAGAGATTGCAAAGAGATAGATTTTGTACGAGAGTGCGGTGGGGAAGGAGAGCGAAATCCCTGCTGATCGTGGCGCAATGATAGGTAGGGAAGAATGAGTGAAGTAGAGCGAGGTAGTTCAATAAATTCAAGGAATTAATGATGGCCGACGAACCTGAACATACAACTCCTACATATACATAGCGGCAGTGCCTCAGCATGAGACCAAGAAATGGCTTAGAAATGCTAAATCAGCATTCTTGAGGTCTGACCGATGTAATCCTATTTTATAGATCATGTTTCACTGCAGTATGTTCGTATGTACCATGAATTCTAAAATTTACAAAAAAACAAGAGAAAACGCTATAGTCGAGTGCCTCGACTATTATATACCCGTTACTCAGCTAAAAAAGTTCAAATTATCAATTTGAATTCGGCGATCTCTTAGAGCTGGCAGCTTTACAGCACGAGCATCAGCACCAGCGCTGCTTTAGCGCAGGCAGCTTTTGTCCTGCACCAGCAGCTGTGTTTATGTTTATGTTTTTGAGTGCAATAAATTGACTAGGAATATTGAACATACATACTTATATTGGCTAAACACATACATTCTTAAATAATATTATGTATATTGAAGTCTAAATCTTTGCACAACACAAGTAACGCGTATAGCGAATAGCTTTCTTTGAAAGGAGTTATCTTTGCCGGGCAATTGCAACTGTGTACAATGTAAATACATACATATGTATATGCTTACATACATACACACATACGCCATTGTTTGACTCAGACCTCCAATTTGGCTAACTTGATTTAACAGGTTCCTTCTATAGTTCCTTCCTTCTATAGTTCGGTATTGACAAATGAAAACCATCGCAATTTCCTTTAATAGAAATTCTTATCGAGAATTAACGTTGACTCTGTTGAGCACCTTGGCCAGCTGTTCCAAAGTCATCCGTTAGATGGCGCTACCACGGGCCATGAAAGGCGGAAATGTAGACGCTAGCCAGGCTTAAGCGTTTAATAGGTTTTTGGGCGTTAGAGTGGGCGTGGCAAACTTTTATTAGGCAAATCGATAAGTATTGACGAAACAAATACATATCAATTAAAATTTTCATAATAGCATCAAAACTGTGGCCACAGCTTGTGTCTTGTGGGCGTCAGAGGGGGCGTGGCACCATTTTGAAACAAACTTGCGCTGCGTAGGAACTCCTAAAATCTACATGCAAAATTCCAATCTTCTAGCTTTTATAGTTTCCGAGATCTCAGCGTTCATACGGACAGACAGACGGACAGACAGACGGACAGACAGACGGACAGGCAGACGGACATGGCTAGATCGACTCGGCTGGTGATCCTGAAAAAGAATATATATACTTTATAGGGTCGGAAACGCTTCCTTCTGCCTGTTACATACTTTTGCACGAATACAATATACCCTTTTACTCTACGAGTAACGGGTATAATAACGTAGTACCTATAAAGTAAATTTAAAATTAAACTTTGGTAACTATTTTACAATTGGAAATAATTGAAGTCCTTATAATATATTTTCTAGCCATCAGCCGATACTTAATGGGTATCCGTATTCGCCTGGTGTCCATTTGGATAACCGGATCCCTACTGGCAATGAAAGTTTTAAGCGTGTTGACTCCCTTCGAAACGCTAACCGTTGGGATGAGCGTGAGCTGATATTTGCAGTTCAACAAAAGATGATTGGTGCTGCTCCTCATTCACGATTTACGGAACAAATCTTAAATTTTTTTATACCCGTTACTCGTAGAGTAAAAGGGTATACGATGTATTGTATTCGTGCAAAAGTATGTAACAGCTAGAAGGAAGCGTTTCCGACCCTATAAAGTATATATTTTTCGAGTCGATCTAGCCATGTCCGTCTGTCCGTCTGTCCGTCTGTCTGTCCGTCTGTCTGTCTGTCTGTCCGTATGAACGCTGAGATCTCGGAAACTATAAAAGCTAGAAGATTGGCATTTTGCATGTAGATTTTAGGAGTTCCTACGCAGCGCAAGTTTGTTTCAAAAATGTTAAAAATTTAAATATTTCGGAAAAGTAAAAATGCAGTTTTATTGTGTTTATCAATACCTATCGAAATGTAGAAGAAATTTTTCAAATCGGACCATTCGTTAAAAAGTTATGCGTGATCAAAGTTTCTATCTCCATCTCCCTCGCACTCCCTTTACCTGTGTAACGGGTATCTGATAGTCGGGGCACCCGACTATAGCGTTTTCTCTTGTTTTTTCTTGCATACTCCGCACTTAACATAATTAAGCATAAAAACTTTCACATGTAAAACAAACGGGATCCCATCGTCAGCATTTAGAAGCTGAATTTATAAACGTCCTTGGAATGATATTATTCGACATTATTCCTCAAAATGTCCGGAGCCCCAGCGCAAACCTTGTTGCACGCACTGCCTAAAATTTATAAAATTGACTCAGAAACTGACTCCAAATCAAACTCGGTAAACGGTAATAAAACATTCGCATTCATAGATCCTGGCAGTACTCGAACGCTAACTGGTAAATTACTCGCCGAAAATGTAGGCGTTACTCAAGGATGCGCTATTACTCTAAACGGATTTAACGGTGGAAAGTTATATTGCACCCAGAAACTTACAGCGAAAATAATAATTGACAATTCGGATTTTTGTCATAGAAGATGGTTTAATAACCGAAAATGTACTTTTGGGAAAGGATATCCTTTGCCGCGACGAAAATAAACAGTTTATCCACGGTAACAAATGCTACGTCAAGAAGTTCAAACGACCCAAGAGCGGAAATTATAGAAGAATTGGTAACTGACTGAAAACGCTTCTTGCTTTGCGGAGAAAGCTAATAAGCTCGGTAAATGTTCCTTAACCAAAATGGAAATAACGTTAACATCAAACGTTCCCTGCTTTAATACCGTACAGCATTCGCACTCAGACCGGTCGTCGGTAATATCAATTCCGAGTTACTCAATAGTATTATCATTCGTCCTTCGGATTCTTCTTATGCATCTGGAATTGTCATCATCAACTACCAATGGCTCAACAGTATGACAGTTAAATGCCAAACCTGGAGGAACAATTTGCGCAATTAGCTATCATCAAATTGTGGTTTCCTAATTATCCAATTTACTGCATTTAAAACTTTAGACGGCCGCTAAGAGTATTACAGGATGCCTTTCGGACTCGTCAATGCCCAAGCAGTATTTCAAGCAGTCTTTAGGGGGGTATAGTATTTAAATTTTTTTTTTTCCTTATTGCACAACATTATGGGAATATTGTGTTAAAATTTTAGATCGATCCGAGTAATCGATTCCGAACTTATGGGCAGTTGAACGTAGGTAGGTAAGCGCGTTTTATATTCCACTTTTGGGTGTCCCAAACTTTAAAACGCTCTCCTGAAACGTTGCCATTTCAAAGTCGGTGTACACGATCCTGAAAAATCTATCGGATGGATCGTTTTGAGATTTTGCACAGTATTTCTCTACTAAATACCTCAAGTAGCGCTGTCGAGTTTTTTTTTTTTGAAAATATATTATTTTTAGAGCAACAAATATTAAAAATTCTTTAAAATTGACCGATTTTGCACTGAATTAACTTTACCCCCTTTTAACAACAACATAGTCAAACGTATGGAACCAGGTGAGGTCCTCGCATATTTAGATGACGTCATAGTTCCCAGCAAAACATTTGATAGGATCATTCAAAAACTTGAAAAATTCCCTGAAATTTTTAAAGAAAGCGGTCTTCATTACCACAAATGGAAATTCCTTCAATCGGAAATAACTTTCTTGGGCCATATTGTAATCAAAGCTAAAATGACGTAAAGAAAGTCAGACGATTTTTGGGTCTTACAAGGTTCTTTCGAACCGACGATGTTTGCGTAAAGTAGAGCAAAACAGCTTTGATTGGGGAAAGGACCAGCAACTGGCTTTTAACGAGCTAATCGACAAATTATGCTGCGTTCTCGTTTTAGTTTTTTATGACTTGAGATGCTTGAGCAATCGGACTAGCAGGAGTCTTATTACAATCTCAAGACATAACGAACCCGTGTGTTACATTATTACATATTATTATTATTATTACATTGTAACGCAGTTCTCTGGCCGGGGTAAAATCTCAATCGGGGCCAAGGAACCTATACAAGAAATTTATATAGAAGGGTGGGACCTGTAGTAGGAATTTGTATGGGAAGGCTTTAAGGCGCCCTCTACGCGCAAGAGCCGTTGGTCAAACCGATCTGAACACGAGGTTGACGACAAGGCATTTCCTAGAGCGCCGCCTAGCGGCCTGCAGTGGGAATAAGGCCGCCCACACTGCTTGGTGCGAAACCCCGGGAGGATCCTGCTTGAGGCATCCCCTGGTGATAGGACGAGGTGCTCAGTGGGTGATCGCACTGCTTGGTGGGTTACTTGGGTGAGACCCGTCAGTAATGCCCTCTGGTGGTGGAGGACGATCGCACTGCTTGGTGGTGAATTCGGATGATTCCGATTGGGGTTGACTGCGGGGGCTACGGGGAGGGGAACTCCGCTGGGCATGAACGGCGGGGTTGATCCGTTCCGGGTGAGCTTAGGGTCTATGTGTGTCTACTCTCCGGATATACTCGGAGCCTACGGGCGTCTACACTCCGGCTATACTCGGAGCCTACGGGTGTCTACACTCCGGCTATACTCGGAGCCTACGGGGGTCTACACTCCGGCTATACTCGGAGCCTACGGGGGCCTACACTCCGGCTATATCGAGCCTACGGGGGTCGACACTCCGGCTATACTCGGAGCCTACGGGGGTCTACACTGCGGCTATACTCGGAGCCTACGGGGGTCTACACTCCGGCTATACTCGGAGCCTACGGGGGTCTACACTCCGGCTATACTCGGAGCCTACGGGTTTCTACACTCCGGCTCGGAGTCTACGAGGATTCTAAGGAGGGAGCTCTCGGCCGAAGTACGTCGTGTGGATGCGAAACCAAACACACGGCGTAGGTCGGGGTCGAGAACGGGTGAGGTTAGAAGGAGGGGAGGTGTATTGGTAAAGAAACAACACGCGGGGTTTTAGTTATTTAATTTCAGGCTTATATTTGATAATTAGTGAAAGTGGTTCCCTGGCTGCTGCCCTCACAATGGGTGTTCTTGCTTACGTGTAACCTTGGGGATGTCAACTGGTGTAGCGCGGATGAGCACGGTGTATCTCAGGCTAGGCGTTTGGCTTCTCAATCGCGTGTCGGAGGATTGTTTGTGCACACGTCTACTCGCGGTGAAAAGTCGAAACCAAAGAGAAGAGACCGAGTCAGATTTCTAGCGATCGTACTTCAGCTCGCGTCGTGTTCTCTGACCCAGTTCCCTGTTATCGATCGTGATATCGATTGCCCTCAGGAGTGCGATAGCGGGTTAAGGGCGTTCTGCCCGTGGTGAGTGTCTCGGCTTCAAATGTAAACACCGGCTTAATTAGTTTTTCCTTAGTTACTATTAATTCATATTGATAACAGGGGTGGACTCCATGTCCAAATCTTAAAGCTAATTGTAATACTATACTAAATGCTACATAGATGGACTCCGATCCTCGGCACGATTAACTTAAATTTGTACGCCCTCAGATTTAGGGCGTTACATTCCCTCCTTACTTCGGGGAAGGAATGAGATATTTCCCGCGCCGTTCGGCTTTAGGGTGACTTGGTAGGAGCCCTCCTCGGTCGGGACTCTGAAGCGCTGTCGCGCGGTGCGGGCTGCAGGACGTCGGGCGCAGATGGCCTGCCAGACGGCGACCGAGACGTGGCCGTCGGTGGTGTTACACGTCCACCCAGCCGGGAGCGGGTGGCGCTCGCCACCCGGGGGTGGACGGTTTTCGGCGGTCGAGTGCTCCAGATCTGGGGCTGCCGTTGCGGCCTGCGGGTTGTCGTCCGGGTTCGAAAGCCATTCTTGTGACGGCTCCCAGCATAGTCTCTCCATGTCTGGTGAGATCTGTCCCAGCAGGAGGTTTAGCGTCGTGGGTGACATCCCCATCGCGGTATCCGATGGAGTGGAGGCTGCTGTTCTGGGGAGGGGAAAATCGTAGGCGACTGTCTCGGTGTCCGGTCCCTGTCCGCCAAGGGGGAGTGTGGGCTGGGTCGCCATGTCGAAGAGTGTATCCCTTGGTGGTGGTGGACACGGAGCTAGAGCGAGCGTGGGCTCCTTCCGTCGGAAAAGCTGCCCGGTGTTCTCCTCGTCGTCGCTGGGTTCCGACTCCCACTCCATGGCTTTGCCCGTAGAGAGGGTGGTGGATGGTCCGATGAAAAACTTTGTAGTCGGACCGCGGGAAAGCGTCGCGCACGGCCCGCGAGGGAGGGAGGTGGACGGCCCTGGTCCCATCTCTTCGTGCTGCGAGTAGGTCACATCAACGGGGCAATCCGTCGGGAATCCGAGATCTTCGGCTGCCTCGGTCTCGTCAGGCCCCATGATGCACAGGTGCACGGGGGACGGTGGGAAGGTCACGATGGGTACCTCGGGTGGCCGATACGGTGCTTCTATCCGGATCGTCTCCCAGCTGGTTCTCATCAGATAGATCCAGGACTCCTGGTGGTATCCGCAGCGGTCCTCGCCCGTGAAAACGTAGTGCGCCGCACCTTCCCTGGAATCGTCGTCGTCCTCCCGGCTGCTGTCTCACCGTTATCGGAGCCGCTAGCATCCTCGACATAGGGGGATTGCTCGTCCCGTTCTTCCTCCTCGTCGCTGGGGTAGGGGTTCGGCTGATCCCGGTAGTCCTCGCTGCGACCGCAAGGGTTACACTCCCTGTTGCTCTCCGCTGACCCGGCTGGACTCGGGTAGTGCTCATAGTGAGTCGGGTAGATCCGATGTCCGGCCGCGTCCGTGTAGTGCGGCGAGGCTCCCCCGGCTCGGGGTGGCGTCGGCATCGACTCGTTCTCGGAGTCGCTGGATTCCGGGGCGCAGTTTGACGCTGCCCGGCGGGATGATGACCGAGCACAGGATCTGGGAGAGGATGGGGTCGCTCTTCCCGAGACTCCTGGCTGGCGCCTACCCGTCGGGCATGACCGGGTGGATCTCTCGGCGTACGCCGTTCCTGGGCGTAGCCGAGGATCCCGTGTGGTCGTCGACTGGCGGTTACCTTGAACGCTGGGTTCAAGCTCCTCGTCGCTGTCGCCGGACGACAGTGCGATGATGTCCATTTCTGCCCGTCAGCTCTGTGAAAGAAACAACTAAACTAGCTTAGTTCTATTGATGCTTAGCAATAGGGATAACTGGGCTGCAGCGAAAGAATCTCCTAACTTCATTCTTAAGGTCTTACTGGCTTATGACAAACTTAAACTTAGCGGGGACACAAAGGAAGGTTAGGGTACTTATGATCACCCCTCGTGCTAATGGCGGTCGGTTGGTTCGGACTCTGGGGTTGGTCGCCGGTGTGCACTCTGGGAGTTTCGCTGTCTTCATCCTCGGGGTTACCTGTGGAAGAAGAAAAGAACGCTTTTAAGTCCCCAATATTAGCAAGTCGCCCCTTCCGCTGGCCAGGTAGGCGGATTCGGACGACGTTGGGTGACGGGAAAGCGACCACCTTATACGGTCCGTCAAACTTTGGGGCGAGCTTTGCTGCGAACCCCTCTGCTGCTTTAGACCGATGATGTTGTCGCACGAGGACCAGTGATCCCATTTCGGGCTTCCAGGTTCGACGACGAGGTTATAATGGTTCTCGGCTGGCTTTTTGGAGATTGTTCCGCACGATCTGGAAGATCTCCTTCAGGCGTTCTTCTCTCTCCGATGGGCTCGAGGACGTCGTTGCTGTTCCGGGAGTTACGCTGTCGTACCAGGATCCGGGTAGCCGTGGTTTCAGTTTGGAGAAACTTCCGATTCCGAGACACTTGTGTTGATCGCGAGTGAGAGTTCTGGTAGCAACATATCCCAGGTGTTCGGCCCATTTTCCACGTACTGGGCGATCAGATTCTTCACCGTGCGATTCGCGCGCTCTGTCGGATTCTCTCGCGGGCAGTATGGGGCAGTGAATTGAGGTTCCACTCCCGTTTCCTTGAGGAAGTCTTTGAACGCCTTGCTGGTGAACTGTGAACCATTATCGCATACCAGTTTCCTCGGGGCTCCGAAGTGGCCGATGATCCGTTCGCGGAAAGCTCGTATCAAGGTCGCCGTACTTGCTCTGCGTAGGGGTATTAACTCGACCCATTTGGTGAATATGTCGAAGAAGACGAGGAGCATGGTATTCCCCTCTTTGGAGCGGGGCAAAGGTCCGACGAAATCTGCACACAGAACTCCAAAGGGTTCGCTGACCTGTCTCGTTAGCATCTTTCCGGCCTGTTGTCGCTGTTCTGACTTGTATTTCTGGCACGGGATACATTGTCGCACGTGTCGTCGCACGTCGCGGAACATCCCCGGCCAGTAGTACTTCTGCGAGATCCTGATGATGGTTTTCCTAATGCCAAGATGTCCGGCGGTGGGGGCATCATGGCATTCATGTAGGATTCGATCCCGATGTTCGGCTGCTACGCACAGCTTCCAGGGCACGTAGATGGCCGAGATGGCGATATAGTTCTCCGTTTTCAATGATGAAGTCGGAGAACTTCTGGGGGTCGTCCCGAACGTCCTTCATCTTTCTTTGCAGCCATTTGCACTGGTGCTCGCCGTCCGTGAGTCTCTGTAAGGGCTCTAGTGGTTGCCGGGAGAGAGCATCGGCTACCACGTTATACTTCCCGCGCCGGTAATGTACATCGTACTGATATTGCTGGAGCTCTAAGGCCCATCTGGCAATCCTTCCGGTGGGGTTTTCGATCTGGTCCAGCCATTTCCGGGCCAGGTGGTCGGTGATTACGTCGAACCTGTAGCCTTCGAGGTAGCATCGCAGTTTCCGTATTCCCCAGACGATGGCCAAACTTTCCTTTTCCGTGGGCGAATAGTTCAACTCCGCGGCATCGAGTTTGCGGCTGACGTAGGCAATGACTCGCTCCTGGCCGTCGATTTCCTGGGCTAGCACTCCCCCGAGTCCGTAGTTACTGGCGTCAGTTTGAAGCGTCATCTTGACGCTGAAATCTGGGCACGCCAGCACTGGTGCGTCTGTCAGCAAACCTTTCAGGAGGTCGAATGCATTCTGCTGCTCCGATTCCCACTTCCACCGTTGGTTTTTCCTTAGCAGGTTCGTCATGGGTTGGACTACCGAGGCAAAGTTGGGCACGAATCGTCGGTACCATGAGGCCATCCCGAGACATCTCCTTAGTTCCCGTAAACTACTAGGAGGGCTCAGGTTTCGCACGGCGGCTACCTTGTCCGGGTCGGAGTGGATACCCTGGTCACTGATCACATGTCCAAGGTAGGCCAGTTTTCTCTTGAAGAAGGAGCACTTTTCCTGGTTGATGCGCAGGTTAGCTCTCCTCAATCGTTCGAAAACTTTGCGCAGGTTGTCCATGTGTTCCCTAGGCTGGCCCCAATGACAATAATGTCATCGAGGTAGGCGAACGCGTATGGGTCGAGGTCGGGTCCGATCACGCTATCTAGGGCTCGCTGAAAAGTTGCCGGGGCCGAATGCAGCCCGAAAGGCATGACGCGCCATTGGAATAGGCCGCGTCCGGGTACCGTAAAGGCGGTACATGCCCGGCTATCTTTGGCCACTGGTATCTGCCAGTACCCGTTGCGCAGATCCAGGGTCGAAATGTATCTCGCGTTTCTCAGTCGTTCTAAGATGTGGTTAATGCGCGGCAACGGGTACGCGTCCGGAATCGATTTCGCGTTTAGTTGCCGGTAGTCCACGCACATGCGCCACTGTCCGGTTTTCTTCCGGACCAAGACCAACGGAGCACTGTGCGGACTACGCGACGGTTCGATACATTCCTGCTCCAGCAACGCGTCTACTTGCTCGTCTATGATCCGTTGCATGGCAGGGTTCTTTGGGAAATAGCGTTGTTTAATCGGCCGGTCGTCCCTCATGGTGATCCGGTGTTCCGCTATGTTTGCTACCCCCGCCATTCCTTCAAATCGCGCTAGCTGTTCGCTAAGGAACGCTTGGACCTGCGGATTAGTCTCGCAGCCGCGTTCCTTGCCCTCCTGATTGGGTACCTAATTCCCCTGGGACACAGTGCCCGTATCGGATGTCCCTCGTGGATTCTCGGCGTGTTCCTCCCGGCGTTTCCTGTCGTGGTCCTCGGTTGCCATGCTGGTGTCTCCTCCTGTGGGGCTGGTCGCGTCTTCTTTCTTGCATGCTGTGGCGTAATGCGTTTCCTGTACTCTATGCTGCCCTTCGGGCGCATCCCTGTCATGCTGTGACCCTGTCTCGTGGTTGGCTATGCCTAGCCGAGGTTCCGTTCGAAAAGGGTTCCTTTTCCGGGCTATGGCGGAGTCAGCCAAGGGCTCCAGGTGGAAGGGGTTATCCACGGCAGGCGCCGGTCGTACACGTTCCTGTTGCTTGGGAGCTGTAGTGACTGTATCCCTATGGGGTTTTCCCACCAACCGTCGTGGGGCTGCCACGGGGTTTTCCTGGAGCTGCGTTGTATCAGGAGAAGCTGCCGCGCACACCGCGTTCGGTGCGCCGCTTCTCGCTAGGGGCTCCTGCGTGTCCGTTGATGGATGTCCGTCGGCTGTGCTGGGCGTAGCTTCGGGGCTGGTTGGTCCTCGCGATCGGAGTCGAGGTGGTGGTTCTGATGGATTGCCTTGATCGTCAGGCCGTGGTTCCTTGTATCTAATCGACTGACCTTCTCTGGGTCTTTGTCGGGACAGCGTGAGGCTTGCCGTACCGCATCGGAGGGTAGTGCCGATAGAAGCGAGGAAATCCATTCCTAGGATTAAAGGTTCCAGCATGGCGAGCATTACTAGAAGGGGAACCTGAATTGTCTTCCGGGCGAGCGTCACGTCCGCAAGGAGTAACCTTGTTACTTCTACTCGAGACGTGTCAGCGAGATTAATCTGGGTGCGAATCTCCCTAAACTGGTGTGGCTGACCGACTACGTCGGCGATGTCCTGGCTAACGAAACTCCTCGATGCCCCGGTGTCGATGGTGGCTAACCGTACGTGTCCTCCAAGGTCGACTTCCGCGGCGATCCTTCCTCTCTCTACCCTAAGCGGTGCGGTTACTGTTGGTTCTCCGGGGATTGGGTCCCGACGAATTCCGCCGGTCGAGGGGACCCATCCCGTTTCCCGGTTGTTGGCGTCGACAGCATTCGACTGTGCGGACGTCCCGTCGTCCGCAGTCCCAACAGAAGTACTGTCGAGGATTCCGGCAGTCGCGGCTGAAGTGTCCCGGTGCTCCGCAATTTCGGCAAGCATCCCGCACATCGATTTGTCGTTCGGGTGCGGTCACCCGGTTAACCCTAGCTGGCGGGGCAGTTCTGGGCTCTGGAGATGTACGGGGTGGGCTCCGTAGGGGGCTCTCTCAGCGAACGTAGGTTGGGTCTGACCTTGTGAAGGGGAGCGGTACGCTGTCGGATTTCTGGTGGCGGGGTTATAGTTGTTCCTCCCGAGGCTCCGCTTCTGAACGGCCTCGAACTCGGTGGCCAATTGGGCTAATTCCCTAATGGTCCGTACCTCGCTGCGTCGGATATACATCTGGTATTTCGGCGCGACATTTTCGTAAAGCCTATCTAGCTCTTGGCCTTCGTTGTAGCCCGCATGGCGCATAAGGACTCGGAGATCTAGCATAAAATCTTTAAATGTTTCCCCTTCCAACTGCTCACGACTCCGAATCTGGTCGTCCAAGCGCTGGAGGTATCGGGGTGGGAGGAAAAACTCGAGGAATTCACGCCGAAATGTTTTCCAGTCAGCCCCTTGGAGGCGGCTTGTTTGGAACCATTTGTCTGCTCTGCTCGTCAGCAGCTCTGCCATGGCTCGCGGAAGGAGTCCTAGGTCTATCCCGTAGGATAAGGCCCGACTTTCGACCTGCTCGATGAAGGCTAAGGGGTCTGAATATCCGTCAAATTGGAGGCCCCATTTACGAATTCGTTCGGGGACGCAAACAACCTCGCGGCGATTCCGGTCATGGCTCGGCTCCGTGAAAGTTTCTTGATTACTGCCGACCGGAGAGGCGACAGTAACCGTGAGGCTAGGGGTAATTCGAGCTCGGTCTGTGGGGGAGACACCGGGGATTGCTCCGACGCTTATGTTCGGGGCGGGGCCGCTGGGGCCGGTTTTGTCTTCCCCCAAAGGTGCGGGGCTCGGAGCACGTGATGAGTATTGTCTTCCTAGGTCGGCTAGTCGAGCCCACACCTCTTGGGTTTGTTCCGAGTCTCTAACTAGGGTGACAAAGTTTCGCCGCAAGTCGTCGACGAGCCCCTCGGCGGAGAACCCGAATTCGTCAGCAAAGGCTAGTAATTCGGCCTTCAAGCGGGAATAAATCCACCGCGAGGGAACCCCGGGATTGTGAAATAAGTGTGGAACGGACTCACCGGAAATTTTCTGGTCGGGGTCCATGTTTGCAGCGAGTCTTTGGTACGTTGTCTTGGAATGATGTCTTCGCTTGTTGGAGTCTTTACGGGGCTTCTTGGGCCATACGTTTGTATTTTCACAGACACTCGATCGCGTGGACTATACGGGATCGCGAGTAAGCTCGTGGGCTTGATACCGGGCGCGTTCACTAGTTCGTCAAGGTTATTCTCCCCGGTCGGGACACTTTCGCGGAAACCGTTAGACTACGTCACTCACTCGGGGCCTACGCACTCCCCATACAGGTGGTAGTTTTCCTGGTCTTTCTCCCTATCAGGTCCCTGCTCGGGCGCCACTTGTAACGCAGTTCTCTGGCCGGGGTAAAATCTCAATCGGGGCCAAGGAACTTATACAAGAAATTTATATAGAAGGGTGGGACCTGTAGTAGGAATTTGTATGGGAAGGCTTTAAGGCGCCCTCTACGCGCAAGAGCCGTTGGTCAAACCGATCTGAACACGAGGTTGACGACAAGGCATTTGCTAGAGCGCCGCCTAGCGGCCTGCAGTGGGAATAAGGCCGCCCACACTGCTTGGTGCGAAACCCCGGGAGGATCCTGCTTGAGGCATCCCCTGGTGATAGGACGAGGTACTCAGTGGGTGATCGCACTGCTTGGTGGGGAACTTGGGTGAGACCCGTCAGTAATGCCCTCTGGTGGTGGAGGACGATCGCACTGCTTGGTGGTGAATTCGGATGATTCCGATTGGGGTTGACTGCGGGGGCTACGGGGAGGGGAACTCCGCTGGGCATGAACGGCGGGGTTGATCCGTTCCGGGTGAGCTTAGGGTCTATGTGTGTCTACTCTCCGGATATACTCGGAGCCTACGGGCGTCTACACTCCGGCTATACTCGGAGCCTACGGGTGTCTACACTCCGGCTATACTCGGAGCCTACGGGGGTCTACACTCCGGCTATACTCGGAGCCTACGGGGGCCTACACTCCGGCTATACTCGGAGCCTACGGGGGTCTACACTCCGGCTATACTCGGAGCCTACGGGGGTCTACACTGCGGCTATACTCGGAGCCTACGGGGGTCTACACTCCGGCTATACTCGGAGCCTACGGGGTCTACACTCCGGCTATACTCGGAGCCTACGGGTTTCTACACTCCGGCTCGGAGTCTACGAGGATTCTAAGGAGGGAGCTCTCGGCCGAAGTACGTCTTGTGGATGCGAAACCAAACACACGGCGTAGGTCGGGGTCGAGAACGGGTGAGGTTAGAAGGAGGGGAGGTGTATTGGTAAAGAAACAACACGCGGGGTTTTAGTTATTTAATTTCAGGCTTATATTTGATAATTAGTGAAAGTGGTTCCCTGGCTGCTGCCCTCACAATGGGTGTTCTTGCTTACGTGTAACCTTGAGGATGTCAACTGGTGTGGCGCGGATGAGCACGGTGAATCTCAGGCTAGGCGTTTGGCTTCTCAATCGCGTGTCGGAGGATTGTTTGTGCACACGTCTACTCGCGGTGAAAAGTCGAAACCAAAGAGAAGAGACCGAGTCAGATTTCTAGCGATCGTACTTCAGCTCGCGTCGTGTTCTCTGACCCAGTTCCCTGTTATCGATCGTGATATCGATTGCCCTCAGGAGTGCGATAGCGGGTTAAGGGCGTTCTGCCCGTGGTGCGTGTCTCGGCTTCAAATGTAAACACCGGCTTAATTAGTTTTTCCTTAGTTACTATTAATTCATATTGATAACAGGGGTGGACTCCATGTCCAAATCTTAAAGCTAATTGTAATACTATACTAAATGCTACATAGATGGACTCCGATTCTCGGCACGATTAACTTAAATTTGTACGCCCTCAGATTTAGGGCGTTACAACATATTAGCCTTATCCCATCCATTCAGTAAATATATGATTGAAAAGGCAGTTAAAAGCATATAAGGCCTTTCAGTCCTCAACATTTAAATTTAAGTATCGAGGTACTTCGGTCTACCAAAGATCGTGGAACTGCGTTTACCTCGAAACATCAAAATCGCTGTGCGAACGCTAGTCTAGCGCACAAACCAAACTATTATCAACTATGTACGTAATATGAACCGTATCGGAATCTTACTTTACACTACCTTCAATGGGCGTATAAATGATCAAAAGATCAGAACATCGAGATTCAGGCCAATTGATTTGATGTTTAACGTCAAACGCATTGTCGTTTCGCAGATTTGAAAGTTCAGGAAAAGGAGTCTGTCGTTGACAACCGAAACCATACGGGCGAGCCGAATGGAAACAACGGTTTGACAATAAACATGCTAACCCTTCTATCTACTCCACAGGTAGTCTTGTAGTCGTTGAAAACGAACCAGCTGCAAATGGCGAATCACGTAACTTCGAACCACCTTATCGAGGACCCTACATCGTTGTCATGGGCCTTGGAAATAATACTTATGTCATCGAAGATATCCAAGGTTAACAGATTACAGCCAATTCAATTCTGTGAATTTCTCCGACAAAATTAAACCGTTGTGCTCCAACATCCCTGAGCTAGATGGTGTCGAAGATGACGAGGATTGAATCAAGGATGATTCGAATGGCCGATCTGTCACGAACCTAATCATTGAATCCCAATGGGGTGGCAACTCCTGAGCCGAATAGCAAGAAGTAGAGTGTGGAATGACAACGACACGAGTAAAGTCAGAGATCGAAAACGAATATCACAACGTACGACGATTTTATTTAGATTTAATTTTGTAAGGAAAACGTTTGGAGTTCCATGTAATAAACGAAAGATTAAGGGGGTATATACCTTTTTTGTCGAAAAAAATAGGAAAGTTTGGATTTTTTTATGTATGTAACTATTGTTTTTATTAAATGAATGATTATATTTTCTGAAAGTTTAGATTTTATGCAAACAATTTTAAAAAAATATTTAATAGTTCTTAAACGTCTTATTTTTAAGAGCCTTGCGGTGATAATTCGAACGGGTCAACTGATACTGATAAATAAAAATAGTTCATTAGTTTAAAATAGTATCCTGTACTTGAACAAACGTTTTTAAAATTTTTTTTTTTTGTGCATACGGGAACGTTTTATGCAAAAAATGACGTTTTTAGACGCTAAAATTCTTACAAAACTATCTATTTCGGCGTAATAAAAATTTTTACTTGAAAAAACTATCGTTTAAGTACTAATAAAAATCATTACGAACATTTAAAAAAAATTTGAAGAAAATCAGTAATTTTTCGCCAATCCATATCACCGCAAAGTCATTTTTCAAAGAACACCATTTCGAGATATTCGCGTTTAAAGTTTCAAGTTGGAGCGCTGTAACTGTTTTTCTACGGCTCAAATCTCTATGAAAATTTGGGGAAATGTTCTCAAAAAGTTGACCTTTAAGATAAAGCAAAAAAAATTTTCGATTTTATGAAAATGAAAAAGGTATATACCCCCTTAATACTACGATTTAGTATTAATATTCAGTCGCGCTGCCCATTCGCCTTATTCCTTAGAATGTGTGTGACAAATATTTTTTAGAACTCGTTAAATCGCAACTTTGAAAGTCCAAATATTTAAAATAAATTTTCTAAGATGATATTTCATTTGACAAAAAATATTTTAATTACTTTTCAATAAAAGGTAAGCCTTTTAGTCGATCTAAACATTAATTCTCATGTGAGTTTATAACACAAGTAAAAAAAAAAAACAAAAAAATGTATGGCCCGACGGCATTTAAAATTGAACTTTCAGTGCTTAGATTTCTAATCAGACGTTCTATCCCCCAGGCTACGCGGACATCCGTTAACCCAAATACTTATATTAATTAGGGTTAGAAAAATGTTATAGTCAGGGTGTGATATTTTAGAATATATTTTCTATGTTAAAGAAAATATTTATATATATATAAAAACATATTTCTCTGTTTTAGAAAATATTTTATGTGTTTTTAGGGCAATGTAATTTTGATACCCTTGCAGAGGGTATTATAATTTTGGTCAAAAGTGTGCAACGCAGTGAAGGACACATCTCCGACCCTATAAAGTATATATATTCTTGATCAGGATCGCATCCTGAGTTTATATAGCCATGTCCGTCTGTCCGTCTGTCTGTTTCTACGCAAACTAGTCTCTCAGTTTTAAAGATATCGAATTGATACTTTGCACACACCCTTCTTTCCTTTGCACGCAGTATATAAGTAGGAACGGCCGGGATCGGCCGACTATATCCTATAGCCGCCATATAACCGATTGATCGGAAATGCCATAACTTTGGTGTTTGTAAAGTTAGGAATTTATAATAATAATAATAATATATAATAATTTTGGAGAATATAATTTACAGAATATTCTGCAAAATTTCATAGCATTGCCAGTCTGCTGAAATGTACTTTGGGTGAACCCTAGCGAAAAGAAGAAAAAATTTAATCTTTTAGCGTGCGCTTCTCACTAAACATTTTTAAAAATGTTGGGAAAAAATCAAAAAACCCACAAAAGTCGATTGCAAGAGTTTTCTTGTGAGGGTGTTAATTTTCTGGGGTGCCTCTTGTCATAGCAAAGTGTTTCTTAGGTCAAAAATGTAAAAAAAAACACAACAAAAGTGCAGCTATGAACTTTAAATAAGCGAATAACTATCAGTAAATTAAAAAAACAACTGGTAAATTTTAATTGTATTGTTTTTTAATTTCTTTGTACAGCGGCAGACTTGTCTCGCCAAGGTAATTGATAATATCTTTTAAAGGCACTTTCCCGAAAATACGATATTTGAATCTTAACTGCTTGTCAACAAACCCAGCTGATTGACAGTACGACCGTATCACGCTTAATTTTGATGAACTCTCGAAAATGTAGTCACACTGGAAAGATTAATGTTTTTACGCTAGCGAACTCGTTTTTCGCACTGAGTACTAGGCTTTAGGGCAGAATTCATCATTTTAATCAAACAAATTCTAAAACTTGTTTTACCATTTACTTGTTTACCACTTTTACTAAAATTTAGAAATTTTTTCTTGATTGAGGGCGATTTTATTTTATGGCGACCATATCTACATTGAAGAAATACTTTTTTGATTTAATACAAATTTCATTGTTTTCAGAGAATAGTTCCTTGAAAATAGAAATATTTTCTTGATTTAGAAAAAATTAAAGTTTTATGGCGAAAATTTTAAAGTTTAGGGTTAATTAATTATAAGTGTAGGCCAAAGTCTGCCTTAAAAATTGGCAAATAAATACAAAATGCGCTAATAAAGAACTCGTTTAAGTATCAAGTACATTCGTATAGTATGTATATAGTATACCTTTAGTTACCACATTTCCAAATCTTTTTTAAATTGGTACCTAATACAAGAAACATATGTACATAATTTGATCTAAACCCAAGTGTGTTCGATTAAATGAACCGAATCACTGATATTAACAATAAAATCTTTAAAAGATTTGGAACGATCAATTTACACAATATGGTGTATCCCGATTAGCAGAATGGTATTGAACGTCCTTATAATATTGAGGCATTGAAAAATTTAATTAAATAGCTGTCTTTGCCAATAGGGGAGCTCACCTGAAAACACACAGGATTCCATAAACAAAATTTATAAAAAACAAGAATGGAAGCAAACTTCGGCAAGCCGAAGTTAATATACCCTTGCAGTTATTACAAATCGAACACATTTCGATTTCTATGCCTATATTACCAAAAAAAATAAGTAGGCTATGTCGATTTTGCGCTGCATCGTTTCTATGGCAGCTGCATGATATTGTTGTCCGATTTTAATTTAATTAAAACCGTAATTCAATAATATTTAAATAAGACCAAGTCCCAAAAAATATTTTAAAACAACAAAGTTGGTTTTGCTGCCGTTGCTGTAGTTGTTGCTGTTAATTTTGGTGCGATTGCAGAAGTTTAACCGCTGCATGTTGCTGATGCGTCAAGGGTCGATTCTGATGTTAGGAGTGTTTTACATTGAGAACTCCACGCCGTTGGAGTAGGAGTAACAGTGAGTAGAGAGGGTGAGCACGACGTGCTCTTTGGGTATCGACTGACAGTAGAGCCGGGTGGGTCTTAGTTCTCTTAGATTGTTGAACACGCCACACAAGGATGGACCTTGTTTTCGTGTATTGACGAATTATTTCTAAAGATCCCAAAAAAGCGGGTAGCGGGTGCTCCATTCTTGAGCGAATCAGGTGTGGTCATAGCCGGTCAAAATTTAATCAAAATTACAGAAGACGACCGTGTCTGTCACGGCCGAGAATCCATAAGACTGCCTGGTGTCGTCTGCGGAGACGCCGTCGACCCAGTGGTGTGGCAAGATGTCTTCCCAGACAGTTTGCATGTGTGAGCAAACGTTCCCGGTATCGACTTGAGGATTTACAAATCGTCTCCGTTACCGTCGGCACTCCCGTGTCCTGGAACATAGCTCGGTTTTCTACATAATGGTGCCACTTCACCCCTAGCATCCTCCTGAGAGCCTTTGTAATGCATGTTTGCACCCTTTTTAGTGACGAATCACAGGCCGTGCCCCAGCAAGTAATTCCCCAGTTTAAAGTTGGAAGGACAATGGCCTTAAAAAGCCGCACCTTGGCTTCAAGGGATAGGCCGCTACCTGGACGAAGGAGTCAGTCCATTTTGTCAAGTTTTGTTTTTGCTGATCCACAAACTCGATCAATTTGTCCCTTCCAACAAAGGCGACGGTCTAAGGTAACTTCGAGGTACGTCACCTTATCTTCGTGCTTGAGCCTATTCCCATCAATGTAAAGGCCATGATACAATAACATAAGGTAGTCTCGTCGGCAAATTTTGGTACCCTACTATTAAAACAATGAGTGCGAGTGAGATGGGAACTGTTTAGTAAGTGCGAGCAGAGCGACAATAGAATGTGTGGATTAACCCTTAGATGGTTCAGGGGGTTTTTTTTTGCCTTTCATAATAAAAGGAGTTTAATTTTTTTTATAATTTAATTTTTAATAATTTTGAATTTGAAATTAGGCGTTGTTTTTGTCTCTGAATACTGAGTCTTTTGTTAAGATTCTTAATTCTAAAATATATTCTAATCTTAAAATAAAACTTTTTTATGTCTTTACTTATATTAACATTTTCGGCTGCGATTATTAAAGTTTCGTTTACATTCTTTGTTATTTTAAAAGTATCACAGCGATTCCTCCCACAGCGCTCTTTTTTCCAAACATTTCGGTGCCTTTACGCCATCGACGTGTTTGCGGCACACATTGCAAAATGTCATGTTGCTCAAGGGTTAATTTCCTAAAAAATTCGTCCGCAGACAACCTTTCCCTTCGAAAGACGAACACGCACTGACCAAAACCCGAACGTTTAGACAGCCGACGAGACTACCTTATGTTATTGTATCATGGTAAAGGCTACGCGAACGGCCAGGGCGGAGAGCAAAAGTAGCATGCTTTTTGCACTTCGCTATCGCGCATAGAGATATACGAGAAGTATCCGTCTATTCGGCTCGCCGAGCCTTTGCGCTCTTTATTTGGTTCGTCGGTCATTAAACTTTTAGCGTGGCACTATTATAAAATAATTTGCACTTGATTTTGTAATACACCAATTTAGGTTTTTAAATTTTATTTGTTTTTAATACCAAATTAATAACAACTTATTTGATAACTCAGCAACAAAATACATGGCAAATTCAAAATAAAACGAATGACAGTCTTAAAACTGTACACTGGTATTTAAAATACCAAATAGTGGCAGTGCAACGCTTACAGAAATGTTTAACCCCCTAGCTCATGGGGAAGGTGAAGGTAAGGAAGACATAGAAGATTATTACCAGGTGGCTGAAGCTAAGGTTGAGGACTTCAAAGGCGTGCTCACATGAAATGATCAGGTCCTTTCTACCGTACACAAGAAAGTTAGCAGGAAGATCGGCACCGGACCTTGCAGCCTCTCTTCAAACTAAAATTTGTAAAACCGGTACAAAAGTCATTGACGCTTAAGTAGCTTGATCCCTTAAATATAAATGATTTAGTAATCTCGCTCTTCCTTATAAACCTAGTTTTGTTCACCATAATAGACCATAACCTACTGACGCAGCCGATACCGTGATAGATTTAAGGAGTAAAACCTTGATAATCAGTATATTAATAAACCAAATTATTATTTTGAGGTGAAACCGAGATACCAAACCAGATAGGCAATACATTTTATAGAATATTTAGAGACCTGTCTTTTCAGGAAAAAGCACTACCTTTTAAAACCAACATCATTGCGTCATTGTGTTGCGGTCTTTTTTAATAAAAAGTCAAAATTTTGTTAAAGGACGAAATTATTAGGCCCTCGACCTACCCTTATAACAATCCAGATTGCGTAGGGGATACAAAAATTGTACAGATGGAAAAAGAAATAAGAAAAAAAATCTTATCCGTAGCGGATAAAATGAAATACCGACACCGCCACTAAGACTATGTCTATCCTCTTTAGCTTTCTCTTCAAAAAACTAGTTTCTAACCGCCATTTTTTCATAAGTTTTTCCAGGTAATTACATAATAGATACGTATGACCTTCCCTCTAGACGGGCAGGTGAAGTCTTATTTGACGGGGAAACACACCTCACGCCAGAAGAGTTCGTTTTTGAGGAAAATAATACTTTGGAAATTATTATATTCTATATTACTTGTCCATATTTTCCCGCCCTGTCTGAACTTCCTAAATTTTTAACCCACCTTTTCTTATCAAGATTAGTTGGTAGTTCTAGGCGATTTTAATATATCTGTATTAATCTATTTATCAAAATGGTTTTATTGAATGCTTCCTTAACATATATTTATCTCAAGAAAGTCATGTGCGAAATTAACTTGGCCGCCTACTTGACTTGTGTTTTTTATCAAATCCTGAATGTGTGTTTCTATCGACACGGATACCGTAATAGAAGAAAAATCAGGGAATTATACGAAACAAATACGTTGTTTTCGATAGGCAGACTTTCTGAGGCTAAAATTGTTATTTAGCCTGATTTTTACTCATGCAATAATTTGGTTTATATTCTTTCTTATTTTTACACTGCAATTTCTAAATCCTGCGTTCAGTGGTAATATTCTTTAACCGAAAGTTATTTTGGATCTTTTCATGTTAAGCTTTTTATTCTAAATAAAGACACCTTTAAACCTTCAACAGTTTGAGTACGAAATTATATGCACGCTCCATACGCTCGCATGGAAGCGTTTGCCAAACCATGTAACTAAATCGGGACTTGCGGATCTGTGTGGACGAATCGCGATACCTTAATTTTCGGCAGCTGCAGAAGTGTTGCATTAAAGGTATCCCATGAAGTAAGCAACTGCATTGGTAGCGACTCGTCCCAATCTAACTTTTGAAGCCACAGCTCCTGCAACAACATCTTTGCCCTTGTGACTAAAGGACGCGCGAAGATCCAGGAAAGAGTCATCCAACCGAAATTACCGGAAGTAATCTTTAACCGGTAACCAAACCACCCCAAGGGTCAAAGTTACCTCTGAGCCTGCCGTAAGTGGCATTACAGCACTATCAGATGCGGATAACTATGGGCAGTTTGAAAACCACTTTGCCAGTTCAAATCCTGCCTCTTGCAAAACCTGAGAAACTTCGTTTCGAAGGCCTTGCAGGTCGTCAACGCATCCGGCGCCAGTCAACAAATCGTCAACATAAAAATCTTTTTGAATAATCAGTGCGGTTTTCGATAAGTTGCTTGCGCCATCTCTCCTAGCCGCATTAAAAACCTGATCGCCAAAAAGGGTGCTGGCGAAGTTCCATATGTAACGGTATTTAGCTTAAAGATTTTCAGAGACCCAGAAGGATCTCGTCTCCATACTATGACCTGAAAGTTTCGGTCAGATTCGTTCACCATTACTTGACCATACATTTTTTTATGTCTGCCGCAAGGGCAAACTTATGCAGTCTAAACCGAAGCAGTGTCGAGTACAGCTCCTCTTGAATGGTTGGGCCTACCATCTACGTGTCATTTAACGATACCTGCGTCGATGTACGGCACGATGCATCAAAAACTACTCTCAACTTGGTTAAAGTACTTTGTGGCCGTAGAACGCACTGGTGCGGAATGAAATAGTGCGGAGTGTTTGAAATTTTGTCATTGGTGGAAGACATGTGGCCCATGGAAACTATTCAGCCATGAATTCAATATAGTAACATACCTACACCCACATATCTACCACATAAACATATTTACATTACGCATTTGACACACCCAAAAATCATCGGCACCCAAGAATCGCCAATTAATATAAACATCCTCTTGAGTTATAAACAAATGAAAGAACCCCAAATTGTCGGCTTCCACGAGTGCCCAATTAATGTAAACTTCCTTTTGCGCTATACACAAATGTCCCCAAACTCCAAAAAGCTTTTATCCCCCAATTCTGTAAAATTGCAGACGCAGCTCAAACCTAGATCGCTCTCATGCTCAGTGCTCTCATATTGGACACTCTCAATTTATCAATCGAGTTCTTTCTCGCAATCGAAGGTTTGATAAGCGTCAGCGTAGTTTATAAGTTTGAGTTTTAAGTTGAATCTTGTAAGGAGCAGACCTATCTCTAGCAGTTCGCGTTTACACTATTTTGATAAATAAAAATTATATTTTTTTCAAAGTGTTAATTCCCGAATTTGTTATTATATACATCTTCCTCAACGAAGGGTCCTTTGACAATTTCCTTTCTAGCGGCAAAAATCTACGTTTCGCAGCTTCGTATAATGAGCCAAGAGAATTGGGTCAGATTTGAACGGCAAACGAACCGAAAATTTACCGGACGATAATCTTTGAGTATTTTTCCCAAAGTGTTGTTCACAAAGTTGCTGCTTAGGAGTATGGACTTTAACCTAGGGCGACAGGTCTTCCACAGACCAAAATGTGTGTCAATTGACTTCAACCCTTATTTTTTCTTTAGAGGCACATCACCCAAACACTATCCAGCCGAGAACTGTTTTTTGTAGGATGGGAAGTTCAGGCCTCTGCTTGATCTGGCCAACAGATAAAAGTTCAAAGAACGTATCTGCACCGATAAGCATAACTATTTTTGGGGGCTTGAAGAAGAATGGATCTGCCAACTGAATATTTTCAGGCACTCTCCACCCGCTTGATCCGGATGATAACCAGAAATATTTTTTAGGATCCAAAAATCGGACGACAACTGGCTATTGCAAAACATGCGAAGCAGATGGGGTCTCCAATATGAGCGTGGGCTGAGAAGAGGGTGGCAACGCGAGATTAGTGTTTGAGGAATATATATAACGTATGGTGTGAGGAATTGCACGTTCTGCATCTGTTCGATTTGCATTGTTTGACAGTATGTCCCTTTCGAAGGCAGTTAATGCATAAGGGTGCTCTTTTAGCGAAATCGAATCTTTGCTGAACTGTTAGAGCTGCGAAGGAAGCGCAGTTTCCAATTTGATGTTCAGCTGAGTTGCTATACAAGCATTGTACCGTGTCGTTCCTGGCAGCGACAAACGAAAAACTCCTATTTCCCTTCTTCTTAGGATTAGATTGGACTTGCTGAACAGTTTTGGGCTTGGAGGTCTCTTCCGCTACCATATGTTGGAAGCGAAGTATAGTCTAATTGTTCTTCCCATTTTCTTTTAGTTCTTGCATCGACCTTGGTTATTACCAAATGTATTAAAATAGCATTCGTAATGCGTCTATCATCCCCAATAGACACCAAGGAGTCATAAAGGGCTGTGACTGTGTCGATGAGGGTTCTCAAGGCTGTAGTTGACGGCTGAGTAATTTTTTGCAAATTAAAAAGTGTCGATATGTTGTCAAAAAAAATAAGGCAATCATTATCGTACAGCCGGTTCAGGCTAGCAAGGGTTTTTGGGATAATTTTCCGCAGTGACTTGAAGTGGCCTAACTGTTCCTAAAGCGTCTCCAGCTAAACACGAAATTAAATGATTAAATTTCTCAATATCGGATGTTAAAAGAGCGACGCTCGGCAGGCGGCATTGAGGCGGGCGACTTGCCTGCGGAGCGGATTATTCTACAGAATTTCGTTTAGCGTTATTTAACTTTGAAATCAGTAATGATTTTGTTAAAACTGCACACTCTTCCAACTCTTCGCGAAAGACATCTTTTGGGTCTCTCACTTCTATTTGGTTTTGAAGAAGTGAAGCATTTTCAATGTGCGAATTAAGGATTTCTAATCGACACTCTAGCTCAACCGGATTAACAGAAATTTTACCGTCCTTTAAGTTGCGATACGTTCGGTTTTTACTTTTCATGCAAATACATATCTCGTTTGTGTTTAAGCTCTTCGATATCCTTGGTTGCCATTGCCTTTATTTTTTATTTATTTATTTTTGGAATCGAAGAGGTTTTACATATTATAATTTATATATTTTTATTTTTTTATTTTTTATTTTTTTAAGCAATAGCAAACAAGAAAGGAAAGCTAACTTCGGGCGGAACCGAAGTTGATATACCCTTGCAGAATACTCTGTAAATTATATTCTTCAAAATTATTCATTCTTAATACTCATAAAAAATCCCAACTTCCTAACTTTAAAAATACCAAAGTCATGGCATTTCCGATCGTTCAGTTATATGACAGGTATAGGATATAGTCGGCCGATCCTTATGAAATTTGGTAAGTCGGATTGATTGACCAAAAATAAAACCTATAGAAAATCCCAACTTCCTAACTTAACAAACACCAAAGTTATGGCATTTCCGATCGTTCAGTTATATGGCAGCTATAGGATATAGTCGGCCGATTCTCATGAAATTCGGTAGGTCAGATTGGCCAAAAATCGGCCGATCCCGGCCGTTCCGACTTATATACTGCGTGCAAAGGAAAGAAGGGTGTGTGCAAAGTTTCAATTCGATATCTTTAAAACTGAGAGACTAGTTTGCGTAGAAACAGACAGACGGACAGACGGACGGACGGACAGACGGACATGGCTATATCAACTCAGGAGGTGATCCTGATCAAGAATATATTTACTTTATAGGGTCGGAGATGTCTCCTTCACTGCGTTGCACACTCTTGACCAAAATTATAATACCCTCTGCAAGGGTATAAAAATGCTCGTCATACTATTTGTAGTTGTAGCTATAGCACAAGCATCGACAGCGAGAATGAAAGCAAAGCGAACGAAAATAAAAGTAACTCTGCTTTTGCTCTCGTAGGAACAGCGTAGTTGCTCTCATAGCATTTTTGTAGTTGCTCGGTGCATGTACGGTTTTAAACGCGTAGTAAACAGGATGGGTCAACATATGTGCAGTGCAAATCTTGTAATCGGTCTTTAAAGAAATATCGTACATTTAATTTAAAGAAACATATTGTTGGAGTGCACAAAATAAAACAAGAGAGAACGCTATAGTCGGGTGCCCCGACTGTCAGATACCCGTTACTCAGGTAAAGGGAGTGCGAGGGAGATGGAAATAGAAACTTTGATCACGCATAACTTTTTAACGAATGGTCCGATTTCTTCTACATTTCGATAGGTATTGATAAACACAATAAAACTGCATTTTTACTTTTCCGAAATATTTAAATTTTTAAAATCGTATATTAGCGATTGTGGGCGTTAAAGGGGGCGTGGCACCTTTTTGAAACAAACTTGCGCTGCGTAGGAACTCCTACAATCTACATGCAAAATGCCAATCTTCTAGCTTTTATAGTTTCCGAGATCTCAGCGTTCATACGGACAGACAGACGGACAGACAGACGGACAGACGGACAGACGGAGAGACGGACAGACGGAAAGACGGGCAGACGGACATGGCCAGATCGACTCGGCTGGTGATCCTGAACAAGAATATATATACTTTATAGGGTCGGAAACGCTTCCTTCTACCTGTTACATACTTTTGCACGAATACAATATACCCTTTTACTCTACGAGTAACGGGTATAAAAACATAGACTACACTAAAAAAATTGATAATTTTGAGACCCCAGAAGAATTGCACGTGGGTAATATACAAATATGCCGGTGTGCAGCACATAATGCACAACTTTGCGCACTTGATGTTTTAAAAAAGGCAGACATTAAAAGCTATGTACATCAATGTCGCAACGTGACGAAATACATTCGTAAGACATCAAATGGTTATCGTGAGGCATTTGACTTTCGAAAACTTAAATTGCCTTAATTGGATTGTCCCACAAGGTGGGGATCAACATATGAAATGATCGATCGACTTAACAAAGCTAAGGACGTATTGAGTGACATTGAAGCAATCGAAAATAAAACGTATGATGAACATTTCGACGCTACCTATATGTTGTGGGAAGTTATGGATAGCTACAATTGCATTATGCATCCACTGCAAAAAACTATTGTGAAGTTCCAAGAAGAGCAATTGCACTACGGCAATTTCTACGCTTTATGGCTTACATGCAAATTAACGACAAATCAAATTTTACTATCACGATCAGATAGCGAAGATTCGATTGGTTTTGAAATTGGTAAAACCCTCATTAAAAGCATAGAAACGCGAACGGAAAAACTTATATCGAATGTGGGATTTGATGCATGCCTATACTTAGACCCGAGATTTCAACAGATTCTCTCCTGGACTCAGAAAAAAAATGCTGTACTTTTCTTAAAATCTTTGTGGGAAAAAATTAAAGCAATTAACCCAAAACTTTATTCATCAACAACTTCATTGAATTCTATGAGTCTTGAAGAAGGGCTGGAAAATAATGAGTTCGACTTGTTAGACAGCTATTTGGGAGCTACGGTATCGCCATCAGACGAATGCACGGATGTTTTTACAAAAATCGAAACACTAAAACTCCCTTACATGAAAGCAAGTGTTAATGTATTGAACTTCTGGAGAGAAAGAAAGTCGACTAATCCTGAACTGTATGCACTAAGCTAAGTATGCTTTGCCATTCCGCCCACACAAGTAAGAAGTATTGTTTATGCTGCAAGAAATATGTTAATAACTTATAATTTTATTTAGGTCACAATCGAAAGGGCATTTTCATCATTAAAACTTATATTGGTCGACAATTTTAGTCGGAATTCGAAAGTATGGTTAAGCCACGACACATTAGAAAATATTTTACTTGTCAAACTAAACTCATCTCATTTGGAGACGAAGAAAATCATAATTGAAATTATTGTTATTGTTGAAATTTAATTTTTTTTTTTTAAATATAGAAAATGAATATATTATTATAATTTGAAATTAACGTCTTTAAATGCAATATCTGGTAAATTAATATAACTGCTCGTTTAAAACCGTGCATGTGTACCAAAACAAAATATAACGGTAAGATTTGGTATGCGGCAAAATACGGAGCTGCTATGAGAGCAACTATAAAAATGCTATGAGAGCAACTACGCTGTTGCTACGAGAGCAAAAGCAGAGTTGCTTTTATTTTCGTTCGCTTTGCTTTCATTCTCGCTGTCGATGCTTGTGCTATAGCTACAACTACAAATAGTATGACGAGCATTTTTTGCTATTGCTATTGCTCTGTACTCCGACGTTCTGTGCTACAGAGCAGAGCAGAAAAGCAACCGTTTTGCTTTTGTGCTCTCTGCTATGCTACAGAGCCGAACGAAATCAGAGCAATAGCGAAAGCAGAGCAATATTTTTATTGAAATTGCTGCTATGTAGCAGCAAATGCAAACACTGGTTAGAATGCTCACTATCTACCGATTTAAGCAACGACGAAAAGGAGTGCGATGTTGATCGGATTCGATTTAACACTGGTAATTTAATTTTAATAGTGATCTCTTAGAGCTATGCTTAGCTAAGGGGGGCGAGAGACGGGGCGAATTCGCGAGAGCGAACGAAAGCTTATTGGCTCCCGCTCTCGCCCTAAAACTAGAGAGAATTTAGAATTTAACGCGTCAAGTGCGCAAACAGAATCATTAAAAAATCTTTATATTTTTACCTTTTTATTCTAGTACCACGATGCGAGGTAATGTCTGCATTTTTTGGCTTTATTCGTGGTGGGATAAATGACACCTACTTGGTAGGTCGGCTTAACTTTTCTGTACTAAGTAGATTAACTAGAAATTATGTTCCCCTAATATTAGATTATTCGTAAAACTCATCGTAATAAAAAAATGTATCGCGACTAGTTAACGAATTTCAGGACAAGTTGGCTCAAAAGTAAAAGAACATCTAAACAAGAAAGGAAAGCTAACTTCGGGCGGAACCGAAGTTGATATAACTTTGTAGAATATTCTGTAAATTATATTCTCCAAAATTATTCATATGATGCATTCTTAATACTCATAAAAAATTCCAACTTCCTAACTTTAAAAACACCAAAGTTATGGCATTTTCAATCGTTCAGTTATATGGCAGCTATAAGATATAGTCGGTCCTTATGAAATTTGGTAGGTCGATTGGCCAAAAATAAAACACATAGATAATCCCAACTTCCTAACTTTACAAACACCAAAGTTATGGCATTTCCGATCAATCAGTTATATGGCGGCTATAGGATATAGTGGCCCGATCCGGCTCATTCCGACTTATTTACTACCTGCAATAGAAAGAAAACTTTTGGGAAAGTTTCAAGCAGATAGCTTTAAAACTGAGGAACTAGTTTGCGTAGAAACAGGCAGACGGACGGACGGACAGACGGACGAGGACAGACGGACATGGTAAGATCGACTCTCCTGGTGATGCTGATCAAGAATATATATACTTTATAGGGTCGGAAATGTCTCCTTCACTGCGTTGCAAACTTTTGACTTTTGAAATTATAATACCCTATGCAAGGGTATAAAAACAGCAACAAAGCGTACTGAACATTTAAGGGGGTACGGTTAATTCGGCCAAAAAGGCCTATTTTCATGAATATTTTCACGCGAAACGTTTAATGTCAGATCAATTATTTTATAAGCATATTAAAGTACAACATTTAAACTACGTTACAACAAATTTTATTAAAAAAAATAAATGAGCCGTTCGCAGCAAAGCTCCGTAGGCGCCTCCAAGAAAAAAGGTTTTGCGGTGAACAGCATAACTCGTTACAGGATCATCAAAAAAAACCAAAAAAATAGTTTATTTGTTAATATGTTTCTAGAGGTAACTACGTTGAGTTTTTTTAATTCAATTTTTGGATTTTTGGAAACACTTTAAAGTCAAAAACGTGATTTTGGCCTAAAAATTCGATATATTTGTTATTGTAAAATGAAAAATAATCAGTAAAAAAACTCGACGTCAGTAGCTGCGGATTTAGGTACAGAAATTGTGTGCAAAATTTCAAAACGATTCGTTAAGTAGATTTTGCAGGATCGTGTTAAAAATTTTAACGCACTATTTTTTAAATGTTGTGCATTCAGAAAAAAAAATTTAAAAAAAGGGACAAAAAAATTTAAATACCATACCGCCCGCTTAAGTGAGACAAAAACGACTGACCTAGCAACATAACTAGCACACCGATTAAAAGACAATAGTGTGTCTTTCCTTGCGAATTAGGAAACTCGGTCCTAAAAATCACGGTTAAAGAAAAAATGTTCTGCTCTCTAGGAACAGGTTAGAAAGCTTAATAACTAGGGTGCATATCAAGAAGATAGGAAAAACAAAAGCTTCAAAAAAGTAAAAGCACTGGAAGATTTCAAAATTTAAAAGGGCAGTCTAATTAAACTTAAATATATTTCGAAGCTCATTACCTAAGAACAACAGCTGATAAATGAATTAATAATAATCAAATTAAAATGTATAATAAACTTAATCTAGAACAACCACGCATAGTGGATCTATGTTTATCCACTTTACTAATTTTACAGTGTAGCTGTAGCGCTGGTAGAACAACGTAAAATAAATCGGAGTTAGCGCCATCTGTGGGCTGGTTGCCGAACAGATTTGGGGGTAAGAGAAAGGCAATAGGTCAACAGGGCGAAACGTCAGTTGCACTTTTGTGGAGAGCGGTTTTATTTTCGTCTGTTAAGGGGCTTGGCGCCATTGGCGAGCGGCATCAGCGTTCTTTTCCATTCGAGCCTCCAAGCGATCAAGTCGCAAAAATCAGTTTAAAAAGTGTTAACATTGAGCGGAAAGAACATTAGAGTTTGCGGCCGAGCCCAAGAAATTAGGGTAAGTGCCTTTAAAAAGAAAAATAAGGGTTTTTCCATCAGCAGAGTATTGTATGGCTTTTAGGGGCTCGGCAAACAAAAAGTCGGCTACGAAGCGAAGAAGCAAAGCAAGTATATCTCCAGCAGCTGAGCGGACACCCAAAAAAATTCTTATCGGAGTAATTTGGAAGAGAGGGCATCAGTGGCTACGCGGACGTCGCGGAAAGCGATCGACGGATCGAGGCGAGAGAGCACAGCGAAATTTGTTTAAAAATAATGTGCAAAACCCTAAAAGTTTGACCTAGTCCCCAATAGCGTTTTTCTTCGTTACCAAAAAAAAAACCCTTGCTCAGAAGTGCCCGTAAAAGAAAAAAGTGATGAGTATCTAAAAAGAAAAGTGAGGAAAAAGAAGAGAAGTGGAAGGTGAAAAGCAAGAAAAATCTAACCTCACCAAGCGAGAAGAAAAAGAAACTACAAAGACAAAGAAAGAAAACAAAATGTCGGAATTTTCGGACATCAAAAAAAATATATATTAGGTTCTAAAGTAATTATAAGTAATTTATTTGAAATTTTTTTTAAGTGTATTTTAAGTCGTGTCTGATGTGTTTATTTGTGAGCTTTAAAATTTCTGCGGTCCCTCGGTGTGAAAAAGAAGGCGATGTGAAAAAGAATCCCAAATTAAATTAAAATTTTATTCGCTAGCCTACCCATGTAATGGAGGTACGTCGTTGGGATGCCAAAAGTTTGTAATTGTCCCATGTTGACTAAGAATGAGATTCCGAGATATCGAGCACAGGATTCACGGGGTACACGATAAACCAGGCAACTGGTCATTCGGGCTCTAAAACTTCTATTCAGTTAGGAGAAACGGCGGATGGAATCCTCTGGTGCCTTAGCCCTTTCGGCGGTGGAGTGGCTCTAATTGCCTTCTCTAACTGCCCAAACATACTTTAATTTTTAGGATTCCTACTGAAACTACTTACTAAAAGTTACTAATATCATCAATCGGATAATTTAGACTTGGGAAAACGGACAAAATATAATGAGGTTTAAATCAGACGACTACAAAAATTTGCAAGGTCTACGGTGACATTTGACGCTTGCGGTCTCTACCCAACCCAACCATAATCTTCATTATAATATTTAAGAAGATACCCTAGAGATACATTCGATTTAGTTTAAGTTGTCATGTCAATTCAGGAAAAAAATATACACTTCTAGCCGTTCATATTTTCTTTTAAGTAATTACTTTCATTGTTTTTATTTAACCAAAAGGGTTGAAGTACAAAATATTATTTGCATAGCGAGTATTAATATTACAATTTATTATAATTTTTGATTTGGATATTATTCAAAAACCTTGCCTTAATTTATTGAAATGAGCCTAAACATAATTAACGTTAATAAAGAAATTCTTAAAAATTTATTTACTTTTCCATATTGAAAGATTACAATTTCATAAAAATTAATTTTATTGTTATTGGGCGTGGTTGCTGATAGATATAGCTAGGTTTTAATTTTGATTATTTTTATTTTATCTACTTAATTTTTCTGTTCGAAGTTTTAATTCATTTTATTTTTTTCTTTCTTACTCTTTGTTTACTTTTATTTGCCAAAAAAAACTATCAATATAAATGTACAAGCAGTCACCAAAACTCTCAATACAAGAACATTTTTTTTTATTTATTTAATTTTGAATTTGTGTTATACAACTTATTGAGCAACACATGAGAGATTGGATCGGCTTAAATAAAATACAAGATGTGTATGCAAATTCGCACAGGTATCACTCACATGTTTACAGCTCCAGCGTTGAAAGGCCTTCCAGCGTAGAGATGGGTTACACGGTGTTGTTGTTGCAGACGGTTAAACTCTGTACATTGATCAAGATTTTATTGGCAAAGGAAAACTTTTATTTTAGGAATTTATTTTGGCAAAAGCCAGATACTTAGCCTCGACCAACAATAATCGTCACCACTTCTAATGGCTCTACAAAGGTATACAGAAGTTCACTGGGCCTAACTTAATTAATCTTCCTTATTAATTTTAATGATGAGCTCGGTTTCCTGATCCGAGGCTGCTGCGCACACTTGAAACTGGGATAGATAGCTTCTGTTATTCAGGAGTACTGAATATTATCCAGAAGTACACATACCTGTGATAGAATATACTTCCCGGGAGTTTTATCCGAAACAGCTTCCCGCCGGAAGTGTTTCCGGAAACCAGCACGTGCACTAACTAGGCTTTGGCCAATGTACTTGGGGACACAAATTTGGTTTGGTTTTCTTTGATTTATTAAATTTCACACGATCAGCGATGGTAAAAAATGGATTTTCGGCTATTCCAATTTAACCTCTGGCGTTGTGCAGAGTACATAAACGTGAATTATATATTACTTTTGCTGGTTGAAAAAGAAGAGCAATTGCAGCCGCGTGGGCGTTTATATACCGAAAATTTCCACTGTAATAAGCTTTTTCGCTGAGAAGAGAATACAAAGTATACACTGATAAGGGACGAGATAAATCTGTGGTATGTTTTGAGCTTTCCTTTATCAGTTATCTGGTTGAAAAATGTTGAGTGAAATGTTTTTATTGAAACTGGTACTTGGTTATAAATGACGACCACCCGATAATATTTCTTCGTTAGATGCAATATTAGCGGGAATTAGCTTCGAATGTCTTTCGCGTGATAGGTTCCTACCTCCTTTCCTTGTAAATTCTCCAGTTGGTAGTAGCAATTGCCAAGTTTTTTTCGAATTCTGCTTTTTACAAATTGAGGCCCTAATTTTGCGTTGTAATTCTGCACAAATTTACTCTGGGCAAAATTACGACGATATACTTCCTGTCCTTCTCGGAAATTGGTCGGCTTAGCGCGTAAATTGTATTGTCGGACATTGCGATCGTAAGCGCGACGAATATTTACTCTAATATCGTTTCGTAAAAGAGCTAAGTTATCAGACCGAGATAAAGGCACTATAGGTTCTTCTAGAAGAGATAGGTCTTTTAGCAACTGGTAATCTGCTCCGTGTGTGATCATATCCAATCCAAACAAAGCACGGTATGGGGAACATCCTATCGATTGGTGCAACGAGGATCTTGAAGAACATGAAATACTAGTGATGTGCAAGTCCCATTCGGTTTGATCATTTTTAAGATACGTACGGACAGCAGCTAATAAGGAACGGTTAACACGCTCGGCCGCATTACTTTGTGGCGAGTAAAGAGCGGTATAAACGTGGTTTATTCCTAATTCGGTTAGAAAAGCGTTAAATTGAGAGGCTTTAAATTGGACACCATTATCGCTAACTATAGTCAAGGGAACTCCGACACAATGAAATACCTGTTTTAATAGAAACTCTATTATTGCCGTCGAGGTAAATTTTTTCAAAGGTTGCAGCCAGTTGTATTTGCTAAAATGGTCAAGTACTATTAGCAAGCCAACATGTCCTTGCTTACTACGGGGGTAAGGTCCGAGCAAGTCTATATATAGACGTTAAAAGGGTCTGTACGATGGACAGTGCTCTCCCATAGGGGGACGAAAGGTATAGTTACGTGCTTTGTTCTCCTTACACTCGTCACAAGTTCGAATATAGTCTCTAACATCTTCAGATAAACCTGGCCAAAATAAATTTCGCCTTAGCTTGGCTGTGGTCTTTTGCACTCCCGCATGAGAGGATGTAAGACTATCGTGTGCTTGCTTTAGAACATCTTCTTTCAGTGTTTCTGGAACCCATAATTTCCAGGACTGTTGGGATAAGGTTCCGTCAGCAAGTTCGGTACGAATATTCAAAAAGTTATCTACTATCTTTATATCTGCAAATTTCTCTTTGTTAGCAGTAAACTTAGCTATTAACGCCGTGTATATAGAATCCTGAAAAGCATCGGATTTAAGATCTATCATAGGAGCCATGTCTAACGCAGATATTTCGTTTTCGCATAGCCTAGTTAAGGCGTCAGGGACAACATGATCTTTTCCTTTTCTATGCGAAAAAATGAATTTAAACTGCTGCAAGCGAAAGATCCAACGAGCGAGTCTGCCAGACATGTTCTGTTGCCTCATGAGCCACAGTACGCTAGAGTGGTCGGTGACTACTTCAAATTCTTGCAATTCTAAGTAGAAACGAAACTTTTCAATAGCGAGTATTACCGCCAAAATTTCACGTTCGGTGACGCTGTAATTACGTTGCGAACGACTAAGTTTTTTCGACATGAAAGCAATGGGCATTTCAGCCTGATCTTCAGACAGTTGAACCAATACTGCCCCAACTCCGAAATCGCTGGCATCACAGTGAAGATAAAACTTTTTATCAAAATCCGGATTTGTCAAAACCGGGGCAGAGGTCAGTATAGTTTTCAATTTATCCATAGCCTCTTAAGCCTCTGGGGGCCAAGTAAATTTTACCTTTTTAGAAAGTACATCTGTTATTGGTTATACCATCCACAAACACCGAGAAATCCTCGCACTTGTTTAAGGTTTTTGGGCGGTGACCAATTTACAATACACGAAATTTTTGCAGGATCGGTACAGATACCTCCACTACCAATTACATACCCTAAGTAATTAATACTTGTAAGTCCAAACTGGCTTTTATCCACAAGATTGGCTTTACGAAATTCCTCGGCCAATCGAACTAATACTGACAAATGTGAGGCAAAGTCTTCAGAAACAACGCAAAGGTCATCTAAATACCCAAAGACACAATGATGAAGATCTGGTGGTATGATCTGGTCCATTAAGCGGCACATCGTGGACGGTGCATTACACAAGCCAAATGGCATTACCTTGAACTGGTATAACGGTCGCCCAGGCACCGTGAATGCAGTAAAGTGCTTGGATTCTGCGCTTAGCTGAATTTGCCAGTAGGCATCATTCAAGTCTATCTTGGAGATGATGTTAGCTTTTGGCAATCTTGAAAATATCCCGTCGATGCTAGGCAATGGATAAGCATCCTTTTTCGTAGCGTCGTTAAGCCTGCGCGCGTCAAGGCAAAGTCGAACTTTGTTAGGCTTGACAACAAGACGCATTGGTGAACACCAAGGGCTCACGGAATGTTCAATTACATCCAACTGTATCATACGATCAATCTCTTTATAAAGCAATTTCTCTACTGCGGGACTAACAGGATAAAACCTCTGTTTAACTGGTGTTGCCTTCCCCACATCAATGCTATGTTCTATCAGTGGAGTGCGACCTAATCCTTCAGATGCTTTTGGAAAAAGTTGCTTCACTACTGCTAGTTGTTGACTTTGCGTAGCGCTTAAGGGATATAAATTTTCCCCGGAAACCTCATTTGTTTCTTCCTCTGCCTAAAGAGAAGATATAATATTCGGAGCAATCTGAAAGGTTGTCCAAAAATCGGGACCTAAAATCAGTTTTTGTTTGATGCTGGGAATAATATACAATCGCAATGGCTTTTTGACACTTTTGTAATTCATTTCGATATCAAGAAAACCTATTATTGCCTGATTTTCCCCGCCTGCTGTTTTCGCACGCGATTTCAATGGTTTGTATTCAGGAAGCTTTGAAAAATCTTTCTGAGCCAGCTCCGCTCCAATGCAGCTTATGTTCGCACCCGTGTCCAACAGACCAAGTTCTGTGTGCTCCAGGAATGACACTTCTGCATAGCTTCGCAAGTCTTTAGCGTAATTAAAAATAGTTGAAATTTGTAGTTTTCTATTTTTCTTAACCGCAGCATTATATGACTTTAATCTAGTAATGCGTTTACTGCATTGCGGCTCTACATCCTGAAATATACGATTTCTTACTTCTAAATAGTTTTGCTTTTGCTCTTCGTACGGACGCAATCGCATTGGTACAAAATTACATTTTTCGTATTTTTCCAATGTAGTGTTTTGAATTAAGTTTTCGGGGGCATTCAGTTCTGGTTGAATGCACCCGTTCGACGGGTTTCCGACCGCTTTTGGAGACAGTTTTCACACTGCGGCTTGTACACATTTGGCTTACCACCGCCGTAGCAGAAAAAACGACGTTCAGCTAAACAATTCTCCCAGATGTGTCCTAACTCTTCACAATTCCAACACTTTATCTTTGCATGAGATATACGTAAGGCAGCAAGTTCAGCATCCGCTTGTTCATTCTCCTCTGTCTCAGAATTATTTTCTTCTAAAGCATATACTTGTCTGCGACTAGCTACTTGTTTTGTCCTACAGAAATCTGAACGACAGCTTATCTCATGTGATAAGTTTTCACTCATCTGAACTAAGCGACGAAAGTGTCCTACCGAATGGACTGGCTGGTATAGCAATTTTTGCCTGGTATCTTGCAACAAATTGTTCTTTAATATTTCGATAAGCTCCTCTTCTCCAATTTTGATAGAAGCCTTATCAATTAGGGATGCCACATCCTCATAGAAAGCTGAGAACGGTTCACCCTGCTTTTGCTTACGCGCTCTGATCAATTCCATGCTCATAAAGTCTGATCGATAATCTTTATATTGTTGACGGAGTGAAGCGCGAATGTTTGACCAAACAATTCCATCTATACCATCTCTCCAATACCATGATGGAGCTTTTCCTGTGAACAAGACATGCATGTTCTTACACATACTGATAAAATCACTATTCAAAGTTTCATCAGTAAGCACTTTTATTCTATAAATAAACTCTTCAACTCCTAATCCCTCAGTTGATCCATCAAAATGAACTCCCTATTTTTGCATGATGTCGACTGTCTGCCTAATATGTATAGATGATGAAGTGGAAGATGGTGATTCTCGAATTTCTGACATCTGAACATTATCAGGTTGTGAGCGATCAGGTATATTTAAAGACGTTATAACTCTATTGACCGTTTGTTCTATCATGTTTTGAATGGTATTATAATCCACCGCTTGAGATCTACCCCGAGAAGGTCTATTAGCAATGCCTTCAACATGGATAGTACTCTGGCTAGCATCCAAAGCCGAAGATTGAGCTCCACTTGCGTTTAAAGGGACAGGTTCGGGTAGATTGGCCGAACTACCATCTTCTAATTGAGCTAACGCTCTGGCTATCCTTCTGGTTTTAACTCCTTGCTGACCTGATTCGTGTGAAGCTGGCAATTGTTGCGATCGGGATGGCGAACAATTTCCTACAACCAATTTAATTTGCTTTCTGGTAATTGGGGCACTACAAGTGTAACAACAAGGATTTTTCTGTTAACCATGCATCTACACAATTTTTGTGAAAGACATGTTTGCACGCCAATAAATAACAAGGATTGGTATTATCCATAACAGTTGCACATAATACGCAATTATTCTCTATATTATCCACAGAAGAGGGGTTTGGAGGCGTGTTAATAACTGGCATGTTGATTAATTGTTTTCTTCTTTCTCTATTAAATTTATTAATTCCTGAACCTGACATATAATGGCAACGAAAAAAAAATCAGATTAGCCTGTAGCGTCTAACTACTAATTTCTGGAAAAAATTTCTGGATTAATAACATCTAAGGTGTCTATCGGAACGATTGAAACTATTAACTTAAACACGAACTGTCCGATTAATAACTTCTTAAGGGGTTCTATTCGGCAAGTAAACGCAATAAAACGCATTTTAACGAGTTCCGGACAACAGCTACCCTTAGGAAGAATATTTACTGGCAATTTAAAATCTCCTTTTTTTATGGTTTTGTTAAAGTAAAGCCCTGCAAAAAAATAGTAGTGATACTGAAGTATTGGTATCCGTACTTAGTCAAAATCACAATATTCATTCATTATACACGGAAGACTATTTCCCTACAATAAGGTATACTAAAACAAACACCTAAAACAACCGAGCATTTGTTGTGAGTAAGAAAATATTTTTCCTATAGCTGATGTTGTTGCTATATTCATTCTTTTCTTTTGGTGTAGGTCAAGCCTCATAGGTTTCTCGATCTGTTATCCTTTCTGAATAACAGCTTCGTAGTCCTAGTAGATGATCGAACTCATCTTCTACCCTTTAATGCGATAGTACGACCTACCTGGTCTAAACTATTTCAGCACTAATGATATCAGCATTGAGTGACCTAAACACAAATCTATGTTTGTACCACTAAAAGTGTTGATCCATAAAGTGGCCCCACGTTGGGCGCCAAATGTTTGTAATGGGGGCACGTCGTTGGGATGCCAAAAGTTTGTAATTGTCCCATGTTGACTAAGAATGAGATTCCGAGATATCGAGCACAGGATTCACGGGGTACACGATAAACCAGGCAACTGGTCATTCGGGCTCTAAAACTTCTATTCAGTTAGGAGAAACGGCGGATGGAATCCTCTGGTGCCTTAGCCCTTTCGGCGGTGGAGTGGGCTCTAATTGCCTTCTCTAACTGCCCAAACATACTTTAATTTTTAGGATTCCTACTGAAACTACTTACTAAAAGTTACTAATATCATCAATCGGATAACTTAGACTTGGGAAAACGGACAAAATATAATGAGGTTTAAATCAGACGACTACAAAAATTTGCAAGGTCTACGGTGACATTTGACGCTTGCGGTCTCTACCCAACCCAACCATAATCTTCATTATAATATTTAAGAAGATACCCTAGTTTAGTTTAAGTTGTCATGCCAATTCAGGAAAAAAATATACACTTCTAGCCGTTCATATTTTCTTTTAAGTAATTACTTTCATTGTTTTTATTTAACCAAAAGGGTTGAAGTACGAAATATTATTTGCATAGCGAGAATTAATATTACAATTTATTATAATTTTTGATTTGGATATTATTCAAAAACCTTGCCTTAATTTATTGAAATGAGCCTAAACATAATTAACGTTAATATAGAAATTCTTAAAAATTTATTTACTTTTCCATATTGAAAGATTACAATTTCATAAAAATTAATTTTATTGTTATTGGGCGTGGTTGCTGATAGATATAGCTAGGTTTTAATTTTGATTATTTTTATTTTATCTACTTAATTTTTCTGTTCGAAGTTTTAATTCATTTTATTTTTTTCTTTCTTACTCTTTGTTTACTTTTATTTGCCAAAAAAACTATCAATATAAATGTACAAGCAGTCACCAAAACTCTCAATACAAGAACATTTTTTTTATTTATTTAATTTTGAATTTGTGTTATACAACTTATTGAGCAACACATGAGAGATTGGATCGGCTTAAATAAAATACAAGATGTGTATGCAAATTCGCACAGGTATCACTCACATGTTTACAGCTCCAGCGTTGAAAGGCCTTCCAGCGTAGAGATGGGTTACACGGTGTTGTTGTTGCAGACGGTTAAACTCTGTACATTGATCAAGATTTTATTGGCAAAGGAAAACTTTTATTTTAGGAATTTATTTTGGCAAAAGCCAGATACTTAGCCTCGACCAACAATAATCGTCACCACTTCTAATGGCTCTACAAATGTATACAGAAGTTCACTGGGCCTAACTTAATTAATCTTCCTTATTAATTTTAATGATGAGCTCGGTTTCCTGATCCGAGGCTGCTGCGCACAGTCGATTCGGATTGCGCACAATAACTGCCTTTAAAGTTGAATTTCGGGTTATGTGGGTGATATGGCCGTCTTGCTCTTAGACGGGCTCATTGCATGCCAACTAGGGTAAGGAAAACCGCGCACTACTTTATCGGTAAGGCTGCTGCGGACCAAGGGCTGGTGTTAGCCGTGAGGCGTCTGCGTATGGGGCTTGTGGCCAGGTACACACTTGAAACTGGGATAGATAGCTTCTTTTATTCAGGAGTACTGAATATTATCCAGAAGTACACATACCTGTGATAGAATATACTTCCCGGGAGTTTTATCCGCCGGAAGTGTTTCCGGAAACCAGCACGTGCAAGTGGCAACTATGGTTTTGCCAACCACTAACTAGGCTGTGGCCAATGTACTTGGGGACACAAATTTGGTTTGGTTTTCTGTGATTTATTAAATTTCACACGATCAGCGATGGTAAAAATTGAATTTTCGGCTCTTCGAACTTAACCTCTGGCGTTGTGCAGAGTACATATACGTGAATTATATATTACTTTTGCTGGTTGAAAAAGAAGAGCAATTGCAGCCGCGTGGGCGTTTATATACCGAAAATTTCCACTGCAATAAGCTTTTTCGCTGAGAAGAGAATAATTTCACCGACTAAAGTTGGCTGCGCTTAACAAAGCAGCTGATAAGATAAAGCTAAGCTTAGATAACCGATCGCCTCCATAAAGTATACACTGATAAGGGACGAGATAAATCTGTGGAATATTTTGAGCTTTCCTTTATCAGTTATCTGGCTGAAAAATGTTGAGTGAAATGTTTTTATTGAAACTGGTACTTGGTTATAAATGACGACCATTACACCCCATATGAAGAAAAAAAGAGATAAAACAAGAAAGGAAAGCTAACTTCGGGCGGAGCCGAAGTTGATATACCCTTGCAGAATACTCTGTAAATTATATTCTTTAAAATTATTCATATGATGCATTCTTAATACTCATAAAAAATCCCAACTTTCTAACTTTAAAAACACAAAAGTTATGGCATTTCCGATCAATCAGTTATATGGCAGCTATAGCATATAGTCGGCCGATCCTTATGAAACTTGGTAGGTCGGATTGATTGGCCAAATATAAAACCCATAGAAAATCCCAGCTTCCTAACTTTACAAACACAAAAGTTATGGCATTTCCGATTAATCAGTTATATGGCAGCTATAGGATATAGTCGGCCGATCCTTATGAAACTTGGTAGGTCGGATTGATTGGCCAAATATAAAACCCATAGGAAATCCCAGCTTCCTAACTTTACAAACACAAAAGTTATGGCATTTGCGATCAATCAGTTATATGGCAGCTATAGGATATAGTCGGCCGATCCTTATGAAATTTGGTAGGTCGGATTGATTGGCCAAATATAAAACCCATAGTAAATCCCAGCTTCCTAACTTTACAAACACCAACGTAATGGCATTTCCGATTAATCAGTTATATGGCAGCTATAGGATATAGTCGGCCGATCCCGGCCGTTCCGACTTATATACTGCGTGCAAAGGAAAGAAGGGTGTGTGCAAAGTTTCAATTCAATAGCTTTAAAACTGAGAGACTAGTTTGCGTAGAAACAGACAGACGGACAGACAGACGGACAGACGGACAGACGGACATGGCTATATCAACTCAGGAGGTGATCCTGATCAAGAATATATATACTTTATATGGTCGGAGATGTCTCCATCACTGCGTTGCACACTTTTGACCAAAATTATAATACCCTCTGCAAGGGTATAAAAAGAGAAATGTTTAAAGTTACCCCTATGTGCCCATAAAAAAATATTATATTCTTTCTTAACAGCAATTTCCAGATTCCTCGATCAAAGCGCTTTCGTCGACGGATACTGCTGAAAATGGTGAGTGAGATTATTTAAACCAATTATTATGCGGCTATGTTTTCTTGAACAAAAAATATATATATATATTTAAAAGAATGTGGTGTTAGTTGGCAGATTGAATTGGTTTTGTCGCCAAATCGGCATGGTTTAACCTAAAAGAAGTTCACGTTAAAAGCAAAAAAAATAAAATTTGAGTTTCACCCGAGTACAGAGGTTTTTAAAGCAGAACAAAAACACTCAAATTGCGATGAAAAGCAATTTCTGAGTTTTATTGTTTTTTTATACCCTTGCAGAGGGTGTTCGCGCACTTTGCGTTTTGTAATTTGTTGAATAGTGTAAGGCGGGAGCGGGAGCGCAATAAAGATTTAATCGCTCTTGCGAATTCGCCCCGTCTCTTGGCCCCTTCGTTAAGTTAGGCTTAAGCGTTTATATATTGAAATTAAAAGTGAGTTGTTATATGAACATCATTGAGCAAACTACTTTTCGTCGCTTCGTCGCCAAAGAATAAAAATCAATTTTCCCTGCAGTCACAAGTTTCGCGTTCGTTAATACAAAACAGTGTTAATTTTCATGGTGACCCCGACGTGATTTGCAGTGGAACTCGAGTGTATTTTTTTGGTGAAACAAACAAAATTAAAAACAATAAATCGCCGGCCTTTAAAACAGTGAAGTTGTTGTTGCCGCTGCTTGTCGCCAGTTCCTGCCTACAGACTTTAATTCGTCGTTGCTGCCGCTGGACAATTTGACCGCTGCAGTTCGTTAACTGGACCAGAAGTTGTTGTTGCCGCTGCTTGTCGCCAGTTGCTGCCTACGAAGGAAGGGATATGGATTTAAAGAGGGAAGTTGACGACGGATGTGTATCGTCCCACCAGGTATAGAGTGTTAAAAGTTCAAAGTTAATCTGTGGCGTGTCATAAATTGTGTTTTGGCCCATCTTTCAACTTTTTGCTTTCGTGTGAAAAATTCGGTAGATAGCGAGCATTCTAACCAAGAAATAAATAAAACTTGCATGTACTAACGATTATAATTCTGATCCATATATAATTTACATCCATACATATTTACATATTTCGAATTATACATAAGTGAATCGCTTTGGACCAAAATCAAATAAATATTTGTCGGCATCCTGGTTTTTTTAAAAAATAAAATTCCCCCATTTCTCGTCGTAGTGAACACCAATTATAGCTTTGCAAAAAATTAGAAAGGTAAAAGTTGAGAATTGTGAAAAGTTATAAATCCTGATTTTAATCCCCGGCAAATTTTCTGCCGCGCATTTATTTCAAATTTCCCTCGCTTTTCGCCATTTCCCACGCTTTTAAGCGTCAGGTTTATACATATATTCGTTGCCCTTAGTTAGCGGTCAGTGCATCATTCCCCGTTAGCATTACGTTGAGCACCGCCAGCCGTACACACATACACACACACACAGACAACGCAGCCCGTTCTTTCGAGTTCTCTTTCGTCGTTTTCGTTTTTGATCGCTGGAACGGTGCAAGCGTTGCCGCTGTCTAAACGTTTGTTCGTTTTTTGGTGTTTGAGCTTGGCGTGTGCTCCCCTACACTACGTGCGCTCGGCATATATAATATATGTATAATATATATTTATATATATTATAATTATTGAATTGTTAAAATAAATTAGGATTCCTTAAATTAATTCCTTAATTCATTTTAAATAACTCCCCTACACTGCTTGCGTTCAGCTTATTCCTCTCGTTGGTTATTATTATTTAAATTTAATAAATTTAAAAACCAAATTTTTTGTACACATACATGTAATAAAAAAAAAAAAAAAAGTAAAATAAATTAAATTTAACACTCTTCGATAAAAAAAAAATGCCAAAATCAGAAAGTAACAACCAGGACATCGAAGAGTTGAAAAATCAACGAGATAGATATATGAGGAGTATAGAGCGAACGCAAAGATATTTAAATGAGGATCGATTCTCTGTCGATTAGAAATCCTAAATACACACATCGAAAATGCTTCGCTTATACAAAATAAAATTGAAGCGAAAGATGGAGATGATGAGTACCGCGAAGAGTTCGAAGAGACTGCGATAATAGCAAAATCGTTGCTAATTTCCCTAATTGCGGAAACAATGCGTAAGAGCGTTGACAATTCCGCTCCGCAAGCAACGCGCACACCCCAATGCCGTTTGCCGAGCGTCGCTCTTCCAACCTTCAGCGGAAAACATTCCGAATTTAAAAATTTTATAAGCCTTTTCGAAACTTTTGTTGACAAAGATGACACGCTGCACGATATGGAAAAATTCAACCATCTAATATCGTGTTTGGCTGGAGTCGCGCTAGGAACAGTCAGGCCATTCCAAGTTACCGCGGATAATTATCTAAAAGCTCTGGCTAGCCTAAGGCGGGTGTACGATAATGATTGTTTAATTTTCTTTGACAATATATCGACACTGTTTAATCTGCCAAAGATTTCCCAGCCATCAGCTACCGCCTTGAGAAACCTGATCGACACAATCACAGCGCTGTACGATTCTCTTTTGTCCATTGGGGATGACAAACGTATTACAAATGCCATCCTCATCCATCTAGTAATGGGCAAAGTCGATGCAGGAACTAAAAGAAAATGGGAAGAACAATTAGATTATACCTCCGTTCCTTTTTGGAGCGAGTGTGAGTCGGCCCTAAACAAGCGCAATCAGCTTATGGTTGCCGAAGAAGCATGTAAGCCAAAAATCGTTCAGCAGAGCCAGGCTTATCCAAAGAAGAATGGAAACAGAAGTTTTTCGTTTGTTGCTGCCATGGACGACCGCGAAGTATGTGTGTTTTGCAACTCAGCAGAACATTAAGTAGGAATTTCGCAAAAAAGGCTCCCTTTTGCATTAACTGCCTTCGTAACAGTTCAAGCGAAAAGATTCGGATTTCTCACAAAATTGCTGCACATTTATTGCCATTAATTGCTTGCCTCCTTAGTATAGTCCGGCCACTTCGGTAAAAGATGCAAGTCGAAGAGTATTTTGCCAGGTGGTGTAGTAATTAGTTTTGCGTTGCTCCATTCTCACAGTAAATTGCTGCACGATTTATTCGCCATCAAAATGTTTGCGCTTGCGCACCTCCTAATCCTCAAGCCCACACTCTTGCAAAATATCTTCCGAATTTACTTCGCATGTTTTGGTCATGCGACTGGATCGGATAGAGTAAAATATTCAATTGCCACAGCCATCGTGAGCATCCAAAAAAAAAGTGGCGAATTAGTTTTGGCTCGAGCAGTTGCTCGATTCTGAGTTCACCAAGAAAATTTTAAAGAAATGCTGAAAAGTTGGTACATCTCAGCTGCCAGGAGGAAGTGTTGGAGTCAATAGACACAACCCTGCAGAAATTTTGGTCTGTGGAGGACTTGCCGCCCAAGGCCAAGGTCCATACTCCTGAGCAGCAATTTTGTGAGCAACACTTTGAGAAAAATACTCAAAGATTGTCGTCCGGAAGATTTTCGGTTCGTTTGCCGTTCAAATCTGACCCAAACACTCTTGGTTCATCATATGAAGTTGCGAAACGTAGATTTTTGTCGCTTGAAAGATCCTCCAAAGATCCTTCTTTAAAAAAGATGTATCTGGAATTCATGGAAGAATATGAAGCCATGGGCCACATGTCTTCCACTAACAATAAAATTCCAGACAGTTCGCACTATTTCATTCCGCACCAATGCGTGCTGCGATCTCAAAGCACCTCGACCAAATTGAGAGTGGTATTCGACGCCTCGAGCCGTACATCGACGCAGGTCGCGTTGAATTACATCTTGATGGTTGGCCCCACCATTCAAGAGGAGCTGTATTCGACCCTTCTTCGGTTCAGACTGCAAAAGTTTCCGCTTGCAGCAGACGTAAAAAAGATGTATCGTCAAGTAATGGTTGTCGAAGCTGACCGAAAATTTCAGCTCATAGTGTGGAGACGAGATCCATCTGAGTCTCTAAAAATCTTCAAGCTCAACACCGTGACTTATGGAACTTCGCCAGCACCCTATCTGGCGATTCGGTGTTTAATGCGGCTTGGAGAGATCGCGCAGGATTCGTGTCCAAAAGCCGCTAAGGTCATTCAGAATGACTTTTATGTTGACGATTTGTTGACTGGCGCCAGATGCGTTGAGGACCTGCTAAGCCTTCGAGACGAAGTTTCTCAGGTATTGCAAGAGGCAGGATTTGAATTGGCAAAGTGGTTTTCTAACTGCCCAGAGTTGTCCGCATCTGAAAGCGCTGACTTTTCGATCCACTTGGCCTATTGTGTCCTCTAGTGACTAGGGCAAAAATGTTGTTGCAGGGACTGTGGCTTCGAAAGTTAGACTGGGACGAGTCGCTGCCGATGCAACTACAGACATCTTGGGAAGCTTTTAAGGGAACGCTGTTGCAGCTGCCCAAGATCAAGGTATCGCGATTCGTTCATACAGACGCCAAAGTCCCGGCAGAAATACATGGTTTCGCTGACGCTTCCATGCGAGCATATGGAGCGTGCATCTACGTTCGCACTAGTACCGCTGAAGGTTTAAAAGTATCTTTATTGAGCAAAATCCAAAGTAGCTCCCCTCAAGACGAAAAACTTTGCCTCGCCTTGAGTTGTGCGCAGCTCACCTTCTTGCGGATCTTTATAATCGTGTAAGACCATTGCTTAATTTTCCGATTACAAAAGTGTTCCTCTGGACGGATTTGGAGATCACTTTGCATTGGATCAAAACGCATCCTTCGTCGTTGTCAGTTTTTGTCTCAAACCGAGTTGCGGAGATTCAAGAGTGGTCGGAAGCAATCTGGAGACATGTCCCCACGAAAGTAAACCCAGCGGACATCGTGTCACGGGGATGTAACATTGAGGAACTTACAGCTTCCATTTGGTTTGCTGGGCCGTCGTTTTTGCTCGATGCAGAAAAAGATTGGCCTGTAAATCGACACTTCGAAGTACCTGCTAATGTCGTGTCGATGGAATTACGCAAATCAGCATTGGCGCTTGTGGTAATCCCAGAGCCCAATTATGTGCTTCAGAAAATAGAATCCTTTTCGTCGCACATAAGGCTTCTAAGGGTTTTCTTGTGGGTTTTACGGTTTATTCAAAGGTGTAAAAAAGTGTCGCAGCCCTTTGAAAAAAGTATTACACCAAGAGAACTGAATTTTGCGTTCGAGAAAATAGTGGAAGTGATCCAATCTCACAAGTTCAGTGACGACATAGGTAAAATTCGGAAAAATAAACCGCTAGTAACGAATATACAAACACTAAGCCCTTTTCTCCAAGAAAAAAAATTAGATTGGCGTTTCTCGACATTGCTGCGAGTTGGGGGTCGGTTATTGAATGCTCCTATCCCGTACGAAGTCAAATTCCCGTTGTTGTTGTCGAAAGGCTCACAGTTTGTTAAAACGTACGTGTCCTACCTGCACGTTACAAATTGTCATGCTGGCCCTCGAGCTCTTGTAAGTCTGTTGCGAGAAAAGATATGGTTGGTTAATGCGCAGGAAGTTTGCCGCAGAACAGTTCGTTCTTGCATTCGTTGCTTTCGGTGCAAGCCGCAACTCTTGACGCAAATCATGGGGAACTTGCCATCAGACAGACTTCGAGCTCTCCGCCCTTTTAATATCTGTGGTGTTAATTTTTGCGGTCCATTTAACACAACGTATCGTATCCGTGGTAAGCCACCGTACAAATCATACGAGGCATTGTTTGTATGTTTTGCGTCCAAAGCGGTCCACTTAGAGTTAGTGTCTGACCTCACCACTGATGCGTTTTTGTTGGCATTCCAAAGGTTCGTGAGTCGACGCGGGATTCCGGAGAAGATGTGGTGCGACAACGCGACGAAGTTCGTCGGAGCCGATCGCCACATGAGAGAGTTCCGGTCCCGTCTGGAGGAGCAGGGGGGCGGTATCGCAACATTCGCGTTAAGAAAAGGATGCGAGTTTGCGTTCATACCGCCCAGAGCACCTCACTTCGGCGGACTATGGGAGGCAGGTGTGAAGTCTGCAAAGCACCTGTTCCTTCGGACGGTCGGCGAAGACATCCTGACCGCGGAGGAGCTCGGAACTCTCCTCACCAGCGTGGAGGCCGTGCTCAACTCCAGGCCCCTCGGAGCGATCAGCACGGATCCCAACGACGGCGAAGCCCTAAGCCCAGGCCATCTCCTGATCGGAGGGCCCCTCCTAGCTCCACCCTCAGCAGCGCTCCCGGACCAAGTCAGCCCAACCTGCTTACGACGATAGCGCAGTGTCTCATGTCTCAGGCACAGGTTTTGGCAGCTTTGGTCCCGGGAGTACGTGTCGAGCCTCCAGGCGAAAAACAAGTGGCACGCCAACACGTCGACGTGGGAGCTCGTCGTTGCCGAGGACAATCTTCCCCCGCAGCAGTGGATGATCAGGCGGATCGTGGCGGTGCACGTCGGCGCTGACGGCAAGGTCCGAGTGGCGGACGTGAGGACGAAGGATGGGACGTATCGGCGAGCGTTCCATAGGCTGAAGACGGCGGTCCTTCAGAGGGGGCGGTGTTCGCGCACTTTGCGTTTTGTACTTTGTTGAATAGTGTAAGGCGGAAGCGCAATAAAGTTTTAATCGCTTTCGCGAATTCGCCCCGTCTCTCGCCCCCTTCGTTAAGTTAGGCTTAAAAGTTTATATTGAAATTAAAAGTGAGTTGTTATATGAATATCATTGAGCAAACTCCTTTTCGTCGCTTCGTCGCCAAAGAATAAAAATCAATTTTCCCTGCAGTCACAAGTTTCGCGTTCGTTAATACAAAACAGTGTTAATTTTCAGAGGGTATTATAATTTTGGTCAAAAGTGTGCAACGCAGTGAAGGAGACATCTCCGACCCTATAAAGTATATATATTCTTGATCAGGATCACCTCCTGAGTTGATATAGCCATGTCCGTCTGTCTGTTTCCACGCAAACTACTCTCTTTAAAGCTATCGAATTGAAACTTTGCACACACCCTTCTTTCCTTTGCACGCAGTATATATGTCGGAACCGGGATCGGCCGACTATACCCTTTAGCTGCCATATAACTGATTGATCGGAAAAGCCATAACTTTGGTGTCTGTAAAGTTAGGAAGTTGGGATTTTCTATGGGTTTTATTTTTGGACAATCAATCCGACCTATCAAATTTCATAAGGATCGGACGACTATATCCTATGGCTGCCATTTAACTGAACGATTGGAAATGCCATAACTTTGGTGTTTTTAAAGTTAGGAAGTTGGGATTTTTTATGAGTTTTAAGAATGCATCATATGAATAATTTTGGAGAATATAATTTACAGAGTATTCTGCAAGGGTATATCAACTTCGGCTCCGCCCGAAGTTAGCTTTCCTTTCTTGTTTCATATGCAATTGAGTGCAAATGAAATTCTTAAAATCTGAAGTGAAAGTAATTTAAAGTTAATCAATTAAAAATATTTAAACATGCCACACATATTAAAAATCAATTAATTTACCCATTTATTACCTACCCTAGTTTTATAAGTTAATTATGAAAATTATTATATTTATTGTACTTGTCTATATTTATTATCTTTGAACCAATGTTAATTTCATTTTGTGTAATTTGTTAGTTAATAAATTAAATGTTTATAATGTGGTAATAGTGAGTGTTTGTCCTCGGCGGACATGAGACCCCCGTAGAACCACGACCGCAAGGGGCCGTTCTAAAGAAAGGGAAAATGTGTAAGGATGTTTCTATGGCTGGGATGGAGCTCAGTCTCCCCAGGATCCTTTACAATCGAATTTGTAAATAAGCGGGGACGAGGAGAGGCGGGCGATCTGGACGCAGTCGCCGATGCGCGCGGTGGGCCTTATTGGCGGGTCAGAGCAGGCATTTGGGACTCGGATTTGGGCCAGACGCGAACGAGTGAAAGCCGTCACGTGCGTGCCGGCGGAGGCACAGTGGGGGGATTGGCCCGTACCACTGTGTCAACTCCCGCCGCCTGGGGCGCTGTTTCACGCCCACGCAGAGGAATCGTCTCTAGACATGGACAGAAGTCAGCGCTCCCAGTTCTGGGACAGGCTCCCACTGTTCGGGATGGGTGTGCGTCGGTCGAAACCGAGACGGAAAGCTATGCAAGCGGAAAGAAAACCCGTACTTGCACGTCTGCACGTCTGTGCACGTGGTTGCCACCAAAGTCCAGTTGCGCAGAGGAATCTTCTCGAAAACGCAACCGGCTTGGCTTGGGACACTGTTTGGCACACGCGGGTCGGGTTCGGGTTACTTGGGGCTTGGGTGTGTCGACCGGAATCGCGACGGAAAGCTATGCAAGCGGAAAGAAACCCGTACTTGCACGCCTTCACGTCTGTGCACGTGGTTGCCACCAAAGTCCAGTTGCACAGAGGAATCTTCTCGAAAACGCAACCGGCTTGGCTTAGGCCACTGTTTTAGCACACGCGGATCAGGGCTCTGAGGGTCCGGGAAGAAATAAATCCAACTCGGGGTATGTTCGCTGTTCTTATTGTCCGTGTTTTCGTTTTATTTTTCTTGGTTATCTTTTGTGGGCTTTTCTTCCTCTTTTCTATATGTATATTTTCCCTAGCCGCACTATTTTCTTTCCCTGTCTCTCCCTATCTCTCTCGCACTCTACTCACTAGGGTCCTTCGTCCTGATCCTTGATGTCCTGCGGGTCCTTGGTGTCCTGCGTGTCCTTTGCGTGGTTTTCTCTGCTTCGATGCTTGGTCTTTGACTGGTGGCGAATGAAAGAGCCCGTGGACTGGCAGCCGCCGGGTTTATATAGCCAGCCGTGTTCTCGCTTCTCAACACTGGAACCGTGCGTAGGTCGCCTAACTCGCTGAGTAGAGTGCCTGATCAGCTGAGATCCTAATTAATACATTAAATAACGCCTGTTTGAACTACCGGCTAACGGCCGAAGTTTTGAACTTAACGGCTCTTTTGGCTTTTTGCCTGCCTCCGTGGCCTATCCTAACTTAGTACTAGTTTTTCTTATTATCTACCAATATGTACATCTTTACCCGCTGGATGTGGGGCAGCTTTTACGGTGCCTGACAAATGGAACGGCCGATGGAAGGGTGGGCTGAACGCCGCCTCCTTAACAGCTGAGGCGGATTAGCGGCAGAGTCGATCGCAGGTGAAAGGGGCTTTGAGCCCGACAATAGACCAAGTGTAGGAGTGCTTTCTCTCCCCGGTTACAGTTTTCGGTTTGTCGTAGCACGCAAATTAAATAGTGCATAATAATCGAGTAGTCCTTGAAGAGTTAGAGTAAGAATCCAACACATTAGCTGACGAGCCGAAGCCGAGGAACATTTTAACACGGAGCCTTAACTTTATTAATAGATGCCCGTTACATTTATAAATAATTATTATTCTTATGATTATTATAATTATTCTGCTACTGGGCTATTTTTCAGTGAACATCCCACACACACCTACACCCACAAAACAATGGTCTTTAAAATACAATTTTACTTTAAAATAGGAGAATCGTCGTTCCGACTTTTTTTTTTATTTGTCCGCATTCAATTTGTTTTTGCAAAAACACAATCAGGTGTTTGGAAAACGGTAGCCAAAATTACAAGTAATTTGGCATCGGCCACGACTGGCGAGATGCAAAGGCAATATTTTGATTTTACATTTTTTTATGATGAGTGCTTTGAATTTAACATTCAGCCGCATAGGATTTATAGGCTTACAGTTATTAATAACAGTTCGCCTAGCCACGTCTGATGTAAAATACAGGGTATTCATTCCGTCCCATACTGAGAAAAATCAGTCAACGGTCAAACGCCTGGGATGCATCTTAAAAAATTCTTTAAAAAGAAATTAAGTTCCCACGTTATAAGTCCAGCTGATAAGCTCAGAGTATAAGAGTTTAGCGAAATCGTTTGGAGCGCAGTCTGAGCGAACTGCTCGCTGACCACGATTTGCATTTGGTTTTGTTCTTTTTTTGGTTGTCGTTTAGTTAGAGATAAGAGCAGCCCATATGCATGCCCATTGTCATTGTTTTTGTTTTTTCAATTTCTTTACGCACCTTTTTGCAGGGGAATTAGTCACGCTAGAGGCAAACGATTTTTTTCTGAAGAAATTTTATTTATTTGGTGAGCATTATTTTTGTTCTCAGTGACTTTGTTCGTTTCTTACGCGAATGAATGCTTACATGTATGTAATATTCATGCTGAGCGATAAGCAGTGAACCAGCTGGCTTTGCGTTTGAGGTCGTTGAACTCTTGTAATAAGAATTCGATTCAAAGGAAGGTAGCAAATTTATTGTTTTTGATTTGGTGATTGATTTTTGAAGAATAAATTATAGTTTTAATATTTATTTAATAATTGCCTTTTCTTAGTCGGATATTTTGTTGTGTCAAATATATTAATGATTAATTAAATAAATTTTCTGTCTTTATATTTCAATTCCTAATATATTTTTTTTTGTAACTGCGTTTTCTTAGTAGAATTTTATTTTTGTGCTTTATTGATTAATTAAATTATTATTTTTTTGTCTTTATATTTAAATTCTTAATATATATTTTTTTTAATTGCGTTTTCTTGATTGATTTATTAAATTATTATTTTTTTGTCATTATATTTAAATTCTTAATATTTTTTTGAATTTGCGTTTTCTTGATTGATTGATTAAATTATTATTTTTTTGTCTTCATATTTAAATTCTTAATATATTTTTTTGTAATTGCGTTTTCTTGATTGATAATTTAAATTATTATTTTTTTGTCTTTATATTTAAATTCTTAATTTTTTTGTAATTGCGTTTTCTTGGTAGGGTTTAATTTTTGTGCTGAATATACTAATGGTTAATATATTTATTATTTATTCTTAGTAGGATTTTATTTTTGTGTTGAATACATTATTGATTAATTTGCTTACTATTTATTGTCTTTATAGATCATTTTTGTATATATTTTTTTGTAATTGTCTTCTATTAGTAGGAAATCCTTTTTGTGTGTCAAATATATTATCAATTATTTTATTTTTTTATTAATTACCTTTTATTGAGATAGAAAAATGGCTGATAAATGATAGTACTCCAACACCACAAGAATGCTTGCACGAATTTCACAAATCCTGCATAGCAATTTATTCCAAAAAGAAACCAACTTCTCCCACCTGTAGTACAGTCTGCTTTGAGAAGCCTGCTACGCCCAACACTAGGTCGCAGGGTAAAGTTAATCTCGACAGTCCAGGAACTTCAGCTGGCTTAAATCAGTCGGTTAGTCAGCCGTTGGATTCAAACGCAGGGCAAACCGAATTCATAACAAATCAGAGGCTGTTCGAGGTATGCAAAGCGAGTTATTAGCCCAGTTATCAAGGGAGATGGGGCAGCTAATCCGATCAAATATAGCTGCTCAATTACAACCGATCAGTGATCAGCTATCTCAGCGCGGTATTCCTTCTGGCAGTGGCCAACCATCGCCTAGTGGGCTGCAGGGAATAAATATAGATACAGAGCTAGGTTTTGTTCGCAGCGGACCTGGGCCAGGATCACAGAGAAGTTTTGTTTGTGACTTAGCGCAAAGGCCGGATAAGGTTGCCCATATCATGAATGGATGGAAAGTTCGTTTTAGTGGGAATCAAGAGGGTCTCAACGTTGATAATTTTATATACAGGGTTGAAGCTCTCACTCGTCAGACACTTGAAGGGAATTTTACCATTCTATGCAGCAACGCAAGCATGCTTTTTGAGGGCAAGGCCAGAGATTTTTATTGCGATGGGAGATGGGATCTGCTTTGTCAAGCTCTCAAGAAGCAATTTAGAGACACTCGCACGGAAGTGGATATAAGTGAAGCTATTCGTGATCGCAAGCAAAAGGAGAGAGAGAATTTCGACAGCTTTTACGACGCGATCTTGCAGATGATAGATGGATTGGAAGTGCCTTTGGAGGAGTTCACATTGGTCGATATTCTGAAGAGGAATTTAAGACCCGAGATAAGGCACGAATTGCTAAATGTATCCATTCATTCGGTGGATCGTTTGAGGGAAATTTGCCGCCGCCGTGAAAATTTCCTAGACGATGTCAGAAAGAATCAAGGAGCCTGTAGAAGAAGAGGAACTCGATGAGCGCGTGATGTTTTTAGATGTTGAGGAGGACGAGGAAGTTGTAACTGTAACAAATAGGGTCATCGCCATCAAGACTGCCGCGATAAGAAAAGAATTTTCTGTTGGGGTTGTGGGGCCAAGAATATTGTAAAAACTTCCTGTACTCGTTGCCAAAAAAACGTAAAGCAGAGCACACAATATCATCAGCAACTGGGTGCTCAGAAAAACAAAGCAACGAACACAGAGAGAGCTGAACTAATAAAGTCGACATCGGCCATTCATGAAGAAAGCAACCCAAATATGTCAGGCGAGGAAAGAATTCATCCGAATTTTTGGCCCCAATTTTGTAAACAGAACTCCGGTGGTTCCAGGGAGATCCATAACAAGACAGGCAAAACGTATACGATCTTATTGGAAATCAGTGAAAACAATAAATACAATTCGATGTAAAGGTAATGATAAACGACCCTATGCTTCGGTCCGACTTTTAGATAGGATAGTTAGCGGTCTTTTGGATACAGGGGCAGCAATCAGTGTGATTGGAGGAAATTTGGCAAAGCAAATAATTCAGAGTAAAAATCCTTTCAAGCCAGTGGCTACAGCAGCTTGTACAGCTGATGGTAAGAGACAAGAAGTCGTTGGACGTTTTCGTACTCAGGTTCAATATAAGGATGCCGTCAAAGATTTGGATCTAAACATAATAGGTAGACTTCCCAAAGCGGCTTCTATTTCAAGTTTGGATTTAAAAGTAGCATATTGGCAGATTCCTTTGGAGCCCAGTTCTCGAGAAAAGACAGCTTTTACTATTCCTGAAAAGCCACTCTACCAGTACAAAGTGATGCCGTTCGGGTTGACAAATGCGTCCCAAACAATGACCCGTCTCATGGACAAAGTAATTCCAGCATCGTTGAGAAATGAGGTATTCGTGTATCTGGATGACCTGTTGGTGGTATCTGATACCTTTGAAGCTCACATGAGGGTTTTAAGTTTAGTTGCTGACCAAATTCGTGCTGCTGGTTTGACGCTCAATGTTGGGAAAAGCAAATTTTGCATGAAATCGGTTAAGTATTTGGGCCACATTGTTGGAGAAGGCGTTATTCGCACAGACCCGGAAAAGATTTCGGCTATGAAGGATTTTCCTTTGCCAAAGTCGTTAAAAGCACTTCGGAGTTTTCTTGGCATGGTGGGTTGGTACAGAAAATTTATTAAGAATTTTGCTTCGGTAGCAGCTCCACTTCCAGATCTACTAAAGGCAAAGAAAAAATTTGAAATGACTCCTGAAGGCAACGAATCTTTCGAAACGCTAAAAGATATGATTTGCTCGAGGCCCGTGCTTCGAAGCCCTGATTTTTCTAAACCTTTCTTTGTACAGTGTGATGCAAGTAAATCTGGTGTCGGTGGTGTCCTTGTTCAGAAAACAGACGAAGGTGATGAATATCCGATCGCGTTCGTTTCTAAAAAGTTGAATAAGGCCCAAAAAAATACTCCGTGACCGAACAAGAATGTTTGGGGGCAATAATTTGCATCAAAAGGTTTCGGGCGTACATTGAAGGTCATGACTTTACCGTTATCACTGAGCATGCGTCTCTGAAATGGCTTATGTTCCAGACAGATTTGCATAGTCGTCTAGCGCGTTGGGCAACAAGGCTTTAACTTCAAAATTGAGCATCGAAGTGGTAGGCTTAATGTTGTTCCCGATGCATTATCGCGGGTGAATGAGGAGGAAGTGGCAGCAACAGATCCTAGTAATGGGTTGTTGGTAGATTTGAAGTCTTCAGCGTTTAAAGCTAATGAATATATTGAACTGCAGGAGAAAATTGGTGCAAACAGCGACAAGTTTCTCGATTTAAAGGTTGCTGATGGCTTATTGTATCGCAGGACGGATCATGCAACCGGAGATTTGTTGGACGACACCTTTGCGTGGAAGTTGTGGATTCCAATTGTGAATTGGTGCCTGAAAATTTAAAAAAGGATCATGACGATCCACTTGCGTCTCATGGAGGAGTTCACAAGACCCTAGAACGTATTCGCAGGTATTATTTCTGGCCAGGATTGGTGGCAGATGTAAAAGAATACGTAAGTAATTGTGAAATCTGCAGAAAGACAAAAGCACCAAATAGGGTACAACGGCCACCGATAGGAATTGCTCCTGAGTCGCAGAGATTCTTTCAGCGTCTTTATATAGACTTTCTCGGCCCGTATTCTCGATCGCGTTCAGGAAATGTGGGTATATTTATAGTCTTAGACCACTATTTGAAGTTTGTCTTTTTGAAAGCTGTCAGGAAAATGACCGCGGACGTAATTGTTAAATACTTGCAACAGGAGTTGTTCCACACTTTTTTTTTTTTTTTTTACTTACGGTCATATATCCGGGAAGACCAGAAAGATTGGGATGAGTATCTCAGTAGCATCTTTTGTGCGTTGCGTTCGTCGATACATTCGGGAATTGGCGCAACACCCTACTACAGGGTCCGGCACTCGAAGTGTAACCAACTTCAGACCGCTCGCTCAGCTGACGCACGGGGATCAGCTGTCTGTAACTTAGCTAAATGACAGCTTAGAGTTTTGTTTACAAGTGTACGAAAGCATTTTGCTGATAGTGAACCGAAGCAGCGTGAAGTCAGACTTAAGAGAGTGAAGGAGTTGCTTCGCTTGGCCGAAAGCGGTCAACTTCCGAACATTGTGTTTTCTGACGAGAAAATTTTTACAATTGAGCAATTCGTAAACTCTCAAAACAATAGAGTTTATTTGACGGATCGTTCATGCGAGAATTTGAGTCATCGATTAGCCACCAGGAGGCAGCACCCGCCACAGATAATGGATTGGGCCGCTGTAACCGCAGATGGGCGCTCTCCAATCGTTTTTATCGAGCCTGGCGTCAAAATAAATGCGCAATATTATCGGGAAAGTATTCTGAAAGTTGCTTTGAAGCCGTGGGCAGACAATCATTTCGGTGACAGACCATGGACGTTTCAACAGGACTCAGCACCATCTCACAAAGCTCGATTGAACCAAGAATGGCTGGAAAACAACGTTCCAAACTTCATAACGTCCACACAATGGCTCTGGAATTCACCAGACGCAAGTCCGATGGATTATTCTCTTTGGCCCATTTTGGAGAGCAAGGTCCGCACTAAAAGATACACCAGTCTCGAGGAGCTTAAAAAAGCCGTTGTCCGAGAGTGGGCCAAAATACCTGCAAGTCACATTCGGCCAGCTTGCGATTCGTTTTTGGACCGTCTGAAGACCATAGTCAAGGCAAAAGGTGGACATATCGAGAAAAAGTGAATTGTTTCTGAATTTTGTATTATTTTTAGACATTTTGTACTTTGTATTGAGAAAAAGTAATTTTCCAAACTAAATTTATGGCTTTTTTGTTTTTGGTTACTTTTAAAGTGCTATTGATTTTTCTATGTTCAATTCGTTTGGTAGAAACCATCTTGCAGGGCCTAAAAAGGCTTTTGGATGAATTTCCTTACCAAAGTCCTTCTTATCATAAACTTCGATACGTGTTGAGAAGATCTCGGGATGTTGGCATTGTCTTTTATACGATCCTTACGCCAGCTTGCCTCTCAAAGCCATGGATTAGCCAGTTTGCCTTGCATTTTGCGTGCGGTCTTAAAATGTAGCAAAGGACGTCCGAATGCGGAAAAAGAATGAAAAGAATGAACGACAGTTGATAACCAATGTCCTGTAATATAAATTTTAATTTTTGGACACATGCGGTTGATTTTTTTACCTTGTAAAGTCAGCCAACGTTTTTTATTTTAAGGCGACTAAAACAATTTTAGCTCTAAAATTAATCTTATACCATTAAGATTATAGAGGCAAATGTGTATTAAAAAAATGCTAAATCAATAGAAGTTTTAACAAAATAGTTAATTAAAACGCATGTGTGTCAATAATTTTGTTCGAGGCAAATTTGGTCCATTCTTTGGTTTTATTTTTAATAAATTATTTATAAAAGATAAATTAATGAAGTCACTTGTATTTAACATAAAATGAATGATTCTATTAAAATATTTTTTTTTAATATATTATAAGAGAAAATAGCCTCAACAGTTTAAGATGCTTGCTGTGCCAATAATTAAGTTTGCATTTATGTATATATGGCAATAAAGCTTGATGTAAAACTTTTTTATATACCTTAAAAATGAATATCTGCGTATTTAATTCATAGTTTCGTTTTACATATTTAAATTAAAGACATAAAACATAACTTTTAATACAAAACATATAAAACTGCTTGATTAAATTTAAAATATTTCAATAAAGTTTTATAGTTTTGAATATAATATGATTGTTAAACAAAAACAAAGCGAACTATATTTAAATTGAATATATTTAAAGGATATTTAATTAAATATATTTCACTTTATTTTTTATCCATGGCTGTTTTAATTAACTATAAAATGGAAATATTAAATTTAATTTTTATTAAAATATATTAAACTTTGATTTAATGACTTAAAATATTTTAAGTGAATATGAATAACATCATATCTAATATTATAAACCTGCATTTTAATCTATTCTTATTTAGTCAATCAGTTTTATTTGTTTTGTGTTAAAAGGTATGTTTTTATAATTAATTTAAATATAAAAAACGAAACATTTAATTTGATACGCAGATATTAATTTTTATTTATTCATCGTTTTTTTGTATACCTAATAAATATTTAAAGCTTATATTATTATTTTATAAAAAGTTAAACTATTTATAATAACACGAATTGAATGCTTAATTATAAAACTAAGCTACAGGATATCCTAATTATATTTAATATTACGTACATACATATTTATAACTTTTTTCCAAGTTGTCGAAAGCGTCTTGTAATATTTTTTAGAATGTTTTTTCGGTGCCATTTTTTTTTAATTTTTCAATAAAATATTATTTATTTATTAGTGTCGCTTACAATTCATTTTTATAAGTTTTCCTAATACAAATTAGTTAAAATCGCTCGAATTTGCTACCGTTTACATTTATGTACATAGGTATATGTATGTATACTAATGTTTATATTTAATATTATATAATGTAATTTATGTATGCATGTATATAATCGGTACCCAGGGAACACCACGGGGAGGCCATTACAATTGTAATGGGGTCACATATTTCTATGACCTTCGAGTCGACTCGAAATGCTTTAATTTACATTGAAACATTTCCATGTTCCCCAAAAAAGCTAGTTTTCTAACTATTGCTTTGTTTTGTATTATTTATTTTATTTACCATTTACTTACTTAATTTGTATTGATTAAGTTTTTACATTAAGGTTAGGGTTGTTGGATTTTGAAAAAATATCGTATTGATGATATTTGCTGTTTAAAAAATATCACTCGATGATATTAAAAAATATCGTAAAAAATATCGATATATCGAGTATTTTTGATATTTTTTAATGTTCAGCTAAATTTCAATAAAGGTTTCCTGTTGGGTCTTTTATAGGCCTAAGAATATGTATAATCAACCATGAACTGCAAATAAGAGCAATTAGAGACACAATAGACTATTTTTATACCCTTTCAGAGGGTATTATAATTTCAGTCAAAAGTTTGCAACGCAGTGAAGGAGACATTTCCGACCCTATAAAGTATATATATTCTTGATCAGGATCACCTCCTGAGTTGATATAGCCATGTCCGTCTGTCCGTTTCTACGCAAACTAGTCCCTCAGTTTTAAAGCTATCTGCTTGAAACTTTCCCAAAAGTTGTCTTTCTATTGCAGGTAGTATATAAGTCGGAACGAGCCGGATCGGGCGACTATATCATATAGCTGCCATATAACTGAACCATCGGAAAAGCCATAACTTTGGTGTTTTTAAAGTTAGGAAGTTTTGATTTTCTATAAGTTTTATTTTTGGCCAATTAATCCGACCTACCGAATTTCATAAGGATCGGACGACTATATCCTATAGCCGCCATATAACTGATTGATCGGAAATGCCATAACTTGGGTGTTTGTAAAGTTAGGAAGTTGGGATTTTCTATGGGTTTTATTTTTGGCCAATCAATCCGACCTACCAAATTTCATAAGGATCGGCCGACTATATCCTCTAGCTGCCATATAACTGAACGATTGGAAATGCCATAACTTTGGTGTTTTTAAAGTTAGGAAGTTGGGACTTTTTATGAGTATTAAGAATACATCATATGAATAATTTTGAAGAATATAATTTACAGAATATTCTGCAAGGGCTCCGTCCGAAGTTAGCTTTTCTTTCTTGTTTATTTAAAAAGTGAATAGAAATCATTGATCTTGAAAAAACAAATATTATACCCACTCTCAAGCAACTCTACAGCAAACCACTCAATCGCTTTTCTGATATTTTTAGAATGGTATCTTTTGTTGGGATGCCCTCAGCGGTAAAGCCTAGTATCCAGATCGACGAAAACCGTACGCCAGTCATGAGAGAGTGCGAGAGGCAAACAGCTGGCGTTCCATTTTCGTCGGTCCTTTTTAGCCTAGTATCCAGATCGACGAAAACCGTACGACAGTCATGAGAGAGAGCGAGAGGCAAACAGCTGGCGTTCACTTTTCGTCGGGCCTTTTTTTCACGTCGGTCCCTTGATCGACGAAAAAATACCAGAAAATTCCATAGCGTTGCCAGTCTGCGGAAATGAACTTTGGGTGAACCCTAGGGAAACGATTAAAAAATTTAAGCCTAGTATCCAGATCGACAAACGAGTATGCTAGCGTAAAAACTTTAATCTTTCCAGTGTGACCAAAATTTCGAGAGTTCATCGGATTTAAGCGTGCTACGGTCGTACTGTCAATCAGCTGGGTTTGTTCAAAAAACACAATAAAAGTGCAGCTAGGAACTTTAAATTAGCAAATAATTTTCAGTAAATTAAAAAAAACATCTGTTAAATTTAAATTTTATTGTTTTTTAATTTCTTTGTACAGCGGCAGAATTGTTTTGCCAAGGTAGTTGATAATATCTTTTGAAGGCTCTTTCCCTCAATTACGATATTTGTCAACAAACTCAGCTGACTGACAGTACGACCGTAGCACGCTTAATTCTGAAGAACTCTCGATATGCTGGTCACACTGGAAAGATTAAAGTTTTTGCGGTAGCGTACTCGTTTGTCGATCTGAGTACTAGGCTTTACGCTAGCATACTCGTTTGTCGATTTGAGTACTAGGCTTTAAGAGTGACCAAACATAAAATATCGGAAATATCCTCTCAAAAAATATCAATATCGCCTTTTTTTGCCCAAAAAATATCGCGATGATAATATTTTTTTTAAGAGGAAAAATATCGATATATTGTTATTTTGATATATTTCCGACATCCCTAATTAAGGTATATACTGAATACAGACATTCGTTGTCTCCCGGCTGTAATTTTTTTATGCTGTTCCACTTTTGTAAAGATGAAGGACTCGGAAGATATTATTCTAATGAGTCTCTTAAAAACATATATGTTGAAGTAGACCTGTAATAAATGCTCTGGGCGAACAATTTTTCGGAATCATTCCATCTCATATTTGTTCCCTTTTTTTCTTTAAGAAGCATTTTGGACAATATTTTTTCATTTCCCCCTATGTTTAGAAAGAAAAGCGCGCAAACCTTTTTTGTTTCCCCTTTGTGTTTCTCTTTTTTCTACATAATTAAAATAGTTCATTTACAAATATTTATATAAATTTAATTTATTTTACAATATGATAATAATTTTATAAATTGTTATTATAATAAGTATAATATAAAAATACCACATATTTTTTAATCCATATATTTAAAATACAATAAATATAAAAATATTCATCCTGTTCAATCGCAAAATTTCTGAGGCCCCTAAAAATTGTTCACACGTCGCATGCTGAATACCCTAATGACAATTATTCCAATGTGAAGTCATGTATGAAATAAATTATGTTTTTTTTTTATACTTAGATATATTTGGTCATTACTAAAAAATATTATACATTCGAATAATTAGTAAATAAAGTAAATATAAAAGCAATACAAAATAAGTATTTTTAATAATGTTAGAATTTAAAAATAAAGAGAATATTTCGACAGCGCACTGCAGCGAATTTCTTCGCTTGTGAATACATGTGCACACATACATTCGTCGGCTGTCGCAGTATGCGTGCAAAAGAGCGGCTGGCTTTAGAGCGCTCTCTCGCTGGCTTTTGGGCAGAGAGCGAAAAGCCAGTTGAAAAGCCAGCACAACAAATTCGTGTGCAAAAAAAATCGTATTGCGTTACGCATCTTAGAGTTTATATTGGTCTTTGGTATAACTTAAGGTCTCGAGATGTAGTGTATCAGGAAGGTCAAGAAGTCTATAGTAAAAACTTTAGACAGAGCAATTTTCCGGGAGGCTATAGTGCGAAATTGGATCCGTTATATCTCAAGGCTCGAGTTCAGAAAAAGCTGGGAAATTCATGTTATGAATTAGAAGATTTACAAGGTCGATCTTTGGGAAGTTTCATGCCAAGGACTTGAAACAGTAAATAGGATGAGCTACCAGCTTTATTGGGATCTTTATTGGGATGTCAAGCCCCATTCCAGATCTTGTTGGGGGGATTTTGTAGCGCTGGTAGAACCACGTAAAATAAATCGGAGTTACCGCCATCTGTGGCTGGTTGCCGAACTGATTTGGGGGTAAGAGAAAGCCAATAGGTCAACAGGGGGAAATGTCAGTTGCACTTTTGTGGAGAGTGGTTTTCTTTTCGGCTGTTAAGGGGCTTGGCGCCATTAGCGAGCGGCATCAGCGTTCTTTTCCATTCGAGCCTCCAAGCGATCAAGTCGCAAAAATCAGTTTAAAAAGTGTTAACATTGGGCCTAGCGGAAAGAACATTAGAGTTTGCGGCCGAGCCCTAGAAATTAGGGTAAGTGCCTTTAAAAAGAAAAATAAGGGTTTTTCCATCAGCAGAGTATTGTATGGCTTTTAGGGGCTCGGCAAACAAAAAGTCGGCTACGAAGCGAAGAAGCAAAGCAAGTATATCTCCAGCAGCTGAGCGGACACCCAAAAAAATTCTTATCGGAGTAATTTGGAAGAGAGGGCATCAGTGGCTACGCGGACGTCGCGGAAAGCGATCGACGGATCGAGGCGAGAGAGCACAGCGAAATTTGTTTAAAAATAATGTGCAAAACCCTAAAAGTTTGACCTAGTCCCCAATAGCGTTTTTCTTCGTTACCAAAAAAAAACCCTTGCTCAGAAGTGCCCGTAAAAGAAAAGAGTAATGAATATCTAAAAAGAAAAGTGAGGAAAAAGAAGAGAAGTGGAAGGTGAAAAAGGAAGAAAAATTAAACCTCACCAACTGAGAAGAAAAAGAAATTACAAGGAAAAAGAAAGAAAGAAAATGTCGGAATTTTCGGCCATCAAAAATATATATATATTAGGTTCTAAAGTAATTATAAGTAATTTATTTGAAATTTTTTTAAAGTGTATTTTAAGTCGTGTCTGATGTGTTTATTTGTGAGCTTTAAAATTTCTGCGGTCCCTCGGTGTGAAAAAGAACTCGACGTGAAAAAGAATCCCAAATTAAATTAAAATTTGATTCGCTAGTTTACCCCATATGAAGAAAAAAAGAGATAAAAAAAGATAAATGTTTAAAGTTACCCCTATGTGCCCATAAAAACAAAATTTCATTTTCTTTCTTAATAGCAATTTCCAGATTCCTCGATCAAAGCGCTTTCGTCGACAGATACTGCTGAAAATGGTGAGTGAGATTATTTAAACAAATTATTATGCGGCTATGTTTTCTTGAACAAAATATATATATATATTTAAAAGAATGTGGTGTTAGTTGGCAGTTTGAATTTGTTTTGTCGCCAAATCGGCATGGTTTAACCTAAAAGAAGTTCACGTTAAAAGCAAAAAAAATAAAATTTGAGTTACACCCGAGTACAGAGGTTTTTAAAGCAGAACAAAAACACTCAAATTGCGATGAGAAGCATTCTCTGAGTTTTATTGTTTTTATACCCGTTACTCGTAGAATAAAAAGGTATATTGTATTCGTGCAAAAGTATGTAACAGGTAGAAGGAAGCGTTTCCGACCCTGTAAAGTATATATATTCTTGTTCAGGATCACTAGCCGAGTCGATCTAGCCATGTCCGTCTGTCCGTCTGTCTGTCCGTATGAACGCTGATATCTCGGAAACTATAAAAGCTAGAAGATTGGGATTTAGCATGTAGAGTTTAGAAGTTCATACGCCGCGCAAGTTTGTTTCAAAATGGTGCCACGCCCCCTCTGACGCCCACAAGCCACAAGCTGTGGCCACAGTTTTGATGATATTATGAAAATTTTAATTGATATGTATTTGTTTTGTCAATAAATATCGATTGGCCTAATAAAAGTTTGCCACGCCCACTTTAACGCCCAAAAACCCATTAAAAGGTTAAGCCTTGCTAGCGCCAACATTTGCGCCTTTCATGGCGCCATCTAACGGATGACTTTGGAACAGCTGGCCAAGGTGCTCAACAGCGTCAACGTTAATTCTCGATAAGGATTTCTATTAAAGGAAATTGCGATGGTTTTCATTTGTCAATACCGAACTATATCCCAAGAACTATGCAAATCAAATCTAGTTAGCCAAATTGGAGGTCTGAGTCATCCCTAAAGATTATAAAATGAAAGACCGATTTTTAAGGGGATACGGCCAAACCCAAAACCAAAAGAAAAAGAGCACCCAAATTTTTCACAGTATTCCATTGGGGGCGGGGGCCCCCAAAACCACTAAGATCGTATGTCCCCCCAGTGGCCCCAAACAGCTCCAACATTCATTATTCTGAGCAAAAAAAAGTTGATGTATTTAAGCTTAACTTCTAAACTGGTTGGAATTTCGATATTTGGTTTTTTCCGAATTTTAGGTTTTGAAAAGGCCTAATTAGAAATCTAAAAGAAATTTTGATATCCCCCATAATTTGGGGGCTACATTTAAAATTAACTTTTCGATTTAAAAAATCTAAACCGCTTGAAAATTTAATACTATTTTGTATTAACTAAAACGCGACTTGATTGGAGAAGCGACGAATTTTTATTTGCGAATATTAGCGACGACGAAAAGGAGTGTGGTGATGATCAGATTCGATTTAACACTGGCTTTTAATTTCAATATAAAAATGCTTAAGCCTAACTTAACGACGGGGGCGAGAGACGGGGCGAATTCGCGAGAGCGATTAGATCTTTATTGCGCTCCCGCTCCCGCCTTACACTATTCAACAAATTTTAAAAACACGCAAAGTGCGCGAACACCGCCCCCTCTGAAGGACCGCCGTCTTCAGCATGCCACAGGAAGCACCGCCAGCCTATGCACCGCTCGCCGATACGTCCCATCCTTCGTCTTCACGTCCGCCACTCGGACCTTGCCGTCAGCGCCGACGTGCACCGCCACGATCCGCCCGGTCATCCACTGCTGCGGCGGAAGGTTGTCCTCGGCGACGACGACGAGAGCTCCCACGTCGACGTTTTGGACCTCCTGGTGCCACTTGTTTTTCGCCTGGAGGCTCGAGACGTACTCCCGGGACCAACGCTGCCAAAACCTGTGCCTGAGAGACGAGACACTGCGCCATCGTCGTAAGCAGGTTGGGCTGACTTGGTCCGGGAGCGCTGCTGAGGGTGGAGCTAGGAGGGGCCCGCCGATCAGGAGATGGCCTGGGCTTAGGGCTTCGCCGTCGTTGGGGTCCGTGCTGATCGCTCCGAGGGGCCTGGAGTTGAGCACGGCCTCCACGCTGGTGAGGAGAGTTCCGAGCTCCTCCGCGGTCAGGATGTCTTCGCCGACCGTCCGAAGGAACAGGTGCTTTGCAGACTTCACACCTGCCTCCCATAGTCCGCCGAAGTGAGGTGCTCTGGGCGGTATGAACGCAAACTCGCATCCTTTTCTTAACGCGAATGTTGCGATACCGCCCCCTGCTCCTCCAGACGGGCCCGGAACTCTCTCATGTGGCGATCGGCTCCGACGAAGTTCGTCGCGTTGTCGCACCACACCTTCTCCGGAATCCCGCGTCGACTCACGAACCTTTGGAATGCCAACAAAAACGCATCAGTGGTGAGGTCAGACACTAACTCTAAGTGGACCGCTTTGGACGCAAAACATACAAACAATGCCACGTATGATTTGTACGGTGGCTTGCCACGGATACGATACGTTGTGTTAAATGGGCCACAAAAATCAACACCACAGATATTAAAAGGGCGGAGAGCTCGAAGTCTGTCTGATGGCAAGTTCCCCATGATTTGCGTCAAGAGTTGCGGCTTGCACCGAAAGCAACGAATGCAAGAACGAACTGTTCTGCGGCAAACTTCCTGCGCATTAACCAACCATATCTTTTCTCGCAACAGACTTACAAGAGCTCGAGGGCCAGCATGACAATTTGTAACGTGCAGGTAGGACACGTACGTTTTAACAAACTGTGAGCCTTTCGACAACAACAACGGGAATTTGGCTTCGTACGGGATAGGAGCATTCAATAACCGACCCCCAACTCGCAGCAATGTCGAGGAACACCAATCTAATTTTTTCTCCTGAAGAAAAGGGCTTAGTTTTTGTATATTCGTTGCTACCGGTTTATTTTTTCGAATTTTACCCATGTCGTCACTGAACTCGTGAGATTGGATCACTTCCACTATTTTCTCGAACGCAAAATTCAGTTCTCTTGGTGTTATACTTTTTTCAAAGGGCTGCGACACTTTTTTACACCTTTGAATAAACCGTAAGACCCACACGAAAACCCTTAGAAGCCTTATGTGCGACGAAAAGGATTCTATTTTCTGAAGCACATAATTGGGCTCTGGAATTACCACAAGCGCCAATGCTGATTTGCGTAATTCCATCGACACGACATCAGCAGGTACTTCGAAGTGTCGATTTACAGGCCAATCTTTTTCTGCATCGAGCAAAAACGACGGCCCAGCGAACCAAATGGAAGCTGTAAGTTCCTCAACGTCACATCCCCGTGACACAATGTCCGCTGGGTTTACTTTCGTGGGGACATGTCTCCAGATTGCTTTTTCCGACCACTCTTGAATCTCCGCCACTCGGTTTGAGACAAAAACTGACAACGACGAAGGATGCGTTTTGATCCAATGCAAAGTGATCTCCGAATCCGTCCAGAGGAACACTTTTGTAATCGGAAAATTGAGCAATGGTCTTACACGATTATAAAGATCCGCAAGAAGGTGAGCTGCGCACAACTCAAGGCGAGGCAAAGTTTTCGTCTTGAGGGGAGCTACTTTGGATTTTGCTGTCAATAAAGATACTTTTAAACCTTCAGCGGTACTAGTGCGAACGTAGATGCACGCTCCATATGCTCGCATGGAAGCGTCAGCGAAACCATGTATTTCTGCCGGGACTTTGGCGTCTGTATGAACGAATCGCGATACCTTGATCTTGGGCAGCTGCAACAGCGTTCCCTTAAAGGCTTCCCAAGATGTCTGCAGTTGCATCGGCAGCGACTCGTCCCAGTCTAACTTTCGAAGCCACAGTTCCTGCAACAACATTTTTGCCCTAGTCACTAGAGGACACAATAGGCCAAGCGGATCGAAAAGTCGGGCAGTCACCGACAGTATGTTTCGTTTTGTCGCACGAAGATCCAGGAAAGAGTCATCCAACCGAAATTGAAAGTAATCTTTACCCGGCAACCAAACCACGCCAAGGGTTTTAGTTACGTCTGAGTCTGCCGTTAGCGGCATGACAGCGCTTTCAGATGCGGACAACTCTGGGCAGTTAGAAAACCACTTTGCCAATTCAAATCCTGCCTCTTGCAATACCTGAGAAACTTCGTCTCGAAGGCTTAGCAGGTCCTCAACGCATCTGGCGCCAGTCAACAAATCGTCAACATAAAAGTCATTCTGAATGACCTTAGCGGCTTTTGGACACGAATCCTGCGCGATCTCTCCAAGCCGCATTAAACACCGAATCGCCAGATAGGGTGCTGGCGAAGTTCCATAAGTCACGGTGTTCAGCTTGAAGATTTTTAGAGACTCAGATGGATCTCGTCTCCACACTATGAGCTGAAAGTTTCGGTCAGCTTCGTCAACCATTACTTGACGATACATCTTTTTTACGTCTGCTGCAAGCGCAAACTTGTGCAGTCTGAACCGAAGAAGGGTCGAATACAGCTCCTCTTGAATGGTGGGGCCAACCATCAAGATGTCATTCAACGCGACCTGCGTCGATGTACGGCTCGAGGCGTCGAATACCACTCTCAACTTTGTCGAGGTGCTTTGAGGTCGCAGCACGCATTGGTGCGGAATGAAATAGTGCGAACTGTCTGGAATTTTATTGTCAGTGGAAGACATGTGGCCCTTGGCTTCATATTCTTCCATGAATTCCAGATACATCCTTTTTAAAGAAGGATCTTTGGATAATCTTCTTTCAAGCGACAAAAATCTACGTTTCGCAAATTCATATGATGAACCAAGAGTGTTTGGGTCAGATTTGAACGGCAAACGAACCGAAAATCTTTCGGACGACAATCTTTGAGAATTTTTCTCAAAGTGTTACTCACAAAGTTGCTGCTCAGGAGTATGGACCTTGGCCTTGGGCGGCAAGTCCTCCACAGACCAAAATTTCTGCAGGGTTGTGTCTATTGACTCCAACACTTCCTCCTGGCAGCTGAGATGTACCAACTTTTCAGCATTTCTTATTTTTTCTGAGGCACATCTCCCTGACACTATCCAGCCGAGAACTGTTTTCTGCAAAATGGGAAACTCAGGCCCTTGCTTTATCTGGCCGACTGACAATAGTTCAAAGAACGAGTCTGCGCCTATAAGCATGTCTATTTTTTGGGGCTTGAAGAAGAATGGATCTGCCAATTGAATATTTTCAGGCACCCTCCAGCCGCTGGTGTTCACCGTTTGATCCGGATGATAACCAGAAATATTTTTTAGTATGTAAAATTCGGACGACAATTGACTGCTACCCACTCGCGACTTGACTATCGTGTGTATTTTCTTGGTTGCTTGAGCATTAGTTCCACCAATGCCCCGCAAGCTCAAACACACGTCCTCTCTTAATCTGAAGTCTCTGAGCGAGCTCGTCGGTCACAAAATTTACTTGTGAACCAGAATCGAGCAACGCTCGAGCCAAAACTAATTCGCCACTTTTTGTTTGGACGCTCACGATGGCTGTGGCAAGAATAACTCTATCCGATTCAGTCGCATGCAAAACATGCGAAGTGGATGGACTATTCTGCAAGAGCGTGGGCTGAGGAGGAGGTGGCAACGCGAGATTTGATGGCGAATAAATGTGCAGCAATGTGTGGTGTGAGGACTTACACACCCTGCATCTCTTCGATTTGCATCTTTTTACCGTGTGGCCCTTACGAAGGCAGTTAATGCACAAGGGAGCCTTTTTTGCGAAATCGAATCTTTGCTGAACTGTTAGGGCAGCAAAAGCAGTGCAATTTCCTACTTGATGTTCTGCTGAGTTGCAAAACACACATACTTCGCGGTCGTCCATGGCAGCAACAAACGAAAAACTCCTGTTTCCATTCTTCTTTGGATAAGCCTGGCTCTCCTGAACGATTTTTGGCTTACACGCTTCTTCGGCAACCATATGCTGATAGCGCTTGTTCAGGGCCGACTCACACTCGCTCCAAAGAGGAAGCGAGGTATAATCCAATTGTTCTTCCCATTTTCTTTTAGTTCCTGCATCGACTTTGCCCATTACTAGATGGATGAGGATGGCATTCGTAATACGTTTGTCATCCCCAATGGACAAAAGAGAATCGTATAGCGCTGTGACTGTGTCGATCAGGTTTCTCAAGGCGGTAGCTGATGGCTGGGCAATCTTTGGCAGATTAAACAGTGTCGATATATTGTCAAAGAAAATTAAACAATCATTATCGTACACCCGCCTTAGGCTAGCCAGAGCTTTTGGATAATTATCCGCGGTAACTTGGAATGCCCTGACTGTTCCTAGCGCGTCTCCAGCCAAACACGATATTAGATGGTTGAATTTTTCGATATCGTGCAGAGTGTCATCTTTGTCAACAAAAGTTTCGAAAAGGCTTATAAAATTTTTAAATTCGGAATGCTTTCCGCTGAAGGTTGGAAGAGCGACGCTCGGCAAACGGCATTGGGGTGTGCGCGTTGCCGGCGGAGCGGAATTGTCAACGCTCTTACGCTTTGTTTCCGCAATTAGGGAAATTAGCAACGATTTTGCTATTATCGCAGTCTCTTCGAACTCTTCGCGGTACTCATCATCTCCATCTTTCGCTTCAATTTTATTTTGTATAAGCGAAGCATTTTCGATGTGCGTATTTAGGATTTCCAATCGACACTCTAACTCAACCGTATTTAAAGAGAATCGACCCTCATTTAAATATCTTTGCGTTCGCTCTATACTCCTCATATAGCCATCTCGTTGGTTTTTCAACTCTTCGATTTCCTGGTTGTTGCTTTCTGATTTTGGCATTTTTTTTTTTTTTTTTTGGTATCGAAGATTTTTAAATTTAATTTAATTTATTTATTTATTTTTTTTTTTTTTTATTTATATGTAAGTGTGTACAAAAAAAAATTTTGTTTTTAAATTTATTAAATTTAAATAATAATAACCAACGAGAGGAATAAACTGAACGCAAGCAGTGTAGGGGAGTTATTTAAAATTAATTAAGAAATTAATTTAAGGAATCCTAAATTATTTAATAATTCAATATAATATGCCGAGCGCACGTAGTGTAGGGGAGCACACGCCAAACTCAAACACCAAAAAACGAACAAACGTTTAGGCAGCGGCAACGCTTGCACCGTTCCAGCGATCGAAAACGAAAACGACGAAAGAGAACTCGAAAGAACGGGCTGCGTTGTCTGTGTGTGTGTGTATGTGTGTCCGGCTGGCGGTGCTCAACGCAATGCTAACGGAGGATGATGCACTGACCGATAACTAAGGGCAACGAATATATAAACCTGACGCTTAAAAGCGCGGGAAATGGCGAAAAGCGAGGGAAATTTGAAGAAAATGCGCGGCAGAAAATTTGCCGGGGATTTAATTCTCGAATTATAACTTTCCACAAGTCTCAACTTTTGCCTTTTTAATTTTTTGCACAGCTATAATTGGTGTTCACTACGACGAGAAATGGGGGAATTTTATTTTTTAAAAAAACCAGGATGCCGACAAATATTTATTTTATTTTTTAAAAAAACCAGGATGCCGACAAATATTTATTTTATTTTTTAAAAAAAACCAGGATGCCGACAAATATTTATTTTATTTTGGTCCAAAGCGATTCACTTACTTATGTGTGTACATGCAAGTTTTATTTATTTCTTGGTTAGAATGCTCGCTATCTACCGAATTTTTCACACGAATGCAAAAAGTTGAAAGATGGGCCAAAACACAATTAAAACGCCACAGATTAGCTTTCAACTTTTCGCACTCTATACCTGCTTGGCCAATTTTGGGCTTGAGACTTCCTTTTTTTCCATTTTCACAGCAGCAAGAGGGAGGGTTCAGCAGACTTCCAACGCAGTTCCAAAGAAAACGAAAACTTTGTTGCCGTACCGACGCGAGTTTTTGTTTTTTATTTTTTGTTAAATTAAAATCGCGAAAACTCCAAATATCACGTCGGGGTCACCATGAAAATTTAATACTATTTTGTATTAACTAAAACGCGACTTGATTGGAGAAGCGACGAATTTTTATTTGCGAATATTAGCGACGACGAAAAGGAGTGTGGTGATGATCAGATTCGATTTAACACTGGCTTTTAATTTCAATATAAAAATGCTTAAGCCTAACTTAACGACGGGGGCGATAGACGGGGCGAATTCGTGAGAGCGATTAGATCTTTATTGCGCTCCCGCTCCCGCCTTACACTATTCAACAAATTTTAAAAACACGCAAAGTGCGCGAACACCGCTGCTCCGATCAAGATGATTTTTCGCTCAATAGTTATTCTATGGCCCAAATGCTTAAGTTTAATTTTTCAAGTTTTTAACATTTTTTTAAGTATTTTTAACGAATTTATTTAGATTTTCTAAGTCATTGCGTTGTATTTTGCGGGAGCCTGTCGAGAGAACGAAACCCAGAAGCCAAGAGAGCGACGGCCGAGAGAGCAACAGCCAAGAAAACTGATGAGGGGGAGGGGTAGTGCTGCAGGGAAAGGGGGGGGAAAGAGGCAATTTAAGTTAAATTTGTTTAGGATTTTAAAAACTTAAACTGCTGCTCCGATCAATATGATTTTCGATCAATAGTCAGTCCTGTGGATCAAATGCTTAGGTTTTATTTTTTATTTTGTAGCAGAAGTAAGAGCCTTATTTAATTTCCACCATGGAAGAAAATAGAAAATTACTACAAATTCTGTAAGCAAAGCCAAAATGTTTCCAAGTTAAATATTAATCTTAAGATTCGAACTTTTGACCAAATACGTATGTACATATGTATATTTGGATATGTTTTGATTTGCTTATATGTACAATACATGTACATACATACAATGTGTGTATGTTTCTATTCGAAAGTAGATAATGTGCTTAAATACAAATAAAATGATTTATTATACCCGTTTATCGATCAAATGTGGAATCTGAAAATAATACGTTACTTTGCTGTTTTTGTATTGGATGCCAATCTTTTACTGTGTGTACAAAGGTTTGAAAACAACAAATTCCAATTTACAAACCAGTATACATATTTGTGCGCAAATTAAAATTGCATTGATAACATTGTAACTGATAAAAAGTATACAAGCTCACGACTTTTACTTGGATCACTTTCATTTATTATATAGCTCTGCCAGTATCCTTCTGATTCTCTCTCTTGAAGGATCTTCTACAAAGGTTGTTTACACAAAGGTTTTCAAAAAAAGCCCAAATAAGAAATAAGAAAGTCCTGACAACCCAATTTCCTAACTCTAAACTAATATTAAGCGAACGAGCAAAAAGTCGTATACAATACAGTTTTACAAAGCGTTGGGGCTGAGATGGGTGAAATATTTTTTTTGGATGCACCTGGAGGGACAGGTAAAACCTTCTTGACAAACTTATTGTTGGCATTTGATGGTTTAGAAGTCTCCTATAAATCGGTCGACTCTGTTCATGATGCTGATAATGCTGTTCATTACCCTATTGAATTTTTAAATTCTTTGAATCCTCCAGGAATTCCTCAGCATAATCTGTCTCTTAGGATTGGAGCACCCGTAATGTTATTGCGAAATTTAAGTCCCCCAAAGTTATGCAATGGGACACGATTGCAGATAAAAGGTCTTCATAAGAATGTAATCGAAGCAACAGTATTTACGGGGTGCGCGAAGGGGGAAACAGTGTTTATACCCAGGATCCCATTAATACCATCCAGTCTGCCGTTTAAGTTTAAAAGGCTACAATTCCCTCTAAAAGTTTGCTTTGCAATAACTATAAATAAATCGCAGGGGCAGACTTTGAAGCTGGCTGGACTAGATCTTAGAGAAGATTGCTTCTCTCATGGACAATTTTATGTCACATGCTCTAGAGTTAGCTCTGCCAGTAGCCTTATTATTCTCGCTCCTGAAGGATCTTCTAAAAATGTTGTTTACACAGAGGTTTTAAAGTAATCATATTAATTAACATTATTAAACCTAGAAAGTTTCAGTGGAATAGGTCTAATTAGAGTTACCACATTAAAAAAAACGCACCAATTTCTCTACCTCAGGGGTGGTGTGGAAATGGGAAAGTCTTGACAACCGTACTCAAAACTAATTTTAAGCGAACGAAGTCGCGCCGGGTACAGCTAGTATGTACATATACATATACATATACATATGTATGTATTTACATTGAACACAGTTGCAATTGCCCGGCAAAGATAACTCCTTTCAAAGAAGCTGCAATAATACCCTATTGTTACTCGTGTTGTGCAAAACATTTAGACTTTACTATACAAAAATATTTAAGAATGTATGTGTTTAGCCAATATAAGTATGTATGTTTAATATTTCTAGTCAATTTATTGCCCTCAAAAACATAAACATAAACACAGCTGCTGGTGCAGGACAAAAGCTGCCTGCGCTAAAGCAGCGCTGGTGCTGATGCTCGTGCTGTAAAGCTGCCAGCACTTTTTGTCCTTGTTTCCTGTGGTCACTATAATTCATTAAATTCATTAAAAAACAAAAAAAAAAACATATTTATATTAAGTTGTTTAGCTGAGTAACGGGTATCTAATAGTCGAGGCACTCGACTATAGCGTTCTCTCTTGTTTTTATAGCTGCAATTGATTGCAAATAATTATAAAATTGTGTTTTGAAAGTTCCGAAGTAAAATTTGTTAAAAGAATTAAGTTAATCAATTAAAAATATTTAAACATTCCACACATATTAAAAATCAATTAATTTACCCATTTCTTACCTACCCTAGTTTTAAAAGTTAATTATGAAAATTATTATATTTATTGTACTTGTCTATATTTATTATCTTTGAACCAATGTTAATTTCATTTTGTATATTGGGAGTTATTATTTTTGTCCGGATTTGAATTTGTTAGTTAATAAATAAAATGTTTATAATGTGGTAATAGTAAGTGTTTGTCCTCGGCGGACATGAGACCCCCGTAGAACCACGACCGCAAGGGGCCGTTCTAAAGAAAGGGAAAATGGAACGGCCGATGGAAGGGTGGGCTGAACGCCGCCTCCTTAACAGCTGAGGCGGATTAGCGGCAGAGTCGATCGCAGGTGAAAGGGGCTTTGAGCCCGACAATAGACCAAGTGTAGGAGTGCTTTCTCTCCCCGGTTACAGTTTTCGGTTTGTCGTAGCACGCAAATTAAATAGTGCATAATAATCGAGTAGGCCTTGAAGAGTTAGAGTAAGAATCCACCCCATTAGCTGACGAGCCGAAGCCGAAGAACATTTTTGTGTGCACTCTAACTTTATCAGTAACACCGAGCCTTAACTTTATTTATAGATGCACGTTACATAACATTATCGACATCATCGAAGTAAACATACCACATATAATAAATTTAACATTAACTTTAAAAACATAGAAGCTGAACCTATATGACCTTCATTTTAATAATTTGGATAATGATTCTCATATCGGGTAAAGACGGTCCAGACGGTTATGCTATGCTGTGCCCTGCAAACCAACTCAGTAGGGTTAGAGATAATCACTTTTTATAACCTTACAGAGGGTATTATCATTTTGGTCAAAAGTGTGCAACGCAGTGAAGGAGACATCTCCGACCCTATAAAGTATATATATTCTTGATCAGGCTTGCGTCCTGAGTTGATATAAGTATGTCCTTCTGTCTGTCCGTCTGTCTGTTTCTACGCGAACTAGTCTCTCAGTTTTAAAGATATCGAATTGAAACTTAGCACACACCCTTCTTTCCTTTGCACGCAATATATAAGTCGGAACGGCCGGGATCGGCCGACTATATCCTATAGCCGCCATATAACTGATTGATCGGAAATGCCATAACTTGGTGTTTGTAAAGGAAGTTTGGATTTTCTATGGGTTTTATTTTTGGCCAATCAATCCGATCTACCAAATTCCATAAGGATCGGCCGACTATATCCTATAGCTGCCATATAACTGTACGATCGGAAATGGCATAACTTTGGTATTTTTAAAATTAGGAAGTTTGGATTTTTTATGGATTTTATATTTGGACAATCAATCCGACCTACCAAATTTCATAAGGATCGGCTGACTATATCCTATAGCTGCCATATAACTGAACGATTGGAAATGCCATAACTTTGGTGTTTTTAAAGGTTTATAGTTAGGATTTTTTATGAGTATTAAGAATGTATCATATGAATAATTTTGGAGAATATAATTTACAGAATATTCTGCAAGGGTATATCAACTTCGGCTCCGCCCGAAGTTAGCTTTCCTTTCTTGTTATACCCTTGCAGAGGGTCCGTCTGTCCGTCTGTCTGTTTCTACGGAAACTAGTCTCTCAGTTTTAAAGATATCGAATTGAAACTTTGCACACACCCTTCTTTCCTTTGCACGCAGTATATAAGTCGGAAGCCATACAACTGATTGATCGGAAATGCCATAACTTTGGTGTTTGTAAAGTTAGGAAGTTGGGATTTTCTATAGGTTTTATTTTCGGCCAATCAATCCGACTTACCAAATTTCATAAGGATCGGCCGAAGTTATTTATTATAGATTTTGACCGCACTGAATTGAAATTTGTCGATCTGACAGTCGACAACGTTCTTAAAATAGATTCAGGGTCAGCCACATGAATAAAACTCAGCAAACAAAAACTTCCCTTTTCAAATTCGCCGGGACAATTTTGTCCATTAACTTGGACATGGTCTGGGGTGCATTGCAGAGCCCGAATGGCATTACCGTATATTGATAAAGGGGTCGACCGGGTACAGTAAACGCAGTTTTGTCCCTGGACTTGGGGTCAAGTGGAATTTGCCAGAAGGCATCCTTCAAGTCTAAACTTGAAATGAATTCAGCCTTTGGCAAACGACTTAGAATTCCGTCGATAAAAGGCATTGGATAGGCGTCCTTTACTGTTACTGCGTTCACCTTTCTACTGTCTAAGCAAAGGCGGACTTTTCCTGGCTTACGTACAAGAACCATAGGAGAAGACCACGCACTATTTGATTCCTCAATCACTCCCAGCGACAACATACGGTCTAGTTCTTCGTACATCATCCTTTCTATAGCAGGAGAAACTGGATAATGTCTCTGCTTAATCGGTTTCCCGTCTGCAACATCGATGCTATGCGAAAGAACAGATGTACGCCCTAATCCATTTTCGGCAAACGAAGGAAATAAAGCTACGGTGTCTGTCAGTTGTTTACGCTGTTCCGTGGTTAACGGTCGCAATAAAGGGTCATCAAAAGTTGACTCAAGACTCTCTCGCGGCTCAACACTCTGCCCAACCAAACATCTTCACCCCATCAACAACCACTCCTGGTGTCTCCTTGCCAACGCACTCCGCTACCCTGGAATCTCACAAACATCTACCGCCCAACCTGCAGCATTGCGTCCACAGCCACCCATATCAAACCTAAATGATTTTCCGCTCTTAAGCCAAAATGGCCAAACAACAAGTCAACCTTTTACGCAGCAAAACCAAACTCTTCCCCCACAAACACTTAGCGGTCTAGAATCTACACTAGCTACTCTTGCAAACGTCATGATGATGATTCAAAGTTCCCTTCAAGAACTACTGCGAAACCAGAGCCTTCTAATGGAACTGCTGATCAAACAAAAGTCTGTATAAATGGACTCCTTAAGAATATGCTTCTGGAACGCAAACGGCGTTTCCCGGCACAAAAACGAACTCCTACAGTTCCTAAACAGCCACAATATCGATATCATGCTACTTTCTGAAACCCATCTAACTAATAAAAACTACTTCCATATCATCGGATATATATTCCACGCGACCAACCACCCGGACGGTAAAGCACTCGGAGGTACCGGTATACTCATAAAACAACGCATAAAACATCATCCCTTGGAGACATTCGCTACTAACTACCTGCAGGCCACATCCCTACGTATAAACCTAATTGGCGGCCCACTTACCCTATCCGCCATATATTGCCCCCCACGCTTCAGTATTGCAGAAAATGAGTTTATGAATTTCTACAACTCACTAGGACGCTGCTTTATAGCTGCCGGTGATTATAACGCAAACCATCCCCACTGGGGATCTCGTCTTATCAACCCAAAAGGCTATTATCACTCCTGGTAATGCGCTTGACTTTGTCTCACCAGCTAGGCCTACATACTGGCCCACAGATCCAAATAAACAACCTGACATTATCGATTTCGCTGTTATTAGAAGAGTCTCGCACAGGCTGATAAACATAAAAACCTTAGAAGAGCTTACATCGGACCATTCGCCAGTTCTCCTCTGTCTATCTGAACAGCCGCAGCTTCTGGAACGCCCCCAACATCTAACATCAAACAAAACAAACTGGCTGAAGTACAAAAAATATGTAAGTGCACACATCGAACTTGATCCTGAAATTTCCTCTGAATCTGACATTGACAAGTCGCTTAAAAACCTCACGGACGTAATGTCCTCTGCCGCCAAACATTCTACGCCAGAACCCTCATCCACAAACCCGCTAAGAACTGGACGCTCAAGTATCCAGATCGAGTCTCTCCTACTTGAAAAACGTAGACTTCGCAGAGACTGGCAGACTCATCGGTCCCCAGCTACTAAGAAAAGACTTAATGAAGCATCTCGAAAATTGTCGAAGGCCCTCTCTACCGAAAAGAACCAGGCCCAACGGGCCTACATTGCGAAACTATCCCCGACGGGTAATAAATTCCCACTATGGAGAGCGCACCCAAACATGCAGCCACCAATAGATCCCGATTGGCCAATTCGATCACAAACAGGTGCCTGGGCGCGCAGTGACGAAGAAAGAGCTAACACCTTTGCCCATCACTTGGAAAACGTCTTCAAGCCCCACCCGCCATCCAACCAATTCACTCTACCGAATGTCTCGCTATCGTCGCCGTCCTCCCCAGTTACCCGTGAAACCAGCACAATACTTAAGGCTATTAAAGAACACATAAACCCAAAAAAGGCTCCTGGTCACGATTTTATTTCTCCAAAAATGATAATTGAATTACCTGCATGCGCAGTCAGATGCATCGCATTTATATTTAACTCAATATTGAAATGGGGCTACTTTCCTGACCAATGGAAAAAGTCTGTCATTACAATGATCCCGAAGCCAGGAAAAGACAAATCCCAGCCTTCCTCGTACCGGCCCATCAGTCTGCTCCCATGTCTATCAAAGCTATTTGAAAAACTGCTTCTTGTTCATCTAGTAACACATCTTCAAAACAACAGAACGATCCCTCTGCACCAATTCGGATTTAGGGAAAAGCATGGAACTATCGAACAGGTAAACCGCTTAACATCTGAAATTCGCACGGCTTTCGAACACAAGCAACATTGCAGTGCCTTATTTCTGGACGTATCACAGGCATTTGATCGCGTCTGGATCGACGGTCTGGTATACAAAATCAAAACCCTCCTACCGGAAAACACTCACAAGTTGCTTGAGTCATACCTCAGAAACAGAGTTTTCACCGTGAGATGTAAAACCTTTACTTCAACCATCCGTAACATCGAAGCTGGAGTACCCCAAGGAAGTGTGCTTGGACCAATCTTGTACATCCTTTACACGGCAGACATTCCAACAAGCCGCCAAACCCTCATCTCAACCTTTGCTGACGACACTGCCATTGTCAGCCGCTCGAAATGCCCAAAAACAGCTACAGCCCATTTAAAAGAAAAATGGCTCGCAGACTGGCGTATCAAAGTCAATGAGCAAAAGTGTAAGCACATTACATTTACACTAAACTTGTCGAAATGCCCACCACTGACGCTAAACAACAAGCCGGTTCCACAAGCAGACGAAGTCACCTATCTCGGCATACACCTAGACAGGAGGCTTACCTGGAGAAAGCATATAGAAGCAAAGAAGACCCATTTAAAACTAAAGGCCAGCAGCCTTCACTGGCTCATGAACTACCGCTCCCCCCTTCCACTCGAATATAAAGTACTACTGTATAACTCGTGCTTAAAGCCGATCTGGACCTACGGTTCCGAGCTAAGGGAAACGCAAGCAGCAGCAATATAGAAATTATTCAAAGAGTACAATCAAAGACCCTACGAACAATAACTGGAGCCCCCTGGTAAATCCGCAATGCAAACATCCAGAGAGACCTGGATATAAATCCCGTAAAAGAAGAAATTGTTTCCAGAAAAATTAAATATGAAGCCAGATTATCAAATCACCCAAACCTGCTTGCCAGACAACTCAACCGGCTAAGCTATCATTCCCGTCTACAGCGGAATGATTTCCCATCCCTTTTTCAATAACATAAGTTAAAGTAACATAGAATTTGAAAATTTGGTAGTCTTGTTAGGTTAGTCTTTTAAAAATGAGAAGAGCCCAGCCAAAAGAAAAAAGAATAAAAAAAAAAAAAAAAAAAAAAAAAAAAAAAAAAAAAAAAAAAAATGTTTTTTAAATACCGGAACTGGAATTCGGTCATGTAGAAGGATCTTGAAGTTGTCATTAAGAATAATACGGATTCATCTTACATTTTGGTTTTTGTTTAAGGTTAGAAAAACAAAGGGCACCATAAATATATGCAAAATTATAATACAATAGTAAAACAGAATACTCAGCTATTTTTAGAATTAATTATCCTATAATTAGATATGGCTCGAATAATTGTTTTTAGCCCGGTTTTTATATATTCAGCCAATTACTTAGATTACATAAACTGTGGCTCACAGCTTAATTCAACCAAGAACAATTCTCAAATTTAACAGCCTGTAAGGCTAAACCAATTAAGTTTTAATCATATTTGAAGCGCACGTTATTTGTTTGATGTTTAAAGTTGTCATTTATATATTCGATGTATTTTGTTTTTTTTTAAATATTCCTTTTTTAATTAACAACGAAAAATTAACAATATTTGAGGCCACAGCTTATTTCAACCAAATACTTTGCAGCTCTACATTAATACGTTGTTGTGCAATTTAACAGTTGTTTTATTTTGTATGCTTTAGTCCTTGTATAATAGTTTGCTTAAGTTTTGTCGCGACCAATTTTGTGGGAAGATTATTGACAAATAAGTTCATCTTGGCTTTAATCGTGTGCTTTATAGGGTCGGAAACGCTTCCTTCTACCTGTTACTTTCCAACGAATACAATGTATCCTTTTAATCTACGAGTAACAGTATAAAAAGCGTAACCTATACATTATACATTACTACTAAGTAAAAAATAAATGTACAAAATATAGATAAATTAAAATAAAAAAAATTAACCTAGGGAGCTTTCAGGTTCTGCGACTTGTTGGGTTGCGCATTAGACGGGTTATTCGAATTTAGTAGTGAGTCCTTTAACAACCATCATATCACAGTCGACGACCAGAAATAGATCTATTAGTTCAGTTCCTCTTCAGCTTAGCTGTAATTGCAGGTCCTGTCTCTACATGGCCACAAACATTTATGTAAAATATTATTTGGTCTGCTTAGCACTGCTTTAACAGTTTTGCTTTGCTCCCAGACAGAGAGGTAGGCTCCGAAGATGCAACTAGATAGTTTATCTCACCCTTCTCCTACAGATCAAACTTCCTTATGACCATAGTTTTAACGTAAGGAGGGAAATTTAAAGCCTCTTTCAGTGGCCCGGAGTTGCTGAGTACGTGTAAGCATTTTGGCCGCAACCATTCGGCAAAACGCTGACTATGGGTTTTTCGCAAAACATATTCATGAATTTATGTATTAAAGTTTTTGTTTTATAAATTAAACTGTTGGTAATATTAATGTCCTCTTATGTTATATTCTTAGCTGACGCAGACGATTGGGGCAATATTTATCCAAATATGTCAGGAGATGGTGCCCTGGGTATGGTTATCAATCATAAAGCGGATATCTGCATTGGAGCAATGTATTCGTGGTTCGAGGACTACACATATTTAGATCTTTCCATGTATCTTGTGCGATCTGGAATAACATGTCTTGTTCCAGCACCTTCGCGACTAGCCAGCTGGTACCTTCCTCTGGAGCCTTTCCAAGAAGCTCTATGGGCTGCAGTCCTGGTATGTTTATGGATTGAAGCCGTAGGATTGGTTTTAGCCCTTAAAAGTGAACAGGAACTATACGCAGCGCCAAGAGACAGAGACAGCTGGTGGATTTGTACAAAGGTCGGATTGTCTACGACATTCAAGCTTTTCATTTCTCAATCAGGAAGCAGCAAAGCTAATTCACTTACAGTTCGTGTCCTTCTTTTCGCCTGCTTTCTTAACGACTTAATCATAACCAGCATATATAGCGGTGGCCTTGCCAGTATATTGACAATTCCCAGTCTAGACGAGGCGGCCGACACAGTACAACGTTTGCACTCGCACCGATTACAATGGGCAGCAAACTCTGAGGCTTGGGTCTCAGCTATCCGCGAGTCCGATGAGGTAAGTGTATGCATACTTAATGAGACGATATTAAGATATTTTATTGTCTTTATAAGCCATTGGTTCAGGACTTGTTATACAATTTTCACATATATGGGGACGACCGATTACTACAATTAGCCCAGGAGCAGCGCGTTCGCATTGGATTTACAGTTGAGCGTCTGCCCTTTGGTAACAAATAAAAAATGGGTTCCCAGAAAAAGCATTCACTTATTTTCTTTGTCATGTAGGTCACTTTGCCATCGGGAACTATTTGGTACCTCAAGCTATTGATCAGTTAGTAATCATGCAGGATGATCTATATTTCCAATACACGGTCGCTTTTGTTCCCAGACTGTGGCCTCTTCTCCAACAATTTAATACGCTGATCTACAGCTGGCATTCGTCTGGTTTCGATAAATACTGGGAATACCGAGTAATAGCCGATAACTTAAACCTAAAGATACAACAACAAGTTGAAGAAACTATGTCCAAAAGTAAAGAAGATATTGGTCCTGTCATGCTTGGAATGTCCAACTTTGCTGGATTCATACTTGTTTGGATATTGGGTTGCGTTATGGCTATGTTCGCTTTTTTGGTCGAACTGCTTTTTACGAAATCTATAAATATATAAATATAAAGGGAATTTCCCCTTTAAACTATTGCATGCAATAATATAATCAATTATTGGGTATAAAGGGAAAGGGATTGATTTCTAACCTCTTGCAAATAATTTTAAATCAATCAATCAAATTCTTATGTTAACTGTTAATCACTATTATTATAAAATAAAATTACACATTAATAACATCAGAAAAATATCGTAAATCGACTTTGTTCTGTGTTAGTTTCAAAATTCATAGTTGGTTTAGAGAGGGCTTCATTATTGACATACTGCTTTTTCACTATTATTTCGTTAATAATTAGTAAATTTCATATATTATCATTACATTTTATATTTTGCAAATAACTAGATCTTTGGCATCAGAATCAGCTTACAAGAAATTAGGGAGAAATAAATTCGGGAAATGCTAAAAACTCTAGTCCCACTAAAAGTAAATAACCTGGGAAATGCCAGTTCTGTCTTAAATAGGTCAATTAATACCATTTTAAATACCACCCTAAACCCTAGACGTCCTTGTCTTCTTGAAACAATCACCAACATTTGAAGGGGTTTCGGGTAAATTGCGGAATTTCATGTATAATGCTAAAAAATAGTGTTTTAATTGTCTCTGAAAAAATCGATCCACTTGAACTGATGACAAGCATCAAACCTTGAGTATCATTCGCTTGCCTTGCTGACAAAAAAAAAATGCAAGTAATCGTATAGTTGACGATATTCATTTAAATTTTGTCGAGCTTAAAGAAACTCCTCGGCATCCGTCCTTTGAGCCATTCAACTTAATGTGCCTGCTTTGCATAATATTCAGCTATTAATCTGGCTGTACTGACGATGTGCTGAGTATTGGGGTTCTTGCAGAATGAGCTCCCCTGGAGCTATTGGAGTTTGATCCGAACTACCAATCTGTCCCCTGTCCTTCATTTACCAGCAGACAATTTCACTAACAGGGTGTTGTTTGACAAAGAAAATTTTTGCACTTTCTTTCCCGATTGCTTTCGACTACATAATATCTAAAGCAATTGTGGTGAAATGTAAATCATGGTCTTAGCATATATTTTAAAACTCTGCCTAAAGCTCGTTAATGTTCCCAGAACATTAAAATTTACATTTACAAAAAATTGTGTCAAATGAATGTGTACATGTAATTCTCATCGTTATTTCGACAGTTATAAAATGGTTATCAATTCACTTTTGAGACACTTTTTTAAAAAATATTTTATTTAATAAATAGAAATCATAATGCTTATTTTGTGTATGTCGAGAGAATTAATAATAATAATAATTAATCTAAAATAAAATCAATGTAACTGAGAAAAACCTGTCATTAGAAATAAAAAGTTGAGAGAAAGAAGTGTTACCTTTTGAGATGGTTTTAGGGTTTCAAGAGCGTGACTAGGTGGGAACTCACCTGTACGATTTCGACTTAGCAGAAATTCGTTCGTTGCTGATAGCTACTTTGACCTAAATAAATATGTAGCTGATATCCTGGTCTGTGCACATCTGCATGTGATAACGGGTCATAAACCATATGCACCCAGCCGACGGACGTGCCTTTACACCATCTGTCATAACCCTCGGAGCGACGCTTGCAAAAAGGGACGCAAGCAGTTTTAGAGAACATTCGTATTTGAAGAGCCAAACTGCAAAGATCATGCCACGCGCCAGAAAACGTTTCCGTTCGGACCACGAAGAGCAGCCTGAAGCGGAGGACGATTCCAGTGAATCCTCGACATCAGAAGTGGGATTGCCCAGGCCTCAAATCGAAAGTGAAAATAATCTGAAACTGCTTTTGGAAACACAAAATCGTACTTTCTCGGAACTCATAAAAGCAGTACAGCGAGCCCCGAATGTCGCAGTTGCCATTATATTGCCGAACATTAATCCTGATCGTACAAGCGCGGATGCAGTATCATGGAGTGCATCGGTGGATTACATTCTTTCCGAAAACAGTCTAGAAGGCAGCGCTCTCGTGATGGCTCTCAGTCGGTCTTTGCAGGGAAGCGCGTCTCATTGGCTTGCACAAACGGTCTACCCTGGGATCACATGGACGCAGTTCAGAGAACTGTTTTTGCAGTATTTCGCCGGAACGGAGACCTTGGCTGCAACTGTGTTAAATCTGCTGAATGGTCGCCCAACAGAGGGAGAATCTATGTCGCTGTATGGAAGCAGAATTGTAACATCCCTGATGTCCAGGTGGAAGTCCCTGACGGTAGAGCAAATTCCCATTTCTGTTGCTTTGGCGCACGTGGCTGGATTGGACAAGCGACTGCGACGCTTGGCTTTTACTACAGAAGTCAATTCTCGGAACGAGTTGCAACAGGAGTTGAAAGCCTTTTCTTTTGATGCTGGACTGAGCCGCGGTACTGGTGACGTCTTGTCGGCCCTGACTAATAAGAAAACAAGACCCTTCTCCAATATCAGATGTCACAAATGCGGAAAAGAGGGTCACAAGAAGGCGGAGTGTCGTTCGTCTGGTGTGCAACCGCGACATAGCCAACTAGCTACCCAATCCAAGGAAAATAAAAGCATTGACTGATCTGCCGCACCCACAGTCTGTGACCCAGCTGAGACAGTTCATTGGTCTTGTTTCTTATTTTAGACAATTTGTCCCTCAGTTCTCACAATTGTTGAAACCTCTGTGTGCATTAACTTCCAAAAGCATATCGTTTGAGTGGAACCCGGAGCATGAGCAAGTGCGACAAAGAGTAATTTCTATCTTGACCAATAAACCCGTACTCACTATATTCGACCAACTTTTTCCGATTGAGCTTCACACCGACGCCAGTGCTGATGGTTACGGGGCCATTTTATTGCATAGGATCGAGAACAAGCCTCGAGTGATCGAGTATTTCTGCAAACGGACTTCCCCCGCCGAATCACGCTACCACTCATACGAGTTGGAAACGCTCGCAGTATATGTCTCTATGAAGTATTTCCGTCATTACTTGCATGGTCGTCAATTTACGATATTTACGGATTGTAATTCGCTCAAAGCTTCCAAAACTAAAGCCGAGTTAACTCCTAGAGTGCAAAGGTGGTGGTCGTATATGCAGGTTTTTATGTTCGATATTGAGTATAGACCAGGTGATCGAATGGCTCATGTAGACTTTCTCTCTCGAAACCCAGTGTTGGAAGATCGTAAAAATTTAAAAGGTATAACCGAAAAGCGTATAAAGTTGACAGAGATTACCGACAACTGGTTGCTGGCAGAGCAGCAGAGAGATGACGAAACATCATCCATCGTGTCCAAGTTGCGCAATGGAGAACTTCCTGAGGATATAGCAAAAACCTTTGAGTTACGTGGTGGTACTCTATATAGGAAAATTTAAAGACATGGGAAAACTCACTGTCTTCCTAATATTCCAAAGCCCTTTAGGTGGTCTGCTGTTAACAACGTGCACGAGGCAATTATGCATCTCGGTTGGGAAAAGACCCTCGCAAAAATGTACGAGTATTATTGGTTTGACAAAATGTCCAAGTATGTCCGTAAATTCGTTGACAATTGCATTACCTGTAGGTTATCTAAACCTCCGACTGGCAAGGTACAAGCTGAATTGCATCCCATTCCGAAAGTGAGCGCCCCGTTTCATACAGTTCTATTGATATCACAGGGAAGCTTAGTGGTAAAAATGACCAAAAGGAATATATAATCGTCCAAATAGATGCATTTTCTAAGTTCGTCCATTTGTTTCACACCACTAGACTAGACTCTGAAAGCTGCATCAAGTCAGTGAGGTCTTTAATATCGATTTTTGGGGTTCCTTCCCGTTTGATAGCTGATCAGGGACGTAGCTTTGCCAGTACTGTGTTTCGTGACTTTTGCTCAGCACAAAAGATAGATTTACATTTGATCGCAACTGGCGCCAGCCGGGCCAATGGCCAGGTCGAACGAGTGATGAGTACTCTTAAATCTATGCTAACTGCGGTTGAAACAGGCAAGGGATCTTGGCAGGACGCTTTGTACGAAATTCAACTGGCTCTTAATTGCACTCCCAATAGGGTAACGAAAGTTAGTCCAATAGAGTTACTAATTGGAAAAGAAGCTAGACCATTTGGTCTTGTACCCGTTGCTGAAAACGAGAGTGTAGCTGATGTAAATCTAATCAGAAATATAGCTAAGCACAATATGGAACAAAATTCCAAATATGACAAATTGAGATTCGATCGGAATAAAGCCACTATTGTTAAGCATAAAGTTGGCGATCATGTCTTACTCAAGAATGAGGAGCGACATCAGACAAAACTAGACCCCAAGTTTAAAGGCCCATTTTTAGTTGCTGAGCTATTACCAGGTGATCGATATAAATTAAAAGCGTTAAAGGGCAATCGAACTTACAAATATTCCCACGAATTTTTACGAAGAATGCCTGAGAAGGGGATTACCACAGAGCATGACGAGACGGTCATGGATGAAGATGATGTTGATCGAGCCGGTGATGGCTGCGATGATTTATGAAATAAGAAAATGTAAATGACAACTGTGTGCTATGTGATGGCCGGTTGGTCGAGAAAGACTTAAATTGTTAAGTAAAATGAAAGTTGTTAGAGATAGTGATTCGATGTGAAAATGTGATTGCTTATTGGAAAAGCAAATGAAAATGGAAAATTAATATTGTTTGAATTGATGGTAATCCGGATCTAAAGGCTTAAAATAAAAAAAAAAAGTATTGTCCTTTGTTTAAGTATGAGGAAATGTAAGTTCGATCTGCTAATTAAGAACTAAGAATTCTGTATAACTTTTGAATTTAAAAGAATAATGTTATTAAGGAAAAATGTTAAGTTTAATTTGCTGTTCATAGACTAATAGCTCATAAGGCTTCTGATTAATGAAAATATAGTTATTTTGCATTATCTTCAAAGTACATCTAGTTCTATTTATTATTGGGAGATAATATTTTGTAATGTTTTAAATTTGGAAACACACGAGGACGTGTGAAAGTCAGTATGGCCGTGTCGGGGATTGGTTGGACAATTCAAATTATAACGACTGTTAGCTTTGATTTGTCTTTCGCTTCTCCTTCGTTTTCATGTGCTTCTGAGCTGTTTCTTCGGCTCTCCGAATGGAGGCAACTGATTCTGTTGTCAATGTTAGTCTGTGCACTGGTGTGAGCGAGATAGAAGGATGCAGGTGTCCGCATCAAAAATGGATAACGGAAAGTTCTCAATGGTGTGTGTATTGGAATGTGAGAGCGAGAGTGGAATAAAGTAGAGAGCGACGCTTGCAAAAAGGGACGCAAGCAGTTTTAGAGAACATTCGTATTTGAAGAGCCAAACTGCAAAGATCATGCCACGCGCCAGAAAACGTTTCCGTTCGGACCACGAACAGCAGCCTGAAGCGGAGGACGATTCCAGTGAATCCTCGACATATATAAGCCCTAATCCATGCTCAATAAAATCAGTAATAAAAGAAATCTTGACGTATTCACTTCTCCGCAGCCCAATTTGTTCTGTACTTATTGCGGAAACTTTTGCCACTGGTTCTGTACTTGCGGCACGCAACAAAATATTTTCAGCAAACAGATTTCGATAGAAATCCTACATTTGGTGACCCCCGACTTTTAACCGCAACAATTGTTCAAATTGGGACTCCAATAAAAATTTTCAATTGATTCTGCATCATTAATCACAAATGTAATATTAAAAAAAAAAAAGAAATTTGGTCAACCTGGCGACCAATTTGTTAAAAACCTCAAAAATAATAATACTGTTGGTCAACTAGGCGACCATTTTTGCTGTGTTCAACTATTGATAGTCAGCATAAATTTACAGTCTTCAACGGTCAACAAGGCTACCAAAAGACGGTAAAAACCAACAACTTTAGGTGTGCGATCAACTTGGCGATTAAACATTCTATAGATTTGCGTTGGATAAGGAGAGATTCTGATCAACCTGGCGATTGGAACCAAACAAACTGTTGATTACTCTGATCGATATCTTCAAGGCCAATTTACATATATACAAGTATAACCTGTCGGTGTGAGTCGAGGCACATCATAAAACAATAACTCTTGAACAGATTATATAAGAAAAGTAAAAATGGCGCCGAACAGCATTCATCAGTTGTTGAATGATCAGTTTTTAGTAGGAGAGCAAATTCAGAATTGTATTCGAAATTATAGAAAGGACTCCGCCGACAGGAAGACTAAGCCAGCCTACTATAGATAACGTTTATTAACGTTAGAATCCTTGTGGGATAAATTTAACTCCGGAGAAATACAAATAAATATTTTTCTTAATGGAGCAATTTTAGAAAATGATTATTTCAAAAACGAATTCTTTATTATAATTTGGAAACTGGTTGATGATTATAATACTGAATTCAATAAGCAGTTATCTCTCTTGGAAATGGAAATTGGATTCATTGCATCCACAGTAGAGGATACTGAAATAGAATCGATGTTCAGAGAACAAATGACTAATGAAACCAAGCAAAATTTTTCTCACGTCATTGCACAGTCCTGGAATGAAATAAGAAATGTTCATGTCCAAATTCATAAGAAGTTCAAAGACCCAAAGGAGCTTGGATATGATGACAGCAGATATATGGCAGCAGAAGATGCAGTCATAACAAGAGAGAACGCTATAGTTGAGTGCCTCGACTATTAGATACCCGTTACTCAGCTAAACAACTTAATATAAATATGCTTTCTTGTGTTTTTTTTTTTTTTTTTTTAACATAATGTGAATTATAGTGACCACAGGAAAAAAGGACAAAAAGTTCAAATTATCAATTTGAATTCGGCGATCTCTTAGTGCTGCCAGCTTTACAGCACGAGCATCAGCACCAGCGCTGCTTACGCCATTGTTTGACTCAGACCTCCAATTTGGCTAACTTGATTTTATTTGCATAGTTCTTGGGATATAGTTCGGTATTGACAGAAGTCCTTATCGAAAATTAACGTTGACTCTGTTGAGCACCTTGGCCAGCTGTTCCAAAGTCATCAGTTAGATGGCGCCATGAAAGGCGGAAATGTAGGCGCTAGCCAGACTTAAGCGTTTAATGGGTTTTTGGGCGTTAGAGTGGGCGCGGCAAACTTTTATTAGGCCAACCGATATTTATTGAGGAAACAAATACATATCAATTAAAATTTTCATAATATAATAAAAACTGTGGCCACTGCTTGTGGCTTGTGGGCGTCAGAGGGGGCGTGGCACCGTTTTGAAACAAACTTGCGCTGCGTAGGAACTCCTTAAATCTACATTCAAAATGCCAATCTTCTAGCTTTTATAGTTTCCGAGATCTCAGCGCTCATACGGACAGACAGACGGACAGACGGACATGGCTAGATCGACTCGGCTGGTGATCCTGAACAAGAATATATATACTTTATAGGGTCGGAAACGCTTCCTTCTACCTGTTACATACTTTTGCACGAATACAATATACCCTTTGACTCTACGAGTAACGGGTATAAAAATACAAACAGAAACATACTTAAAGAAGGAGACCACAAATATTTCTCCAACAACTGCTGTACAAAATGCATTACATTTTCCGAAGGTAGCCATACCCAAATTTGATGGGGATTATTTAAAATGGCAACAGTTTCATGATATATTCACAATACAAAAGATTTGGTATTTAAAAACTAATGTTAATGGAGAGGCAGAACGTTTAATTCGCCATTTATCATTAACCGAAGCTAATTATTCAACTGCTTGGAAAACACTTGAAGAACGCTTCAACAATAAAAGAGTATTAGGCAATACGTTAATTCAAAAATTATTGGATCATTCAATTATAACAAATGATTCCAAAACAATTAAATCGTTGCATGATAACGTAAAAGAAACATTATCAGCTCTAAATAACATCGGCATAGAGACAGAGAAATGGGATCCACTTCTACTCTGTCTTCTCACGAAGAAGCTCGATCGACAAAATCACTTGTTATATGAGCAATCCGTTCAAAATACAAGGCAAATACAGCCTTTGAACGAATTTTTAACCTTCCTTGAACAACGGTTCCTCACTCTTGAAGCCATTGGATCAGAGAAGAACAAAAGGCAAAATACATGTGCATCAGCTGGAGCTGAAGCGCAATTTAACTGTTTCTTTTGTAAAAAACCGAATCACAGAATATATAAATGCAATGAGTTTTTAAAGAAAACCACAGCAGAACGTCTTAACTGGGTTCAAAAACAAAAATTTTGTGTTAAATGTCTAAGTCAAAATCACCCGTCAAGGACATGCACAAAGAGAGATTGCTTTAAGTGCAAAAAAAAAACCCAATACCTTGTTGCTTTTAGAAACAAAACCTCACCCTTTGGATGGCATCACGGCGGCATCTGCGAGTGGAAAACAACCCAGTTATATTCTCCTGGCGAATGCTCGTGTGATTATTCAAGGAAACAATGGTCAAAAAGCAGATTTTAGAGCATTGCTTGACTCTGGATCCCAAATTAATGCCATATCTGAAAGAGCAATCAAAATGCTCGCGCTTAAAACCGCAAATTCAATGCTTAAAATAAATGTCATTGGCGGAAAATCACACACTTGCAATGCAAGGATCAATGTGCAGCTAAAATCAAAACAGGGCGATTTTAGTTCACGGCTTGAAGCAATGGTTTTGCCTTACATAGTCGCTGATCAACCTACGTATACAATTTCGACTGATAATTGGAAAATACCTAAAAATATAACATTGGCTGACCCTCAATTTGGAAAACCAGGAAAGGTTGATATTCTTCTTGGAGTCGAGCACTATTTCAATATAATGCAAGCTGAGTGCATGAATTTGAAGAATTGACTCCCCAAGCTACAGAATACCAAGCTTGGATGGATTGTAGCCGGTAAAATTTCGGAGAGAGCACCTTCATCAGGGCCCCCGCACTTGGCCGACTACCGTTAGGTGTAAGCATTACTAACAATACCGCCACGGGTCTGAATAGTTGAATTTCTAGTCATAATGAATTGCGCCGTTTGATGTAAAGTGGTGATTTACTCACGCGTCCCGATTTGACGCGCCTCTTCTTTTGTGGGGATATTTGAGTGTTTCGTTAAGCCAGGACCCTAGAGCCGGACAACATTCAAGAAATAGCCCTATCGCCAATGTTAACGATAAATGCTGAAGGCACATGATACGCCGGCGGCTTTAAGATATTATTAAATTGATGAAACAAATCTACTTGAAATTAAATGATAGATCAACCGCCAATTTTTATTTTTTTGATTTAAAAAACTGGTCCAAGTATGTGCTGTACTTACGGAAGGAGAAAAAGTGGACGAGCAACTCGCCAAATTCTGGGAACAGGACAATTTTCAACCAGAATCAAAATGTTATTCACCTGTGGAAAACAGTGTGAAGATCACTTTCTGCATTCTACATCAGCGCTGGGGGAGATTCGCCACGAGACGGATCAAGCTATCAAAGAAAGTTACATAGAGTTTATGAAGGAATATGAAACTCTTGGACACATCTTCCGAAGTCTCATTACTTCATACCGCATCATTGTGTGCTCAAACATCAGACAACCAAATTAAGAGTTGTATTCGATGCATCTGCAGTGACATCTTCCGGGAAATTATTAAACGATTTGTTGCACAAAGGTCCTACAGTGCGAAACAGTTTAATGTCAATACTGCTTCGATTTAGAATGCATAAATACGTGTTTACCGCTGACATTGAAAAAATGTACAGGCAAATTTGGATAAATCCAAATGATCAACAATACCAAATGATCGTATAGAGAAATGATCCTTCAGAAAGGCTCAAGTATTATCGGTTGAAAACAATCACATATGGCACTAAGTCTGCACCATATCTGGCAACGAAATGCTTGGAATATTTAGCAGATAAGCAAATGCAAAAATATCCTATAGGATCTTATGCACTTAAAAATATTTCTATGTCGACGACTGCATCCTACAATTCCCGAGGCGCTAAAAATTTAAAAGGAACTTAACCATATTCTTTTAAGTTCCGGGTTCAAATTAAGAAAATGGTGCGCAACTAATAACCATCTTCTTCAAGGATTGAATAAAGATGACATAATTCCTAATGTACAATTTGAAGATGCTGCTTATAAGGACTGGAGTATTAAAACATTAGGGATCACATGGAATCCTAAAACAGACAAACTCTGTTGAAAAACCCAAGCCGTGACCACAGACAAAATAACGAGACGCTATGTAGTTTCGGAAATATTCAAAATATTCGATCCTCTTGGTCTATTTTCTTCAGTAGTCATAAAGGCCAAAATATTTATGCAAGGCTTGACAAAAGAAAAATTCGAATACAACGAAGAATTGCCTACGTATTTACAGTTGGAATGGAAGCAATTCCGGGAAAACTTGAAAACGTTGAATGACATTAAAATTCCTCGTCATGTTTTTGATGGAAAAATTCCGGTATCCAAGGAGATACACACTTTTGTCGACGTATCAGAAAATGCATATGCTGCAGCCATTTATCTTCGTGCAATTCACAAGGATAAACGAGGGACTGTACAATTATTATGTGCAAAGTCGCGTTTGGCCCCAGTAAATGCGATCACACTCTCGAGATTGGAATTGAAGGCAGCAGTTTTAGGTGTCACTGCAAGGAATTACAACGTATTTTTGGGCTGATTCTGAAATTATGTTGTCCTGAATAAATAGCCCAAAAACAAAAAAGGACAAATTTGTGGCTACAAGAATCACCACCATCCAAGAATCATCATTACAAAGGGATGAGAAGTCCGAATTGGCTTTATGGTATAAACCATGGCAATTCGTTCGATAAGCTATTAAGAATTGTAGCCTACATCATGCGCTTTAAAAATAAATCATCAAGCATCATCAAACAACGGCAACGGAAGTAGGACGCAATAGCAATCTCAGCGCGTTAACACCCTTCTTGGATCAGGATGATCTCATTCGAGTTGGAGGCAGATTGGAAGCATCTGAACTTTCATTCGATGCAAAACATCCCATACTATTGCCATATAATGATCCTGTAGTAAAACTAGTGTTTGAAAAATTCCACAAAGAAAATATGCATTGTGCTGCTCAAGCTCTACTAGCCAAAAATATTGGGCGATAAAGGCAAAAACCATAGCTCGAAATGTCATTTTAAAATGCGTCAAATGCACAAGAGCTAGGCCAAAATTAATGGAGCAAATAATGGGACAGAGTCACACAAGCTCGACTGTTTCTTAATTCTGGAGTTGACTATTGTGGACCTTTTAAGATTCATTACAAAATTCCTGGAAAGAAGCCACATACTGCTTACATTGCAATATTTTGTTGCTAGCGACTAAAGCCGTACATTTGGAACTGGTTAGCGATTTAACCACGGAAGCATTCTTGGCAGCTCTTCGTCGATTCATAAGTCGTCGAGGAAAATGTCAGACCTAACACTGCGACAATGCTACCAATTTTGTTGGTGCCAGCAATAAGCTTCAGGAATTGGAAGAGGCTATATTTTCAGACAAGGACAGAAAGTCTACAGTGGAGACTTGTAATAATAAAGGCGTCAATTTCAAGTTTATTCCACCAAGAGCACCTCATTTTGGAGGACTTTGGGAAGCGGCTGTAAAATCCGCTAAGCATTTATTACAAAAAAATGTTTCTACAGCTAATTTGACGTATGAGGAATTAGAAACTGTGATAGTGGAAATAGAATCAATCATAAATTCAAGACCCTTGGTTCCGATGTCAAGCGATCCAAATGATGTTACGGCACTTGGTCACTTTCTTATTGGAGAACCATTAACAGCACAGGCAGACAGTGAGCCATCTCAGCAACCACAATCATTGGGGCAGAGATGGCAAGCCGTATCAAAATTAAAGCATGCGTTTTGGACTCAATAGTCAAATGACTATCTACAACAACTTCAGCATCGCCAAAAATGGAGAAGGTCTTCGGCAAACGTAAAGGAAGGAGCTTTAGTGCTGATAAAGGAGGATAATACTCCAGTTCTGCAATGGCCAATGCACTATGGGGAATTTGCCCGATTTTTTGGAATAAATTAATAACTCGCGAACTATGTAACATATTTCAGTGAGGTTATTTTTATAGTATTCTACGTACCTATACACACCTGTTGGAAAAGTGAAAAATACATTTATTCCAAAAAATCGGGTAAATTCCCCATAGTGCAATGGGACGAATAATTAAGATTGTAGAAGTAAAAACGAGTAAGGGAATATTTAAACGAGATATTCAGCATGTCGCCCCACTATTCCCAGAGGAGGAGCCTCTCCACAAGCATCCAGCTGACGAAGAGGAAGGTGAGAATCCACCTGATGCAAGAAAAGCAAAGAGGCCTAAAAATTCAGCATTGCCTTCGCTGACAATGACATTAGTTGTTATGCTTCTTCTGTTACCCTCAATCAACATTACCAAATTTGCCTCAAAGTAAGGAATATTTTTTGAAAAGATTGGAAAGAGCCAACTTGCTAAAACGGATTGGACTTTAATTGTGTACTACAATTTGCGACCTTACTGGAAGGATATGAGTACCCTTTCAATGGGCATTAGAAAAATTGAACACGTATGCAAACAGTTTCCCGAAACAGAGGCATGTACAAGCATGTATCAGCATTTTAAACACATCGAATAAGATCTGCAAGCTGAAAACATGCTGACAGTAAAGTCAAGTCAGCAAAGAGCACCGTTGGACATCGTTGGAAATATTGCCAATAGTCTTTTTGGTGTATTAGACTCCACGTACGCGGATAAAATGGTGCAAACGATCTCACAGGTTAAAGCTAATTTGAAGCATTTACTTACGTTGCTGAGAAATCAATTGACTCTACAATCAATGTCATCAAAAAGGATGAAATCTCAAACTCCAAGCGGTTAAAATCAATAGAAAATTATATTGCAGAAACTACTGGTACTGCAAGTAGATTTAATAAATTTTCATGGTATCTCTATTAGCTTCTAGTCTGCAACGAATGCAAACAGAGATCGTAAACATTCGGCAGATATTCGGCATAACACAATAAGCCCAATGTTTCTGTCACCAAGGCAATTAAAGGATCAGTTAGTACAAATACGCAACCATTTGAAGCCTGGACAAACGCTTCCAGTCTCTCCTGATAATATTTTAATGGCATACCAGATGATGAGAGCTGAGAGAACCATCATAAAGGAGCATGTTATCATCAAAGTAAAATTGTCTTTGTTGTCTACTCAGATTTTGGACATCTATAGATTGACACCAATTCCATTTTTGACTGAAGATGGAATCAGTATGTTTGGAATTAAGACACCATATATCGCAATCAACAGTCATCGACATGAATACTTGGAAATGTCGCAGATTGATTTTAAAGCTTGTCAAGAAAGAGCAAAAAATGATTTTATATATTATAACAAATAAGAAATGTTATCTTCGGAAACTAGCTGTGAAATGCATATGTTCCATAATAAAACGGATTCTTCTTGCAACTTAATAAAGGCAGAAAGACCTTTTGTCTGGTGTAACGACCCTGTTTTGGGAGGCGGTATAGCTCGCCGTGGTCAGGGTTCGTGACAGATATTTATATTTATTCCTCTATAGATCGGTTTACCTCCCTTTCCCCAATAATGACACAGATGGGTAAAACTAGAGACGAGTATTTCAAAGTAATCGTATAATCGTGTAGTAGTGTGTAGATGCGTCGGGACTGCTTTGTCGACGCCAAACGTTACGCGGCCTAAGTGAGGGCGGCCAGATAACGTAGTGGGCAGGATAACTGGCGGGTGGGGTGGAACGGGGGCTGCATCCCAGACTCGTTAACTCGTTATCGGGTCACGAAATATAGCGATGGTAGTCGACTATCGATATATTAGTGTGACCAGTTTATTGTTTTTGGGCGCGCGTTTTGAAAGTGCGCGATTTTGGCGCGTGTTTTGAATGTTGTGTAGCGTAGGGAGAATAAAAGATCATTGTGTGTTGTTTTTGGAATGTTCTTTTATTATTTGTGACGCTGGGTCGTCACACTGGTTAAGAACACAAGCCAAAAATTAATGGATCTTTACCACCAGATCCACGCTAACATTATCTGCAGTTTGTTTAGACGGAACCTCTAATATAAATTTAAAGGGTTCAGGATTTATGATTGCAAAACCGGGATGCACCATTCAAAATTCTTTAATGACAGTTACAAGTCAAGATGTGCTGGAAACCGAATTACGTACATCGTGTGCTCGCTTTGGAGAAGGTGAACTCACTGAAAATCTACGACTGAATTCAACAAGATCTACCTTTACAAGTTAGAAGGAAGACCGAAACCTTAAATACAAAGAGTTGTATCAACGAGAAGCGCAACTCTTTCCTCCCTATAGTTTTAAATTACCACATAATCTTGAGACTATTGAACATCATCATATTAATATTTATATTGCATTAGTTTTTATAACAATCATTGTCATTATTAATTTTATAAAGAAATGGGGAAATCCTAAATATAACCTTCAGCTGAATCAGATGCCGACCACAACTGTAAATAGAGACGTTTCTTCGATCCAGCCCTTCACGATCAACATTAATGATTGTTGAACATCAGATCAACGGCCGGGAGTATGTACGAATTCGACTTAGCAGAAATTCGATCGTTGCTGATAGCTACTTTGACCTAAATAAATATATAGCTGATATCCTGGTCTGTGCACATCTGCATGTGATAACGGGTCATAAACCATATGCACCCAGCCGACGGACGTGCCTTCACACCATCTGTCATAAACCTCGGGAAACTTTAACCCGACCATCTGGTAGATGTAATTTCATATTTAGGCTATTATTGCTGTAAACTGATAATAAAACATGTTGTCCATTTTATCTAAACTAGACTTTGGTAAATATCCTTGTAAACCCAAATCATGTATATAAGCCGGATCCATGCTCAATAAAATCAGTACGAAAAGAAATCTTGAC